>NC_080797.1:51780611-52080611 GCF_028018385.1 Neofelis nebulosa
GCAGATATAAACAATATAGAATCTAAAAAAACTGTAGAGCAGATCAACGAAACCAAGAGTTGGTTTTTTGAAAAAATAAACAAAATTGACAAACCTCTAGCCAGGCTTCTCAAAAAGAAAAGGGAGATGACCCAAATAGATAACATCATGAATGAAAATGGAATTATTACAACCAATCCCTCAGAGATACAAACAATTATCAGCGAATACTATGAAAAATTATATGCCAACAAATTGGACAACCTGGAAGAAATGGACAACTTCCTAAACACCCACACTCTTCCAAAACTCAATCAGGAGGAAATAGACAGCTTGAACAGACCCATAACCAGCGAAGAAATTGAATCGGTTATCAAAAATCTCCCAACAAATAAGAGTCCAGCACCAGATGGCTTCCCAGGGGAGTTCTACCAGACGTTTAAAGCAGAGATAATACCTGTCCTTCTCAAGCTATTCCAAGAAATAGAAAGGGAAGGAAAACTTCCAGACTCATTCTATGAAGCCAGTATTACTTTGATTCCTAAACCAGACAGAGACCCAGTAAAAAAAGAGAACTACAGGCCAATATCTCTGATGAATATGGATGCAAAAATTCTCAATAAGATACTAGCAAATCGAATTCAACAGCATATAAAAAGAATTATTCACTATGATCAAGTGGGATTCATTCCTGGCATGCAGGGCTGGTTCAACATTCGCAAATCGATCAACGTGATACATCACATTAACAAAAAAAAAAGAGAAGAACCATATGATCCTGTCAATCGATGCAGAAAAGGCCTTTGACAAAATCCAGCACCCTTTCTTAATAAAAACCCGGGAGAAAGTCGGGATAGAAGGAACATACTTAAAGATCATAAAAGCCATTTATGAAAAGCCCACAGCTAACATCATCCTCAACGGGGAAAAACTGAGAGCTTTTTCCCTGAGATCAGGAACACGACAGGGATGCCCACTCTCACCGCTGTTGTTTAACATAGTGCTGGAAGTTCTAGCATCAGCAATCAGACAACAAAAGGAAATCAAAGCCATCAAAATTGGCAAAGATGAAGTCAAGCTTTCGCTTTTTGCACATGACATGATATTATACATGGAAAATCCGATAGACTCAACCAAAAGTCTGCTAGAACTGATACACGAATTCAGCAAAGTTGCAGGATACAAAATCAATGTACAGAAATCAGTTGCATTCTTATACACTAACAATGAAGCAACAGAAAGACAAATAAAGAAACTGATCCCATTCACAATTGCACCAAGAAGCATAAAATACCTAGGGATAAATCTAACCAAAGATGTAAAAGATCTGTATGCTGAAAACTATAGAAAGCTTATGCAGGTAATTGAAGAAGATAGAAAGAAATGGAAAGACCTTCCCTGCTCATGGATTGGAAGAATAAATATTGTCAAAATGTCAATACTACCCAAAGCTATCTACACATTCAATGCAATCCCAATCAAAATTGCACCAGCATTCTTCTCGAAACTAGAACAAGCAATCCTACAATTCATATGGAACCACAGAAGGCCCCGAAGAGCCAAAGTAATTTTGAAGAAGAAGACCAAAGCAGGAGGCATCCCAATCCCAGACTTTAGCCTCTACTACAAAGCTGTCATCACCAAGACAGCATGGTATTGGCATAAACACAGACACATAGACCAATGGAATAGAATAGAAACCCCAGAACTAGACCCACAAACGTATGGCCAACTCATCTTTGACAAATCAGGAAAGAACATCCAATGGAAAAAAGAAAGTCTCTTTAACAAATGCTGCTGGGAGAACTGGACAGCAACATGCAGAAGGTTGAAACTAGACCACTTTCTCACACCATTCACAAAAATGAACTCAAAATGGATAAAGAACCTGAATGTGAGACAGGAAACCATCAAAACCTTAGAGGAGAAAGCAGGAAAAGATCTCTCTGACCTCAGCCGTAGCAATCTCTTACTCGGCACATCCCCAAAGGCAAGGGAATTAAAAGCAAAAGTGAATTACTGGGACCTTATGAAGATAAAAAGCTTCTGCACAGCAAAGGAAACAACCAACAAAACTACAAGGCAACCAAAGGAATGGGAAAAGATATTTGCAAATGACACATCGGACACAGGGCTAGTATTCAAAATCTATAAAGAGCTCATCAAACTCCACACCCGAAAAACAAATAACCCAGTGAAGGAATGGGCAGAAAACATGAATAGACACTTCTCTAAAGAAGACATCGGATGGCCAACAGGCACATGAAAAGATGTTCAACGTCGCTCCTTATCAGGGAAATACAAATCAAAACCTCACTCAGATACCACCTCACGCCAGTCAGAGTGGCCAAAATGAAGAAATCAGGAGACTATAGATGCTGGAGAGGATGTGGAGAAACGGGAACCCTCTTGCACTTTTGGTGGGAATGCAAATTGGTGCAGCTGCTCTGGAAACCAGTGTGGAGGTTCCTTAGGAAATTAAAAATAGACCTATCCTATGGCCCAGCAATAGCACTGCTAGGTATTTATCCAAGGGATACAGGAGTACTGATGCATAGGGGCACTTGTACCCCAATGTTTATAGCAACACTCTCAACAACAGCCAAATTATGGAAAGAGCCTAAATGTCCATCAACTGATGAATGGATAAAGAACTTGTGGTTTATATACACAATGGAATACTACGTGGCAATGAGAAAAAATGAAATATGGCCTTTTGTAGCAACGTGGATGGAACTGGAGAGTGTGATGCTAAGTGAAATAAGCCATACAGAGAAAGACAGATACCATATGGTTTCACTCTTAGGTGGATCCTGAGAAGCGTAACAGAAACCCATGGGGGATGGGAAGGAAAAAAAAAAAAGAGGTTAGAGTGGGAGAGAGCCAAAGCATAAGAGACTGTTAAAAACTGAGAACAAACAGAGGGTTGATGTGGGTGGGAGGGAGGGCAGGGTGGTTGATGGGTATTGAGGAGGGCACCTTTTGTGATGAGCACTGGGTGTTGTATGGAAACCAGTTTGACAGTAAAATTCATATATTAAAAACTAAACACACACACACACACACACACACACACACACAAAGACTCTGAAGCAGGCTCCAGGCTTCGAGCTCTCAGCACGATGCCCGACTAGGGACCCGAACTCGAGAATTGGGAGACCATGAACTGAGCAGAAGCCAAGAGTTGAGGTTTAGGGGAATGAGTCATCCACGTGCCCCCTTTTACCTTTTCTAAAATGAGAATCTTCCAAGGGCACATCAGGGCCCATGGTTCAGAGCAATTCCCTCTGATTTTAATTGGGGATTCTGGATGAGTTCTTGTGACAGCACAATAAGTTGGGCCCTAGGAGCCTTGCAACATGCCTTCCAGATCTAAATTGACAACATGAGATGTAGGTCAGGGGAAGACACCCAACAGAGGATATTTGTGTGTAGATAGGGCCAAAGGGTGTGGGAAGGCAGTTGACCTCACGTCTGGGACAAGGGTAAATGACGCGACACATTTCCCTCTCAGCCTTCTCCCATTCTCATCTGAAAGGAAACTTTCGTTGTCCTTAGAGCCATTCCCATGCCAATGCTATGTGCTAACTAGGACTTAGTTTGCAGCCCGGGTGAGCCAGTGAGGCTGTCAGTCACACAGTGAGCTCCCAGGCATGCATGGTGAGTTCTCACGCTGCTTCCGTGCCCACCAAGGGAAATTATTTTCTGACAACCCACAGGAAAGATAGCTCTCCTCTCAGAGAGCACTTACTGCTTGGCCTCAGATTCTGAAGAGCACACAATCCATGCTTACGAGCTATGTTCCAGGACCTGGTCAGTGCAGACAGTGGCCCGTCACCATCGAATGCATAACAGAAACGGTTGCAAACACTTGAGCGACAGCCTGGAGCATGGACCCACTAACCCTGAGTCCCTGCTGCCTCTGTCTCCTGATGGGAACGGCAGGAAAAACAGCCAAGGCCAGAAGCTGTCCCTCTGTTGCAGAAGGACATAGGCAGACCCATTGCAGACTGGACTTTCCAGAGGTTTTCCCTTTAGAGTTTGAGTTTTTCTCTCGCCTCAGGTGTTCTTCCTCCTTATGCAGGACCTTGCCAGGAAATTGTCATTCTAGACACTTGATTCTAACCTGCGTCCCCGTCTCTTCAGTAATGAATCACTTTGGCCATTCGCATTTCCATTTCCATGAATACCCTTTTTCCTGTATACAAAGACCCTTCTCTCTGGGTGCCATTCAGAGCCTGTGTCCCAGAGAAATATCCGGACATGTGGAACCTGGGTCCTCCTGTGGCCCTCCCATGTTTCTTTATCTACCAATGTCCCTGTTTTGACTTAGGAGCCATAGAGCTGTCACTCACTCGACCCGTGCCCAGGGATACGTTTTCCCACCGGCCTGGGCACGTCGCAGGTGGGGCCCAGCAAAGCAGCTCAACCACTCCTAGAGACAGCACTTGCACTTACCCGTCTTGGATTTACCTTCCATCTGGGGCACAGATGGCCCGCAGGACCACAGGTATCATGATTGGGTGCAGGTCACGACCAATAGAGATTAGAAATGAGAAAGTCTAATATTCTGAGAGAAATCATGCTCACTTGCTGTCCATGTGCGGTCATTTTACTATCCAGTTTACTATCCCCACATGTGCGTTGGCACATACACACTGATGATGTTTTCAAGAAAAAGTAGACCCTAGGGAAGTGACGAGGGAGAAAGAAGCAAAGGGGTAGAGACAGCTCTGCCATGGGGCAGCCGCATCCATTTGCTTGGCTGCATGCTCAATGGCCGAAACATGGACAAGGAATGCCTGAAATGAGTAGGTGCCTGCTGGACCCATGGGCCATCCTTGGCGCAGCCTCCAGAAGGAAGGACGAGCGTGCTCTGGGGGCACCTCGAATTATGATGAGCTAAGTTCCCTTAGTTAGACAACAGCTACAGAACAAATGCTTTCAGCGTTCTCCTGGAGAGTGTTGGGATTCTCCAGAGTTCCATCTAATCATAATGGGTCAACTGGCCTTGGCTCTCCCTCAACGACTTATATCTCCGTCACCCTACCAGAGACTCTCGCGTTTTCCAGCCTCTGGAAAAGGCAAGAACCAACGTAAAATGGGAAGTTGTTACACTCTCTGAATGATACTCAGGGCAAGATCTATTCATTTTAAAACAGGGCAACCTGAATGATATGTGAACAGAAGAGGCAACGCTGTGCTGTTAACAACCTCTGCATTTCTTGCAGGCATATGGCACGCTGGCCAACACCGCGACTCAGTACATCCTTCTTAGAGGTTAATCCTGGCTTTCGTCAACACAACGCACCATAACTATCCATTTGCTGTGAGGGTACACATTTGAGAGGACTTCAGTGCTCCAAACAGGGGCTGGGAGAAGTGAACTGGTAAGGAGGCAAACACCAGGTGCTGCCCCAATGGGCTCCACCCTAGGTGCCAGTCCCGGCCTTCTACCACAGTCCTTGCAAGGGCGGCTGTGGACCTAGTCCTTGCAGCCAGAACTCTCACTGTGGCTATTGTGGAGTATGCTGAAGGAGGACAGCAATGCACAGGCCAATGCCAAGGTTGCCACACCATGAGCACCGAATGGCTTTGCTGGACCACTGAGGTTGCTCGGGCACTGACTTGACGCACAGGGCTGTTAATGCCTTGGCACCTGTCTCAGGAACCTCCATGTGCTGGGGACCTGCACCCACCACCTATGCCGCCTGGGTCCCAAGGGCCCCTCTGTGCCCCAGAAGGAAGGTAAACCCAAGTCTGAGACAGTGCAAGTACAGCCATTAGCAGGGGCTGGCTTGCCTTGCTTGGGGACCATGTCCAACACGCATAGGGTGATGTGAAAATCCATCCCTGGGTGTCGGTTTCGTGAGTCACAGCTCCAATGGCTCCTATATCTACACGGGGACATAGTTAGACATAGAGCCTTGGGAAGGGAGTGGCCATAACCAGGGCCTCATTTTTCAACATGTCAATAGGAATGGGGTCAATCTGGAAAGGGGCTGTGTATCTTCGTGTTCCCTCCACACAGGAGGTGGCCAGCCCCCTTTCCATCCTCTGGACCAGAAAACTTGCCAATGTTCTAATCTGGGCCTTTCCAATGGCCTAGGCCCCTGAATGACTGTATGGTTTGGACAGCAACTTGCCAGGGACCCTGTGACCTCACCTAGACACGGTCACAAAAATGGGACTAGGATACCCAGCTGAACATCAGGGACCAGCCTCTGAAAACATGGAAGATGGAATGCACCCAGCGAGGAACTACTTTGAAAGTAGAGCAAAGTGGTGAAAATAGATTCACGGAGGGCCAGAGGTCTTAAGTAGGAATCAGAAAGGGCTGTGGTGGTAATGCAGTGACTACAGCAAAAGGCTAGCAAGCTGGCTGTCTCAGGGATAAGCAACACCTGTGGGCTTTGGTGAAGGGGCCCTTTACTGGCTATACCCGGGAACTCTGTGAACAAGGGGCCTGCCTTCCTCCTTTAGAAATAGAGGGAATTCCCTGGACCTGGGTCTGTTTCTTGCCCTTTCCTTCAGAGGACAGTGGCAGCAGTGATTCCGCTGTGGCTGTTCGGGGCCGCAGGCTGATGATCAACTGGTTAGAACCTGGCCAGGCTCCAACATTTACTACAACGTCCCTTTTGGCACCATCCAGGGGCTTAGGCAGAGTGCACATGCATGAGCCATCTACTCAACAGGAGGAAGGCACCTCTGGTAGCCAGGGGAGGGTGACCAGCTGGCTACCCATCCCTGCCATGATTCTAGCTGACTAAGCACCAAGGCCCCGGGGACAGACGGACTACCGTCTGGGATACCAGACACTGATCGTGGCCAATTGGCTCAGGAACTCACTGACAACCCCACACCAATTTTTGGACCTGGGCTGTGTACCTGACTCAGACCCATGGATCCTGCAAACATGTAGTTCAGAGTACATTTCTCAGGCTCTGGCTCAGAATGGCCCCCACACTGATCCTAGTGTGAACACAAGAGCAATAGCATGCAAGTTGACACCCCGAGGACCAAAGCTTATCATTTCAGAAGGGAATGGGTAAGGTTAGAATTCAGGGCCTCCTGCTATCGCCTGGCAGGCTGACTGTGTGGGCAGGAAGAAAACCGTGAGGGTGTGGTAAAAGGAACCCTCCATTGGCTACACCTTAGCATGCAGTTCTGCAGGAGGTGTGTTTTCTTCCTTCAGAAAGAGAGGCAGAAAGGGATTTGCTGGTTTGTCCTGCCCTTCCCATCAGGAAAGAGTTGCACCATTGATGCAGAGGCAAGGGGTTCTGCTGCTAGATATTTGGCACGTGTTTGCAACCTGGACCTGATGAAGTGGTCCTTGAAGGAGCCCCTTCTGTGCTGCCCAGGTCCAGAAGCATAGTCTGCCAGGGGAACCATCTGTGAGTCCAAATGAAGGGAGGTCCACCCTTCACTGCCCTTTCCCAGAGCTGGCCAAGCACCAAGCACTCATGGAGAGACAAGAGGGAAATCCTTCCTTACACTGGAAGTTACTGTTTGCTCTCCCATAGGACAGGACCAGAGCGAGAGCTTAGTGCCAACCTTTGGGCTCGGCTTAGGTGAAGGGAGTGAAAGCCCAGGCATCCCGCAATGTGTCCCAAGGCTTGGAAAATAACAAATTGGTGGCAATGGCTGCAAGGGAGACCAAGGCTCTACATTACAGATGCTCTACCTGCACCAGAGCCAGGATCCAAACACGTGAAGGTCCTCAAGCAGACCTTCAATCACTGAAGGAATACTGTAGAGTCCATCTATACTTGACGGACAGGGCAGGAGGAAAGGCAATGGCCAGAAGAAATCCGGGCTTACCAACCTTCTAGATAAACACTGCTTGCAGTTGGGGCATCAGGTTTAGTCAGGGAACATTTCTCTAGGTGCAACTCGTTGGAGTGTCTTACATTTGAGGTTATGCTCGTCGCTTTATCCTTTGCTTTTTCCTTGTCTACTGGGTAAGAAAGATCGTTGGGCCTCTGTGTATCCACGACCATTTCTGGTCTTTTCTCAAAGTACATTTCAGCTGGTAGGCATTTAGGGCCAGATTTTAGGACCAGTTTTTTCTCATTTTAGGTGAGGGTTTGGGTCAAGTTCTCTGGACTCTGGGAAAGTTTGGGCTACGGGGCCTCTCATCTCGTGTGTTTGAGAACCATGCGAACATCAGGAAACGTAGCGCAGTGGAGGGGCCCAGCACAGAATTTTGGCCTGTATGCGGGCCCAGAGGAGTTAGAAAACCAGTCTTACTTCTGCAACAAGGAAAGTGTGAGCCATACGGTACTTTTTCAGTTGTATCCCGTTCTCATTTGAATTCCAGAAGGAGATTTCCTCTGGACTGGGCTTCCAGGTAAAAACAGGGGTTGTATTCCCCCTTCCCCACTGCAGAGGTGCTTCCTATTCTGAGGACAGCCAGCTTCACATAAATTCTACTAGTCACGCTACTCTTTGCTTGCTCTCGTTCTCCTAGTTCAGGAGGAACTTTGGCCTTCCATGTGTCCATTCCCATTCTGTCACTGGTTTGCTTTCCTTTGTGAATCCTGATTTCAAACATTTTTCATTTTGAGTGGGAATGAGAGAGAGAGAGACACAGAGAGAGAGACAGAGGGAGAGAGAGTGCTAGCAGTGGAGGGGTAGGGACAGAAAGAGGGAGACACCCGACCCTAAGCAGGCTCTATGCTGTGAGCACAAAGCCTGATGCGGGGCATGGCCTCACAAGGATGAAATCATGACCTGAGCTGAAATCACGACTCAGCCACTTAACCGACTGAGCCATCCATGTGCCCATCCTTTGTGGTTCATCTATTTATATCCTGGTTTCCACTAGGCACAATGGGACTGTCAATAACTCAGTGGAAATCCAGGGATTGGAGGAAAGTTCCCATGTTGCTCCAATGCTGTCTGAAAGCATTCAGTATCTGCTGCACAGAAGGATCCACTGACCTCCCCTGTCCCCCCTACCCACCACCCCACGCACAGACACATATTGAAGACCAGTTGGCATGGGAATAGCAGAATTGAAACAGTATCTTCTACAGATGCCCGCGTTCTGAAGAGGAGACAGTTCACCCATTTGCAGAATCCTTCAGGCCCTGCAGAATGTGCAGGAAGAGCCCATGCAAGCAACAGTACAACAGAGGCACTTTCCAAACACTTGAGGGTCAGCCACAACCTACAAGCTGCTAAATGTATATATAGCATGACTGTCTGAGAGGAGAGGGCAAAAAAGAAAAAAAGAAAAAAAAAGAAAAATCCAATGCCAGAAACTTTCCATCTCCTTTTGAAGGAACAACGCAGGAGGTCTCCTTTGTTGTAGCCCCCACAGTGTTCTTACTGCTGAGACAAACATCTTGCCAGGAGATTCTGCTAGTCGCTTCAGTTTTTTTTTTTTTTGCTATATGCCATTCTCTTTGGTTCATAAAGTACTTTGGCCTTCTGTGTATTCTCCCCCACCCTGTTGCTCTTTTCCAAGCTCAGTTTTCCCTGTTTTCCATTCAGGCACACTGTCCCAGAGCCATTTCCTCTACGTTTATCTAGGGATTCTGGCCCCGTTCTTGTCACTCTGGGATATGCTGGGCCACAGGATATGCTGAAAAATTGCCTTTCAGGAGGCAAAAGGGAAAGGCACTATTGGCGCCTCATCAAAATAACAAGCTTCTGCACAGCGAAGGAAACAGTCCTCAATACTAAAGGGCGACCAAGAGAATGGGAGAAGCTATATGCCAACGACATATCAGATAAAGGGTTCGTATCCAAAATCTAGAAAGAACTTATCAAAGTCGACACCCCAAAAACAAACACTCCAGTGAAGAAATGAGCCAAAGACATGAAGAGACACTGCTCCAAATGAGACTTCCAGACGGCCACCTGACACATGAAAAAAACGCTCAACATCACTCATCATCAGGGAATTACACATCAAAACCACAACGGGATACCACCTTATACCTGCCAGAAAGACCAACATTGACAACGGAGGCAACATCTGAGGTTGGCGAGGCTGTGGAGAAACAGGATCTCTTTGCATTGCTGGTGGGAATGCAAGCGGGGCAGCCACTCTGGACATTACTCAAAAAATTAAAAATGGAACCTCCCTACGACCCAGCAATTGCACTACTAGGTATTTATCCAAGGGAGACAGGAAGGTTGTTTCGGAAGGGCACATGCGCCCCAACTTTTATAACAGCACTGTCAGCAAGAGCCAACGTATGGAAAGAGCCCAAATGTCCATCAATGGATGAATGGATAAAGAAGGTGTGGTCGATGTATACAATGGAGTGTTGCTCATCAGTCACAAAGAATGTCATCTTGCCTTTTGCAGATACATTGATAGAACTAGAAGTTTTTATCGTACGCGAAAGTAGTCAGTCAGAGAAACACAACTATCAAGCGACTTCACTCATCTGAGGCCTTTAAGACACAGAACAGATGAACATAAAGGAAGGGAGGCACAAATAACCTCCAAAGAGGGAGGGGGCCAAAACATAAGAGACTCTTAAATATGGAGAAGACACAGAGGGTCCCTGGAGGTGTTTTTGGAGGGGGTGTGGGCTAACTGGGTAAGAAGTCTTAAGGAATCTACTCTTGAAATCATTGTTGCACTAGAGGCTAACTAATTTGGATGGAACTCAAAACATAAAATAAAATAAAAGAAAAGAAATTGCCTTTCAGTACCCTGTTGGCAAAGATGAGCCCAGGGCGTTTCAAGGTGCCCAGCAGGAATGCATGTGTGTACAAAGGGTCAGAGGGATCAGGAGGGAGATATCCTTACTTCTGGGACAAGAGGAACATGGAGCTGGACAGTTGCTTCTCAACTTTATCTCATTCTCAGCTGAAATGAAAGCCTTTGGCCGTATGTGTAGCCATTCCAATTCCCTGGCTGTATTGATAATTACATGTTGGGTCACAGGCAAGGCCAAGGAGGCCATCCCCCACATAGGGAGTGCCCAGGCATTCCTAATGAGCTCTGGCTCTTGTCTGGGCTAAACCAAGAGCAATCAGTTTCTGATATCCCCCAGGAAAGATTGCCTTCCTGGGAGTACTTGGTGTCTGGCTGGCTGAGAAAAGAAATGATGGTTAGCCAACGTGTCTCCCTCCCTGCATGTTAAGGATGCTTTCACTCTGAAGACCAGTTGGCTCCCCCGTGGGCACCAGTCGCGAGGACCTTGTTAGCACTGAAAGACACCATTCAAGAACTACTGCACCACAGGCCAGTTCAAAACACTTGAACACAACACCACGCCCCTGGTAACACTGCTGCCTCTCTCCTTTGATCAAAAGGAAAAGAGTGAACTCGCGAAGCTTTTCTTCTCTTTCCCGAGTAAGAATAAGGTATCTTGCCATGAAGACTCCTACTGCAAACAGTGGAGGTTTCCCTTTGCGCTTGCCCATAGGTGTTTCTTATTCCTGACACAGTCAGCTTGCCAGGAGATTGTAGGAGCCATTTCATCCACAAAATTATCCCATTTGTATCTCTCATAGGAACACTGTGTCTCTATGTAACTATTCCACCATTGTCCTCTCTTTTGTGTGTTGTTATTACTTTTCAGACAGAGGTAGAGACAGAGAGGAAGAGAGAGGAGAGGCAGACAGAGACAGAGAGGGCAGGCAGTGATGGGTAGAGTGGGACAGATGATCCCAAGGCGTCTCCCTGCTCACAGGAGACAACTGAGGTGGGGGAGTCATAAGATCATGACTTTAGCAATGAAGCAATGTTGAACCAATGAGTCACCCAAGAGCCCCCGTAGCCCCATATTTTTTAACAGTTTAAAACATTTATTTCACTTTTGAGAGAGTGAGTGAGAGAAAGAGAGAGGGACATTGAAAGCAGAAAAGGGCTGAGAGAAAGACAAAGACTCTGAAGCAGGAGTTCCGGAAGATGGCGGCGTAGGAGGACGCTGGGCTCACCACTCGTCCTGCTGATTACTTATATTCCACCTACACCTGCCTTAAGAACCCAGAAATCCGCCAGAGGATTAGCAGAACAGAGTCTCCGGAGCCAAGAGCAGACGAGATGCCCACGGAAGAGGGTAGGAAGGGCGGAGAGGCGGTGCGTGCTCCAAGGCCTGGTGGGAGGGAGCCGGGGTGGAGGGGCGGCTCGCCAGCCAAGCAGAGTCCCCGAGTCTGGCTGGGATAAGCGGAGGGGCCGGAAGGACTGTGTTCCGACAGCAAGCGCTACTTAGCGTCTGGGAGGTCATAAGTTAACAGCTCTGCTCAGAAAGCGGGAAGGCTGGAGGACAAAGGGAGGGAGAGCTGCTGAGCACCCGGACGGCAGAGCTCAGCTTGGCGGGGAACGAAGGAGCTCGCCAGCGCCATCACCCCCACCCATCCCCCAGCCAGAATCCCAAAGGGAAACCAGTTCTTGCCAGGGAACTTGCTCGCTCAGCGCAAACACCCAACTCTGTGCTTCTGCAGAGCCAAAACTCCGGCAGCGGATCTGACTCCCTCCCACTGCCACAGGGCCCCTCCTGAAGTGGATCACCTAAGGAGAAACGAGCTAAGCCTGCCCCTCCTGCCCCCGTGCACCTTGCCTACCCACCCCAGCTAATACGCCAGATCCCCAGTACCACAAGCCTGGCAGTGTGCAAGTAGCCCAGACGGGCCACGCCACCCGACAGTGAATCCCGCCCCTAGCAGAGGGGAAGAGAAGGCACACACAAGTCTGACTGTGGCCCCAGCGGTGGGCTGGGGGCAGACATCAGGTCGGACTGCGGACCCGCCCACCAACTCCACTTATACACCACAGACAGGGGGAAGTGCCCTGCGGGTCCTCACCACTCCGGGGACTATCCAAAATGACCAAACGGAAGAATTCCCCTCAGAAGAATCTCCAGGAAATAACAACAGCTAATGAACTGATCAAAAAGGATTTAAATAATATAACAGAAAGTGAATTTAGAATACTAGTCGTAAAATTAATCGCTGGGCTTGAAAACAGTATACAGGACAGCAGAGAATCTCTTGCCACAGAGATCAAGGGATTAAGGAACAGTCACGAGGAGCTGAAAAACGGTTTAAACGAAATGCAAAACAAAATGGAAACCATGACGGCTCGGATTGAAGAGGCAGAGGAGAGAATAGGTGAACTAGAAGATAATGTGATGGAGAAAGAGGAAGCTGAAAGAAAGAGAGATAAAAAAAATCCAGGAGTATGAGGGGAAAATTAGGGAACTAAGTGATACACCAAAAAGAAATAATATACGCATAATTGGTATCCCAGAGGAGGAAGAGAGAGGGAAAGGTGCTGAAGGGGTACTTGAAGACATTATAGCTGAGAACTTCCCTGAACTGGGGAAGGAAAAAGGCATTGAAATCCAAGAGGCACAGAGAACTCCCTTCAGACGTAACTTGAATCGATGTTCTGCACGACATATCATAGTGAAACTGGCAAAATGCAAGGATAAAGAGAAAATTCTGAAAGCAGCAAGGGATAAACGTGCCCTCACATATAAAGGGAGACCTATCAGACTCGTGACTGATCTCTCCTTTGAAACTTGGCAGGCCAGAAAGGCTTGGCACGATATCTTCAGTGTGCTAAACAGAAAAAATATGCAGCCGAGAATCCTTTATCCAGCAAGTCTGGCATTTAGAATAGAAGGAGAGATAAAGGTCTTCCCAAACAAACAAAAACTGAACGAATTTGTCACCACGAAACCAGCCCTACAAGAGATCCTAAGGGGGATCCTGTGAGACAAAGTACCAGAGACATCACTACAAGCCTAAAACATACAGACATCACAATGACTCTAAACCCGTATCTTTCTATAATAACACTGAATGTAAATGGATTAAATGCGCCAGCCAAAAGACATAGGGTATCAGAATGGATAAAAAAACAAGACCCATCTATTTGCTGTCTACAAGAGACTCATTTTAGATCTGAGGACACCTTTAGATTGAGAGTGAGGGGATGGAGAACTATTTATCATGCTACTGGAAGCCACAAGAAAGCTGGAGTAGCCATACTTATATCAGACAAACTAGACTTTCAATTAAAGGCTGTAACAAGAGATGAAGAAGGGCATTATATAATAATTACAGGGTCTATCCATCAGGAAGAGCTAACAATTATAAATGTCTATGCGCCAAATACCGGAGCCCCCAGATATATAAAACAGTTACTCATAAACATAAGCAACCTTATTGATAAGAATGTGGTCATTGCAGGGGACTTTAACACCCCACTTACAGAAATGGATAGATCATCTAGACACACAGTCAATAAAGAAAAAAGGCCCCTCAAGGATACATTCGATCAGATGGACTTGACAGATATATTTAGAACTCTGCATCCCAAAGCAACAGAATATACTTTCTTCTCGAGTGCACATGGAACATTCTCCAAGATAGATCATTTACTGGGTCACAAAACAGCCCTTCAGAAGTTTACAAGAATTGAAATTATACCATGCATACTTTCAGACCACAATGCTATGAAGCTTGAAATCAACCACAGGAAAAAGTCTGGAAAACCTCCAAAAGCGTGGAGGTGAAAGAACACCCTACTAACGAAGGAGTGGGTCAACCAGGCAATTAGAGAACAAATTAAAAAATATATGGAAACAAACGAAAATGAAAATACAACAATCCAAACGCTTTGGGATGCAGCGAAGGCAGTCCTGAGAGGAAAATACGTTGCAATCCAGGCCTATCTCAAGACACAAGAAAACTCCCAAATACAAAATCTAACAGCACACCTAAAGGAAATAGAAGCAGAACAGCAAAGGCAGCCTTAACCCAGCAGAAGAAGAGAAATCATAAAGATCAGAGCAGATATAAACAATATAGAATCTAAAAAAACGGTAGAGCAGATCAACGAAAGCAAGAGTTGGTTTTTTGAAAAAATAAACAAAATTGACAAACCTCTAGCCAGGCTTCTCAAAAAGAAAAGGGAGATGACCCAAATAGATAACATCATGAATGAAAATGGAATTATTACAACCAATCCCTCAGAGATACAAACAATTATCAGCGAATACTATGAAAAATTATATGCCAACAAATTGGACAACCTGGAAGAAATGGACAAATTCCTAAACACCTCACTCTTCCAAAACTCAATCAGGAGGAAATAGACAGCTTGAACAGACCCATAACCAGCGAAGAAATTGAACCGGTTATCACAAATCTCCCAACAAATAAGAGTCCAGGACCAGATGGCTTCCCAGGGGAGTTCTACCAGACGTTTAAAGCAGAGATAATACCTATCCTTCTCAAGCTATTCCATGAAATAGAAAGGGAAGGAAAACTTCCAGACTCATTCTATGAAGCCAGTATTACTTTGATTCCTAAACGAGACAGAGACCCAGTAAAAAAAGAGAACTACAGGCCAATATCTCTGATAAATATGGATGCAAAAATTCTCAATAAGATACTAGCAAATCGAATTCAACAGCATATAAAAAGAATTATTCACTATGATCAAGTGGGATTCATTCCTGGCATGCAGGGCTGGTTCAACATTCGCAAATCGATCAACGTGATACATCACATTAACCAAAAAAAAGAGAAGAACCATATGATCCTGTCAATCGATGCAGAAAAGGCCTTTGACAAAATCCAGCACCCTTTCTTAATAGAAACCCGGGAGAAAGTCGGGATAGAAGGAACATACTTAAAGATCATAAAAGCCATTTATGAAAAGCCCACAGCTAACATCATCCTCAACGGGGAAAAACTGAGAGCTTTTTCCCTGAGATCAGGAACACGACAGGGATGCCCACTCTCACCGCTGTTGTTTAACATAGTGCTGGAAGTTCTAGCATCAGCAATCAGACAACAGAAGGAAATCAAAGGCACCAAAATTGGCAAAGATGAAGTCAAGCTTTCGCTTTTTGCAGATGACATGATATTATACATGGAAAATCCGATAGACTCCACCAAAAGTCTGCTAGAACTGATACATGAATTCAGCAAAGTTGCAGGATACAAAATCAATGTACAGAAATCAGTTGCATTCTTATACACTAACAATGAAGCAACAGAAAGACAAATAAAGAAACTGTTCCCATTCACAATTGCACCAAGAAGCATAAAATACCTAGGGATAAATCTAACCAAAGATGTAAAAGATCTGTATGCTGAAAACTATAGAAAGCTTATGCAGGTAATTGAAGAAGATAGAAAGAAATGGAAAGACATTCCCTGCTCATGGATTGGAAGAATAAATATTGTCAAAATGTCAATACTACCCAAAGCTATCTACACATTCAATGCAATCCCAATCAAAATTGCACCAGCATTCTTCTCGAAACTAGAACAAGGAATCCTAAAATTCATATGGAACCACAAAAGGCCCCGAAGAGCCAAAGTAATTTTGAAGAAGAAGACCAAAGCAGGAGGCATCACAATCCCAGACTTTAGCCTCTACTACAAAGCTGAAATCATCAAGACAGCATGGTATTGGCATAAACACAGACACATAGACCAATGGAATAGAATAGAAACCCCAGAACTAGACCCACAAACGTATGGCCAACTCATCTTTGACAAAGCAGGAAAGAACATCCAATGGAAAAAAGATAGGCTCTTTAACAAATGGTGCTGGGAGAACTGGACAGCAACATGCAGAAGGTTGAAACTAGACCACTTTCTCACACCATTCACAAAAATGAACTCAAAATGGATAAAGAACCTGAATGTGAGACAGGAAACCATCAAAACCTTAGAGGAGAAAGCAGGAAAAGACCTCTCTGACCTCAGCCGTAGCAATCTCTTACTCGGCACATCCCCAAAGGCAAGGGAATTAAAAGCAAAAGTGAATTACTGGGACCTTATGAAGATAAAAAGCTTCTGCACAGCAAAGGAAACAACCAACAAAACGAAAAGGCAACCAAAGGAATGGGAAAAGATATTTGCAAATGACACATCGGACAAAGGGCTAGTATCCAAAATCTATAAAGACTCATCAAACTCCACACCCGAAAAACAAATAACCCAGTGAAGAAATGGGCAGAAAACATGAATAGACACTTCTCTAAAGAAGACATCCTGATGGCCAACAGGCACATGCAAAGATGTTCAACGTCGCTCCTTATCAGGGAAACACAAATCAAAACCACACTCAGATACCACCTCACGCCAGAGTGGCCAAAATGAAGAAATCAGGAGACTATAGATGCTGGAGAGGATGTGGAGAAACGGGAACCCTCTTGCACTGTTGGTGGGAATGCAAATTGGTGCAGCCGCTCTGGAAAGCAGTGTGGAGGTTCCTCAGAAAATTAAAAATAGACCTACCCTATGGCCCAGCAATAGCACTGCTAGGAATTTATCCAAGGGATACAGGAGTACTGATGCATAGGGGCACTTGTACCCCAATGTTTATAGCAGCACTCTCAACAATAGCCAAAGTATGGAAAGAACCTAAATGTCCATCAACTGATGAATGCATAAAGAACTTGTGGTTTATATACACAATGGAATACTACGTGGAAATGAGAAAAAATGAAATATGGCCTTTTGTAGCAACGTGGATGGAACTGGAGAGTGTGATGTTAAGTGAAATAAGCCATACAGAGGAAGACAGATACCATATGGTTTCACTCTTATGTGGATCCTGAGAAACGTAACAGAAACCCATGGGGGAGGGGAAGGAAAAAAAAAAGAGGTTAGAGTGGGAGAGAGCCAAAGCATAAGAGACAGTTAAAAACTGAGAACAAACTGAGGGTTAATGGGGGTGGGAGGGAGGGTAGGGTGGTTGATGGGTATTGAGGAGGGCACCTTTTGGGATGAGCACTGGGTGTTGTATGGAAAGCAATTTGACAGTAAATTTCATATATTAAAAAATAACAAAATAAAAAAATAAACACACACACACACACACACACACACACACACACAAAAAAGAAAAGAAAAGAAAAGAAAAGACTCTGAAGCAGGCTCCAGGCTTCGAGCTCTCAGCACGAAGCCCGACTAGGGACCCGAACTCGAGAACTGGGAGACCATGACCTGAGCAGAAGCCAAGAGTTGAGGTTGAGGGGAATGAGTCATCCACGTGCCCCCTTTTACCCTTTCTAAAATGAGAATCTTCCATGGGCACATCAGGGCCCATGTTTCAGAGCAATTCACTCTGATTTTAATTGGGGATTCTGGATGAGTTCTTGTGACAGCACAATAACATGGGCCCTGGGAGCCTTACAACATGCCTTCCAGATCTAAATTGACAACATGAGATGTAGGTCAGGGGAAGGTACCCAACAGAGGATATTTGTGTGTAGTTAGGGCCAAAGGGTGTGGGAAGGCAGTTGACCTCACGTCTGGGACAAGGGCAAATGGCGCGACACATTTCCCTCTCAGCCTTCTCCCATTCTCATCTGAAAGGAAACTTTCGTTGTCCTTAGAGCCATTCCCATGCCAATGCTATGTGCTAACTAGGACTTGGTTTGCAGACCGGGTGAGCAAGTGAGGCTGTCAGTCACACAGTGAGCTCCCAGGCATGCATGGTGAGTTCTCACGCTGCTTCCGTGCCCACCAAGGGAAATTATTTTCTGACAACCCACAGGAAAGATACCCCTGCTCTCAGAGAGCACTTACTGCTTGGCCTCAGATTCTGAAGAGCACACAATCCACGCATACGAGCTATGTTCCAGGACCTGGTCAGTGCAGACAGTGGCCCCTCACCATCTAATGCATAACAGAAACGGTTGCAAACACTTGCGCGACAGCCTGGAGCATGGACCCACTACCCCTGAATCCCTGCTGCCTCTGTCTCCTGATGGGAACGGCAGGAAAAACAGCCAAGGCCAGAAGCTGTCCCTCTGTTGCAGAAGGACACAGGCAGACCCATTGCAGACTGGACTTTCCAGAGGTTTTCCCTTTAGAGTTTGAGTTTTTCTCTCGCCTCAGGTGTTCTTCCTCCTTACGCAGGACCTTGCCAGGAAATTGTCCTTCTAGACACTTCATTATAACCTGCGTCCCCGTCTCTTCAGTAATGAATCACTTTGGCCATTCGCATTTCCGTTTCAATGAATACCCTTTTTTCGGTACACAAAGATCCTTGTCTCTGGGTGCCATTCAGAGCCTGTGTCCCAGAGGAATATCCGGACATGTGGAACCTGGGTCCTCCTGTGGCCCTCCCATGTTTCTTTATATACCAATTTTGCTGTTTTGACTTAGGAGCCATAGAGCTGTCACTCACTCGACCCGTGCTAAGGGATACATTTTCCCACCGGCCTGGGCACTTCGCAGGTGGGGCTCAGCAAAGCAGCTCAACCACTCCTAGAGACAGCCCTTGCACTTACCAGTGTTGGATTTACCTTCCATCTGGGGGCACAGATGGCCCGCAGGACCACAGGTATCATGATTGGGTGCAGGTCACGACCAATAGACTTTAGAAATGAGAAAGTCTAATATTCTGACCATTCTAATCATGCTCACTTGCTGTCCAAGTGCGGTCATTTTACTATCCACTTTACTATCCCCACATGTGCCTTGGCACATACACACTGATGATGATTTCAAGAAAAAGAAGACCCTAGGGAAGTGGCTAGGGAGAAAGAAGCAAAGGGGTAGAGACAGCTCTGCCATGGGGCACCCGCATCCATTTGCTTGGCTGCATGCTCAATGGCCCAAACATGGACAAGGAATGCCCGAAATGAGTAGGTGCCTGCTGGACCCATGGGCCATCCTTGGCGCAGCCTCCAGAAGAAAGGATGAGGGTGCTCTGGGGTAACCTCGAATTATGATGAGCTAAGTCCCCTTACTTAGACAACAGCTACAGAACAAATGCTTTCAGTGTTCTCCTGTAGAGTGTTCGGATTCTCCAGAGTTCCATCTAATCATAATCGGTCAACTGGCCTTGACTCACCCTCAACGACTTATATCTCCGTCACCCTACCAGAGCCTCTCGCGTTTTCCAGCGTCTGGAAAAGGCAAGAAGTAACGTAAAGTGGGAAGTTGTTACACTCTCTGAATGATACTCAGGGCAAGACCTATTTATTTTAAAACAGGGCAACCTGAATGATATGTGAACAGACGAGGCAACGCTGTGCTGTTACCAACCTCTGCATTTCTTCCAGGCATATTGCACGCTGGCCAACACCGCGACTCAGTACATCCTTCTTACAGGTGAATCCTGGCTTTCATCAACACAACCCACCATAACTAATCATTTGCTGTGAGGGTACACATGTGAGAGGCCTTTAGTGCTCCAAACAGGGGCTGGGTGAAGTGAACTGGTAAGGAGGCAAACACCAGGTGCTGCCCCAATGGGCTCCAGCCTAGGTGCCAGTCCCTGCCTTCTACCACAGTCCTTGCAAGGGCGGCTGTGGACCTAGTCCTTGCAGCCAGAACTGTCACTGTGGCTATTGTGGAGTATGCTGAAGGAGGACAGCAATGCACAGGCCAATGCCAAGGATGTCACACCATGAGCACCGAAAGGCTTTGCTGGACCACTGAGGTTGCTCGGGCAATGCCTTGACGCACAGGGCTGTTCATGCCTTGGCACCTGTCCCAGGGACCTCCTTGTGCTGGGGACCTGCACCCACCACCTATGCCCCCTGGGTCCTACTGGCCCCTCTGTGCCCCAGAAGGAAGGTAAACCCAAGTCTGAATCAGTGCAAGTACAGCCATTAGCATGGTCTGGCTTTCCTTGCTTGGGGACCCTGTCCAACACGCATAGGGTGGTGTGAAAATCAATCTCTGGGTGTGGGTTTCGTGAGTCACAGCTCCAATGGCTCCTAAATCTACACGGGGACATAGTTAGACATAGAGCCTTGGGAACGGAGTGGCCATAACCAGGGCCTCATTTTTCAATATTTCAATAGGAATGGGGTCAATCTGGAAAGGGTCTGTGGAGCTTCGTGTTCCCTCCACACAGTGGGTTGCCAGACCCCTTTCCATCCTCTGGACCAGAAAAATTGCCAATGTTCTAATCTGGGCCTTTAGAATGGCCTAGGCCCCTGAATGACTGCATGGTTTTGACAGCAACTTGCCAGGGACCCTGTGACCTAACCTAGACACGGTCACAAAAATTGGACTAGGATACCCAGATGAACACCAGGGACCAGCCTCTGAAAACATGGAAGATGGAATGCACCCAAGAAGGAACTACTTTGAAACTAGAGCAAAGTGGTGAAAATAGATTCACGGAGGGCCAGAGGTCTTAAGTAGGAAACAGAAAGGGCTGTGGTGGTAATGCAGTGACTACAGCAAAAGGCTAGCAAGCTGGCTGTCTCAGGGATAAGCAACACCTGTGGGCTTTGGTGAAGGGGTCCTTTACTGGCTATACCCGGGAGTTCTGTGATCAAGGGGCCTGCCTTCCTCCTATAGAAAGAGAGGGAATTCCCTGGACCTGGGTCTGTTTCTTGCCCTTTCCTTCAGAGGACAGTGGCAGCAGTGATTCCGCTGTGGCTGTTTGGGGCCGCAGGCTGATGATCAACTGGTTAGAACCTGGCCTGGCTCCAACATTTACTACAACGTCCCTTTGGGCACCATCCAGGGGCTTAGGCAGAGTGCACATGCATGAGCCATCTACTCAGCAGGAGGAAGGCACCTCTGGTAGCCAGGGGAGGGTGACCAGCTGGCTTCCCATCCCTGCCATGATTCTAGCTGACTAAGCACCAAGGCCCCGGGGACAGACGGGCTACCGTCTGGGATACCAGACACTGATCGTGGTCAATTGGCTCAGGAACTCACTGACAACCCCACACCAATTTTTGGACCTGGACTGTGTACCTAACACAGACCCATGGATCCTGCAAAAATGTGGTTCAGAGTACATTTCTGAGGCTCTGGCTCAGAATGGCCCCCAGACAGATAATAGTTTGAACACAAGAGCAATACCATGCAAGTTGACACCCCGAGGACCAAAGCTTTTCATTACAGAAGGGAATGGGTAGGGTTAGAATTCAGGGCCTCCTGCTATCGCCTGGCAGGCTGACTGTGGACAGGAAGAAACCCGTGAGGGTGTGGTGAAAGGAAACCTCCATTGGCTACACCTGAGCATGCAGTTCTGCAGGAGGTGTGTTTTCTTCCTTCAGAAAGAGAGGCAGAAAGGGATTTGCTGGTTTGTCCTGTCCTTCCCATCAGGAAAGAGATGCAACATTGATGCAGAGGCAAGGGGTTCTGCTGCTAGATGTTTGGCACGTGTTTGGAACCTGGACCTGATGCAGTGGTCCTTGAAGGAGCCCCTTCTGTGCTGCCCAGGTCCAGAAGCTTAGTGTGCCTAGGGGAACCATCTGGGAGTCGAAATGAAGGGAGGTCCACCCTTCACTGCCCTTACCCCGAGTTGGCCAAGCACCAAGCACTCAGGGAGAGACAAGAGGGACATCCTTCCTTACACTGGAAGTTACTGTTTGCTCTCCCATAGCACAGGACCAGAGCGAGAGCTTAGCGCCAACCTTTGGGCTAGGCCTGGGTGAAGGCAGTGAAAGCCCAGGCATCCCGCAATGTGTCCCAAGGCTTGGAAAATAACACATTGGTGGCAATGGCTCCAAGGGAGACCAAGGCTCTACATTACAGATGCTCTACCTGCACCAGAGCCAGGTTCCAAACACTTGAAGGTCCACAAGCAGACCTTCAATCACTGAAGGAATACTGTAGAGTCCATCTCTACTTGATGGACAGGGCAGGAGGAAAGGCAATGGCCAGAAGAATTCCAGGCTTACCAACCTTCTAGAGAAACACTGCTTGCAGTTGGGGCATCAGGTTTAGTCAGGGGACATTTGTCTGGGTGCAACTCGTTGGAGTGTCTTACATTTGAGGTTATGCTCGTCGCTTTGTCCTTGGCTTTTTCCTTGTCTACTGGGTAAGAAAGAGCGTTGGGCCTCTGTGTATCCACGTCCATTTCTGGTCTTTTCTCAAAGTACATTTCAGCTGGTAGGCATTTGGGGCCAGATTTTAGGATCAATTCTTTCTCATTTTAGGTGAGGGTTTGGGTCAAGTTCTCTGGACTCTGGGATACTTTGGGCTACGGGGCCTCTCATCTCGTGTGTTTGAGAACCATGCGAACATCAGGAAACGTAGCGCAGTGGAGGGGCCCAGCACAGAATGTAGGCCTGTATGCGGGCCCAGAGGAGTTACAAAACCAGTCTTAGTTCTGCAACAAGGAAACTGTGAGCCATACGGTACTTTTTCAGTTGTATCCCATTCTCATTTGAATTCCAGAAGGAGATTTCCTCTGGACTGGGCTTCCAGGTAAAAACAGGGGTTTTATTCCCCCTTCCCCACTGCAGAGGTGCTTCCTATTCTGAGAACAGCCAGCTTCACATAGATTCTACTAGTCACTCTATTCTTTGCTTGCTCTCGTTCTCGTAGTTCAGGAGGAACTTTGGCCTTCCATGTGTCCATTCCCATTCTGTCACTGGTTTGCTTTCCTTTGTGAATCCTGATTTCAAACACTTTTCATTTTTGAGTGGGAATGAGAGAGAGAGAGAGAGACAGAGACAGAGAGAGAGAGAGAGAGCTAGCAGGTGTGGGGTAGGGACAGAAAGAGGGAGACACCCGACCCGAAGCAGGCTCCATGCTGTGAGCACAAAGCCTGATGCGGGGCATGGCCTCACAAGGATGAAATCATGACCTGAGCTGAAATCACGGCTCAGCCTCTTAACCGAATGAACCATCCATGTGCCCATCCCTTGTGGTTCATCTATTTATATCCTGGTTACCACTAGGCACAATGGGCCTGTCAATAACTCAGTGGAAAACCAGGGATTGGTGGAAAGTTCCCATGTTGCTCCAATGCTGTCTGAAAGCATTCAGTATCTGCTACACAGAAGGATCCACTGACCTCCCCTGTCCCCCCTACCCCCCTCTCCCGCACAGACACATATTGAAGACAAGTTGGCATGGGAATAGCAGAATTACAACACTGTCTTCTACAGATGCTCGCGTTCTGAAGAGTAGACAGTTCACCCATTTGAAGAACCCTTCAGGCCCTGCAGAATGTGCAGGAAGAGCCCATGCAAGCACCAGTAGAAAAGATGCACTTTCCAAACACTTGAGGGTCAGCCACAACCTACAAACTGCTTACTGTATAGAATGACTGTCTCAGAAGAGAGGGCAAAAACGAAAAAAAAAGGAAAAAAAAAGAAAAATCCAATGCCAGAAACTTTCCATCTCCTTTTTAAGGAAAAACGCAGGAGGTCTCCATTGTTGTAGCCCCCCACAGTGTTCTTACGGCTGAGACAACCATCTTGCCAGGAGAATCTGCTACTGGCTTCATTTTTTTTTTTTTTTTTTTTTTGCTATATGCCATTCTCTTTGGGTCATAAATAACTTTGGCCTTCTGTGTATTCTCCCCCACCCTGGTGCTCTTGTCCAAGCTCAGTGTTCCCTGTTGTGCATTCAGGCACACTGTCCCAGAGCCATTTCCTCTACGTTTATCTAGGGATTCTGGCCCCGTTCTTGGCACTCTGCAATATGCTGGGCCACGGGATATGCTGAAAATTTGCCTTTCAGGAGGCAAAAGGGAAAATGCACTATTGGGGCCTCATCAAAATAACACGCTTCTGCACAGCGAAGGAAACAGTCCTCAATACTAAAGGGCGACCGAGAGAATGGGAGAAGCTGTGTGCCAACGACATATCAGATAAAGGGTTCGTATCCAAAATCTAGAAAGAACTTATCAAAGTCGACACCCCAAAAACAAACACTCCAGTGAAGAAATGAGCCAAAGACATGAAGAGACACTGCTCCAAAGAAGACTTGCAGAAGGCCACCCGACACATGAAAAAAATGCTCAACATCACTCATCTTCAGGGAATTACACATCAAAACCACAACGGGATACCACCTTATACCTGCCAGAAAGACCAACATTGACAACGGAGGCAACATCTGAGGTTGGCGAGGCTGTGGAGAAACAGGATCTCTTTGCACTGCTGGCGGGAATGGAAGCGCGGCAGCCACTCTGGAAATTACTCAAAAAATTAAAAATGGAACCTCCCTACGACCCAGCAATTGCACTACTAGGTATTTATCCAAGGGAGACAGGAAGGCTGTTTTGAAAGGGCACATGCGCCCCAACTTTTATAACAGCACTGTCCGCAACAGCCAAAGTATGGAAAGAGCCCAAATGTCCATCGATGGATGAATGGATAAAGAAGGTGTGGTCGATATATACAATGGAGTGTTGCTCAGGAGTCACAAAGAATGTCATCTTGCCTTTTGCAGCTACATTGATAGAACTGGAGGGTTTTATGGTACGCGAAAGTAGTCAGTCAGAGAAACACAACTATCAAGCGACTTCACTCATCTGAGGCCTTTAAGACACAGAACAGAGGAACATAAAAGAACGGAGGCACAAATAATCTCCAAAGAGGGAGGGGGCCAAAACATAAGAGACTCTTAAATATGGAGAACACACAGAGGGTCCGTGGAGGTGTTGTGGGAGGGGGTGTGGGCTAACAGGGTAAAAAGTGTTAAGGAATCTACCCTTTTAATTATTTTTTTTTACAAATTTTGTTTTTGACGTTTATTTATTTTTGAGACAGAGAGAGCCAGAGCATGAACAGGGGAGGGGCAGAGAGAGAGGGAGACACAGAATCTGAAGCAGGCTCCAGGCTCTGAGCTGTCAGCCCAGAGTCCGACGCGGGGCTCGAACTCATGGACTGTGAGATCGTGACCTGAGCCAAAGTCGGACACCCAACCGACCAAGCCACTCAGGCGCCCCGAGAAATCTACTCTTGAAATCATTGTTGCACTAGAGGCTAACTCATTTGGATGGAACTCAAAACGGAAAAGAAAAGAAAAGAAAAGAAAAGAAAAGAAAAGAAAAGAAAAGAAAAGAAAAGAAAAGAAAAGAAAAGAAAAGAAAAGAAAAGAAATTGCCTTTCAGTACCCTGTTGGCAAAGATAAGCGCAGGGCGTTTCAAGGTGCCCAGCAGGAATGCATATGTGTACACAGGGTCAGAGGGATCAGGAGGGAGCTATCCTTCCTTCTGGGACAAGTGGCACATGGAGCTGGACAGTTGCTTCTCAACTTTATCTCATTCTCAGCTGAAAGGAAAGCCTTTGGCCTTGTGTGTAGCCATTCAACTTCCCTGGCTGTATTGATAATGACGTTTTGGTTCCCAGGCAAGGCCAAGGAGGCCATCCCCCACATAGGGAGTGCCCAGGCATTCCTAATGAGCTCTGACTCTTGTCTGGGCTAAACCAAGAGCAATCAGTTTCTGATATCCCCCAGGAAAGATTGCCTTCCTGGGAGTACTTGGTGTCTGGCTGGTTGAGAAAAGAAATGATGGTTAGCCAACGTGTCACCCTCCCTGCATGTTAAGGATGCTTTCACTCTGAAGACCACTTGGCTCCCCCGTGGGCACCAGTCGCGAGGACCTTGTTAGCACCGAAAGACACCATTCAAGAACTACTGCACCACAGGCCAGTTCAAAACACCTGAACACAACACCACGCCCCTGGTAACACTGCTGCCTCTCTCCTTTGATCAAAAGGAAAGGAGTGAACTTCCGAAGCTTTTCTTCTTTTTCCCGAGTAAGAATAAGGTATCTTGCCATGAAGACTCCTACTGCAAACAGTGGAGGTTTCCCTTTGCCCTTGCCCATAGGTGTTTCTTATTCCTGACACAGTCAGCTTGCCAGGAGATTGTAGGAGCCACTTCATTCACAGAATTATCCCATTTGCATCTCTCATAGGAACACTGTGTCTCTATGTACCTATTCCACCATTGTCCTCTCTTTGGTGTGTTTTTATTATATTTCAGACACAGGGAGACTCAGAGAGAAAGAGAGAGGAGAGGGAGACAGAGACAGATAGAGCAGTCAGTGAGGGGTAGAGTGGGACAGATGATCCCAAGGTGTCTCCCTGCTCACAGGAGACAACTGATGTGGGGGAGGCTTGCAAACCATAAGATCATGACTTTAGCAATGAAGCAATGTTGAACCAATGAGTCACAGAAGAGCCCCCGTTGCCCCATGTCTGTTAACAGTTTAACACATTCATTTCACTTTTGAGAGAGTGAGTGAGAGAAAGAGAGTGAGAGGGACATTGCAAGCAGAAAAGTGCTGAGAGAGAGACAAAGACTTTGAAGCAGGAGTTTCGGAAGTTGGCGGCGTAGGAGGACGCTGGGCTCACCGCGTGTACTGCTGATCACTTAGATTCCACCTACCCCTGCCTTAAGAACCCAGAAAACCGCCAGAGGATTAGCAGAACGGAGTCTCCGGAGCCAAGAGCAGACGAGAGGCCCACGGAAGAGGGTAGGAAGGGCGGCGAGACGGTGCGTGCTCCAAGAACTGGCGGGAGGGAGCCGGGGCGGAGGGGCGGCTCCCCGGCCCAGCAGAGTCCCCGAGTCTGGCTGGGATAAGCGGAGGGGCCAGAGGGACTGTGTTCCGACAGCAAGCGCTACTTAGCGTCTGGGAGGTCATAAATTAACAGCTCTGCACAGAAAGCGGGAAGGCTGGAGGACAAAGGGAGGGAGAGCTGCTGAGCCCCCGGACGGCAGAGCTCAGCTTGGCGGGGAACAAAGGCGCTCGCCAGCGCCATCACCCCCACCCATCCCCCAGCCAGAATCCCAAAGGGAACCAGTTCTTGCCAGGGAACTTGCTCGCTTCTCCGTGCAAACACCCAACTCTGTGCTTCTGCCGAGCCAAACCTCCGGCAGCGGATCTGACTCCCTCTCACTGCCACAGGGCCCCTCCTGAAGTGGATCACCTAAGGAGAAGCGAGCTAAGCCTGCCCCTCCTGCCCCCGTGCACCTTGCCTACCCACCCCAGCTAATACGCCAGATCCACAGCACCACAAGCCTGGCAGTGTGCAAGTAGCCCAGACGGGCCACGCCACCCCACAGTGAATCCCGCCCCTAGGAGAGGGGAAGACAAGGCACACACCAGTCTGACTGTGGCCCCAGCGGTGGGCTGGGGGCAGACATCAGGTCGGTCTGCGGCCCCGCCCACCAACTCCAGTTATACACCACAGCAAGGGGGAAGTGCCCTGCGGGTCCTCACCACTCCAGGGACTATCCAAAATGACCAAACGGAAGAATTCCCCTCAGAAGGATCTCCAGGAAATAACAGCAGCTAATGAACTGATCAAAAAGCGATTTAAATAATATAACAGAAAGTGAATTTCGAATACTAGTCATAAAATTAATCGCTGGGCTTGAAAACAGTATACAGGACAGCAGAGAATCTCTTGCCACAGAGATCAAGGGACTAAGGAACAGTCACGAGGAGCTGAAAAACGCTATAAACGAAATGGAAAACAAAATGGAAACCATGACGGCTTGGATTGAAGAGGCAGAGGATAGAATAGGTGAACTAGAAGGTAATGTGATGGAGAAAGAGGAAGCTGAAAGAAAGAGAGATAAAAAAAATCCAGGAGTATCAGGGGAAAATTAGAGAACTAAGTGATACACTAAAAAGAAATAATATACGCATAATTGGTATCCCAGAGGACGAAGAGAGAGGGAAAGGTGCTGAAGGGGTACTTGAAGAAATTATAGCTGAGAACTTCCCTGAACTGGGGAAGGAAAAAGGCATTGAAATCCAAGAGGCACAGAGAACTCCCTTCAGACGTAACTTGAATCGATCTTCTGCACGACATATCATAGTGAAACTGGCAAAATACAAGGATAAAGAGAAAATTCTGAAAGCAGCAAGGGATAAAAGTGCCCTCACATATAAAGGGAGACCTATAAGACTCGTGGCTGATCTCTCCTTTGAAACTTGGCAGGCCAGAAAGGCTTGGCACGATATCTTCAGTGTGCTAAACAGAAAAAATATGCAGCCGAGAATCCTTTATCCAGCAAGTCTGGCATTTAGAATAGAAGGAGAGATAAAGGTCTTCCCAAACAAACAAAAACTGAACGAATTTGTCACCACGAAACCAGCCCTACAAGAGATCCTAAGGGGGATCCTGTGAGACAAAGTACCAGAGACATCACTACAAGCATAGAACATACAGACATCACAATGACTCTAAACCCGTATCTTTCTAGAATAACACTGAATGTAAATGGATTAAATGCGCCAGCCAAAAGACATAGGGTATCAGAATGGATAAAAAAACAAGACCCATCTATTTGCGGTCTACAAGAGACTCATTTTAGATCTGAGGACACCTTTAGATTGAGAGTGAGGGGATGGAGAACTATTTATCATGCTACTGGAAGCCACAAGAAAGCTGGAGTAGCCATACTTATATCAGACAAACTAGACTTTCAATTAAAGGCTGTAACAAGAGATGAAGAAGGGCATTATATAATAATTACAGGGTCTATCCATCAGGAAGAGCTAACAATTATAAATGTCTATGCGCCAAATACCGGAGCCCCCAGATATATAACACAATTAATCAGAAACATAAGCAACCTTATTGATAAGAATGTGGTCATTGCAGGGGACTTTAACACCCCACTTACAGAAATGGATAGATCACCTAGACACACAGTCAATAAAGAAACAAGGGCCCTGAATGATACATTCGATCAGATGGACTTGACAGATATATTTAGAACTCTGCATCCCAAAGCAACAGAATATACTTTCTTCTCGAGTGCACATGGAACATTCTCCAAGATAGATCATATACTGGGTCACAAAACAGCCCTTCATCAGTTTACAAGAATTAAAATTATGCCCTGCATACTTTCAGACCACAATGCTATGAAGCTTGAAATCAACCACAGGAAAAAGTCTGGAAAACCTCCAAAAGCATGGAGGTGAAAGAACACCCTACTAACGAAGGAGTGGGTCAACCAGGCAATTAGAGAAGAAGGTAAAAAATATATGGAAACAAACGAAAATGAAATTACAACAATCCAAACGCTTTGGGATGCAGCGAAGACAGTCCTGAGAGGAAAATACATTGCAATCCAGGCCTATCTCAAGAAACAGGAAAACTCCCAAATACAAAATCTAACATCACACCTAAAGGAAACAGAAGCAGAACAGCAAAGGCAGCCTAAACCCAGCAGAAGAAGAGAAATCATAAATTTCAGAGCAGAAATAAACAATATAGAATCTAAAAAAACTGTAGAGCAGATCAACGAAACCAAGACTCGGCTTTTTGAAAAAATAAACAAAATTGACAAACCTCTAGCCAGGCTTCTCAAAAAGAAAAGGGAGATGACCCAAATAGATAACATCATGAATGAAAATGGAATTATTACAACCAATCCCTCAGAGATACAAACAATTATCAGGGAATACTATGAAAAATTATATGCCAACAAATTGGACAACCTGGAAGAAATGGACAAATTCCTAAACACCCACACTCTTCCAAAACTCAATCAGGAGGAAATAGAAAGCTTGAACAGACCCATAACCAGCGAAGAAATTGAACCGGTTATCACAAATCTCCCAACAAATAAGAGTCCAGGACCAGATGGCTTCCCAGGGGAGTTCTACCAGACGTTTAAAGCAGAGATAATACCTATCCTTCTCAAGCTATTCCAAGAAATAGAAAGGGAAGGAAAACTTCCAGACTCATTCTATGAAGCCAGTATTACTTTGATTCCTAAACCAGACAGAGACCCAGTAAAAAAAGAGAACTACAGGCCACTATCTCTGATGAATATGGATGCAAAAATTCTCAATAAGATACTAGCAAATCGAATTCAACAGCATATAAAAAGAATTATTCACTATGATCAAGTGGGATTCATTCCTGGCATGCAGGGCTGGTTCAACATTCGCAAATCGATCAACGTGATACATTACATTAACAAAAAAAAGAGAAGAACCATATGATCCTGTCAATCGATGCAGAAAAGGCCTTTGACAAAATCAACACCCTTTCTTAATAAAAACCCGGGAGAAAGTCGGGATAGAAGGAACATACTTAAAGATCATAAAAGCCATTTATGAAAAGCCCACAGGTAACATCATCCTCAACGGGGAAAACCTGAGAGCTTTTCCCCTGAGATCAGGAAGACGACAGGGATGCCCACTCTCACCGCTGTTGTTTAACATAGTGCTGGAAGTGCTAGCATCAGCAATCAGACAACAAAAGGAAATCAAAGGGATCCAAATTGGCAAAGATGAAGTCAAGCTTTCGCTTTTTGCAGATGCCATCATATTATACATGGAAAATCCGATAGACTCCACCAAAAGTCTGCTAGAACTGATACATGAATTCAGCAAAGTTGCGGGATACAACATCAATGTACAGAAATCAGTTGCATTCTTATACACTAACAATGAAGCAAGAGAAAGACAAAGAAACTGATCCCATTCACAATTGCACCAAGAAGCATAAAATACCTACGGATAAATCTAACCAAAGATGTAAAAGATCTGTATGCTGAAAACTATAGAAAGCTTATGCAGGTAATTGAAGAAGATAGAAAGAAATGGAAAGACATTCCCTGCTCATGGATTGGAAGAATAAATATTGTCAAAATGTCAATACTACCCAAAGCGATCTACACATTCAAAGCAATCCCAATCAAAATTGCACCAGCATTCGTCTCGAAACTAGAACAAGAAATCCTAAAATTCATATGGAACCACAAAAGGCCCCGAAGAGCCAAAGTAATTTTGAAGAAGAAGACCAAAGCAGGAGGCATCACAATCCCAGACTTTAGCCTCTACTACAAAGCTGTAATCATCAAGACAGCATGGTATTGGCATAAACACAGACACATAGACCAATGGAATAGAATAGAAACCCCAGAACTAGACCCACAAACGTATGGCCAACTCATCTTTGACAAAGCAGGAAAGAACATCCAATGGAAAAAAGACAGTCTCTTTAACAAATGGTGCTGGGAGAACTGGACAGCAACATGCAGAAGGTTGAAACTAGACCACTTTCTCACACCATTCACAAAAATAAACTCAAAATGGATAAAGAACCTGAATGTGAGACAGGAAACCATCAAAACCTTAGAGGAGAAAGCAGGAAAAGACCTCTCTGACCTCAGCCGTAGCAAACTCTTACTCGGCACATCCCCAAAGGCAAGGGAATTAAAAGCAAAAGTGAATTACTGGGACCTTATGAAGATAAAAAGCTTCTGCACAGCAAAGGAAACAACCAACAAAACTACAAGGCAACCAAAGGAATGGGAAAAGATATTTGCAAATGACACATCGGACAGAGGGCTAGTATCCAAAATCTATAAAGAGCTCATCAAACTCCACACCCGAAAAACAAATAACCCAGTGAAGGAAAGGGCAGAAAACATGAATAGACACTTCTCTAAAGAAGACATCCGGATGGCCATCAGGCACATGCAAAGATGTTCAACGTCGCTCCTTATCAGGGAAATACTAATCAAAACCACACTCAGATACCACCTCACGCCAGTCAGAGCGGCCAAAATGAAGAAATCAGGAGACTATAGATGCTGGAGAGGATGTGGAGAAACGGGAACCCTCTTGCACTGATGGTGGGAATACAAATTGTTGCAGCCGCTCTGGAAAGCAGTGTGGAGATTCCTCAGAAAATTAAAAATAGACCTACCCTGTGACCCAGCAATACCACTGCTAGGAATTTATCCAAGGTATATAGGAGTACTGATGCATAGGGGCACTTGTACCCCAATGTTTATAGCAGCACTCTCAACAACAGCCAAATTATGCAAAGAGCCTAAATGTCCAACAACTGATGAATGGATAAAGAATACGTGGTGTATATACAAAATGGAATACTGCGTGGCAATGAGAAAACATGAAATATGGCCTTTTGTAGCAACGTGGATGGAACTGGAGAGTGTGATGCTAAGTGAAATAAGCCATAAAGAGAAAGACAGATACCATATGGTTCCACTCTTATGTGGATCCTGAGAAATGTAACAGAAACCCATGGGAGAGGGGAAGGAAAAAAAAAAGAGGTTAGAGTGGGAGAGAGCCAAAGCATGAGAGACTGTTAAAAACTGAGAACAAACTGAGGGGTGATGGGGGTGGGAGGGAGGGTAGGGTGGTTGATGGGTATTGAGGAGGGCACCTTTTGTGATGAGCACTGGGTGTTGTATGGAAACCAATTTGACACTAAATTTCATATATTAAAAAATAAAAAAATAAAAAAATAAACACACACACAAAAAAAAAAAGAAAAGAAAAAGAAAAGACTCTGAAGCAGGCTCCAGGCTTCGAGCTCTCAGCACAAAGCCCGACTAGGGACCCGAACTAGAGAACTAGGAGACCATGACCTGAGCAGAAGCCAATAGTTGAGGTTTAAGGGAATGAGTCATCCAGGTGCCCCCTTTTACCCTTTCTAAAATGAGAATCTTCCATTGGCACATCAGGGCCCATGGTTCAGAGCAATTCCCTCTGATTTTAATTGGGGATTCTGGATGAGTTCTTGTGACAGCACAATAACTTGGGCCCTAGGAGCATTGCAACATGCCTTCCAGATCTAAATTGAGAACATGAGATGTAGGTCAGGGGAAGGTACCCAACAGAGGATATTTGTGTGTAGTTAGGGCCAAGGGTGTGGGAAGGCAGTTGACCTCACGTCTGGGACAAGGGCAAATGACGCGACACATTTCCCTCTCAGCCTTCTCCCATTCTCATCTCAAAGGAAACTTTCGTTGTCCTTAGAGCCATTCCCATGCCAATGCTATGTGCTAACTAGGACTTGGTTTGCAGCCCGGGTGAGCGAGTGAGGCTGTCAGTCACACAGTGAGCTCCCAGGCATGCATGGTGAGTTCTCACGCTGCTTCCGTGCCCACCAAGGGAAATTTTTTTCTGACAACACACAGGAAACATAGCCCTGCTCTCAGAGAGCACTTACTGCTTGGCCTCAGATTCTGAAGAGCACACAATCCACGCATACGAGCTATGTTCCAGGACCTGGTCAGTGCAGACAGGGGCCCTTCACCATAGAATGCATAACAGAAACGGTTGCAAACATTTGAGCAACAGCTTGGAGCATGGACCCACTACCCCTGAATCCCTGCTGCCTCTGTCTCCTGATGGGAACGGCAGGAAAAACAGCGAAGGCCAGAAGCTGTCCCTCTGTTGCAGAAGGACATAGGCAGATCCATTGCAGACTGGACTTTCCAGAGGTTTTCCCTTTTCCAGAGAGTTTTAGTTTTTCTCTCGCCTCAGGTGTTCTTCCTCCTTACGCAGGACCTTGCCAGGAAATTTTCTTTCTAGACACTTCATTCTAACCTGCAACCCCGTCTCTTCAGTAATGAATCACTTTGGCCATTCGCATTTACGTTTCAATGAATACCCTCTTTTCGTTATACGAAGACCCTCATCTTTGGGTGCCATTAAGAGCCTGTGTCCCAGAGAAATATCCGGACATGTGGAACCTGGGACCTCCTGTGGCCCTCCCATGTTTCTTTATCTACCAATTTCCCTGTTTTGACTTAGGAGCCATAGAGCTGTCACTCACTCGACCCGTGCCCAGGGATACGTTTTCCAACCGGCCTGGGCACGTCGCAGGTGGGGCCCAGCAAAGCAGTTCATCCACTCCTAGACACAGCACTTGCACTTACCCGTCTTGGATTTACCTTCCATCTGGGGCACAGATGGCCCGCAGGACCACAGGTATCATGATTGGGTGCAGGTCACGCCCAATTGAGATTAGAAATGAGAAAGTCTCATATTCTGAGCATTCTAATCATGCTCACTTGCTGTCCATGTGCGGTCATTTTACTACCCAGTTCACTATCCCCACATGTGCCTTGGCACATACACACTGATGAAGTTTTCAAAAAAAAGTAGACCCTAGGGAAGTGACGAGGGAGAAAGAAGCAACGGGGTTGAGACAGCTCTGCCATGGGGCAGCAACATCCATTTGCTTGGCTGCATGCTCAATGGCCCAAACATGGACAAGGAATGCCTGAAATGAGTAGGTGCCTGCTGGACCCATGGGCCATCCTTCCCGCAGCCTCCAGAAGAAATGACGAGGGTGCTCTGGGGACACTTCGAATTATGATGAGCTAAGTCCCCTTAGTTAGACAACAGCTACAGAATAAATGCTTTCAGCGTTCTGCTGTAGAGTGTTGGGATTCTCCAGAGTTCCACCTAATCATAATGGGTCAACTGGCCTTGGCTCTCCCTCAACGACTTATATCTCCGTCACCCTACCAGAGCCTCTCGCGTTTTCAAGCCTCTGGAAAAGGCAAGAACTAACGTAAAATGGTAAGTTGTTACACTCTCTGAATGATACTCAGGGCAAGATCTATTCATTTTAAAACAGGGCAACCTGAATGATATGTGAACAGACGAGGAAACGCTGTGCTGTTACCAACCTATGACTTTTTGCAGGCATATTGCACGCTGGCCAACACCGCGACTCAGTACATACTTCTTACAGGGTAATCCTGGCTCTCATCAGCACAACCCACCATAACTATCCATTTCCTGTGAGGGTACACATGTGAGAGGCCTTTAGTGCTCCAAAAAGGGGCTGGGAGAAGTGAACTGGTAAGGAGGCAAACACCAGGTGCTGCCCCAATGGGCTCCACCCGAGGTGCCAGTCCCTGCCTTCTACCACAGTCCTTGCAAGGGCGGCTGTGGACCTAGTCCTTGCAGCCAGAACTCTCACTGTGGCTATTGTGGAGTATGCTGAAGGAGGACAGCAATGCACATGCCAATGCCAAGGTTGCCACACCATGAGCACCGAATGGATTTGCTGGACCACTGAGGTTGCTCGGGCACTGCCTTGACGCACAGGGCTGTACATGCCTTTGCACCTGTCCCAGGAACCTCCCTGTGCTTGGGACCTGCACCCACCACCTTGGCCCCCTCTTTCCCACTGGCCCCTCTGTGCCCCAGAAGGAAGGTAGACCCAAGTCTGAGTCAGTGCAAGTACAGCCATTAGCAGGGGCTGGCTTGCCTTGGTTGGGGCCCATGTCCTACACGCATAGGGTGGTGTGAAAATCAATCCCTGGGTGTGGATTGAGTGAGTCACAGCTCCAATGGCTCCTAAATCTACACGGGGACATAGTTAGACATAGAGCCTTGGGAAGGGAGTGGCCATAACCAGGGCCTCATTTTTCAATATTTCAGTAGGAATGGGGTCAATCTGGAAAGGGGCTGTGTAGCTTCGTGTTCCCTCCACAAAGTAGGCGGCCAGCCCCCTTTCCATCCTCTGGACAAGAAAATTTGCCAATGTTCTAATCTGGGCCTTTCCAATGGCCTAGGCCCCTGAATGACTGCATGGTTTTGGCAGCAACTTGCCAGGGTCCCTGTGACCTAACCTAGACACCGTCACCAAAATGGGACTATGATACCCAGCTGAATACCAGGGACCAGCCTCTGAAAACATGGAAGATGTTATGCACCCAGCGAGGAACTACTTGGTACTAGAGCAAAGTGGTGAAAATTGATTCACGGAGGGCCAGAGGTCTTAAGTAGGAATCAGAAAGGGCTGTGGTGGTAATGCAGTGACTACAACAAAAGGCTAGCAAGCTGGCTGTCTCAGGGATAAGCAACACCTGTGGGCTTTGGTGAAGGGGCCCTTTACTGGCTATACCCGGGAGCTCTGTGAACAAGGGGCCTGCCTTCCTCCTTTAGAAAGAGAGGGAATTCCCTGGACCTGGGTCTGTTTCTTACCCTTTCCTTCAGAGGACAGTGGCAGCAGTGATTCCGCTGTGGCTGTTTGGGGCCCCAGGCTGATGATCAACTGGTTAGAACCTGGCCTGGCTCCAACATTTACTACATCGTCACTTTGGGCACCATCCAGTGGCTAAGGCAGAGTGCACATGCATGAGCCATCTACTCAGCAGTAGGAAGGCACCTCTGGTAGCCAGGGGAGAGTGACCAGCTGGCTACCCTTCCCTGCCATGACTCTAGCTGACTAAGCACCAAGCCCCCGGGGACAGACGGGCTACCATCTGGGATACCAGACACTGATCGTGGTCAATTGGCTCAGGAACTCCCTGGCAACCCCACACCAATTTTTGGACCTGGACTGTGTACCTGACACAGACCCATTGATCCTGCAAACATGTAGTTCAGAGTACATTTCTGAGGCTCTGACTCAGAATGGCCCCCAGACAGATCCTAGTTTGAACACAAGAGCAATAACATGCAAGTTGACACCCCGAGGACCAAAGCTTTTACTTACAGAAGTGAATGGGTAGGGTTAGAATTCATGGCCTCCTGCTATCGCCTGACAGGCTGACTGTGTGGGCAGGAAGAAACCCGTGAGCGTGTGGTAAAAGGAAACCTCCATTGGCTACACCTGAGCATGCAGTTCTGCAGGAGGTGTGTTTTCTTCCTTCAGAAAGAGAGGCAGAAAGGGATTTGCTGGTTTGTCCTGACCTTCCCATCAGGAAAGAGATGCACCATTGATGCAGAGGCAAGGGGTTCTGCTGCTAGATGTTTGGCACGTGTTTGGAACCTGAACCTGATGCAGTGGTCCTTGAAGGAGCCCCTTCTGTGCTGCCCAGGTCCAGAAGCATAGTGTGCCTAGGGGAACCATATCTGAGTCGAAATGAAGGGAGGTCCACCCTTCACTGCTCTTACCAAGAGCTGGCCAAGCACCAAGCACTCAGGGAGAGACAAGAGGGACATCCTTCCTTACACTGGAAGTTACTGTTTGCTCTCCCATAGCACAGGACCAGAGCGAGAGCTTAGCGCCAACCTTTGGGCTCGGCTTGGGTCAAGGGAGTGAAAGCCCAGGCATCCTGCAATGTGTCCCAAGGCTTGGAAAATAACAAATTGGTGGCAATTGCTCCAAGGGAGACCAGGGCTCCACATTACAGATGCTCTACCTGCACCAGAACCAGGTTCCAAACTCTTAAAGGATCACAAGCAGACCTTCAATCACTGAAGTTATACTGTATAGTCCATCTATACTTGATGGACAGGGCAGGAGGAAAGGCAATGGCCAGAAGAATTCCGGGCTTACCAACTTCCTAGATAAACACTGCTTGCAGTTGGGGCGTCAATTTAGTCAGGGGACTTTTCTCTGGGTGCAACTCGTTGGAGTGTCTTACATTTGCGGTTATGCTCGTCGCTTTATCTTTTGCTTTTTCCTTGTCTACTGGGTAAGAAAGATCGTTGGGCCCCTGTGTATCCACGACCATTTCTGGTCTTTTCTCAAAGTACATTTCAGCTGGTAGGCATGTGGGGCCAGATTTCAGGACCAATTCTTTCTCATTTTAGGTGAGGGTTTGGGTCAAGTTCTCTGGACTCTCGGATACTTTGGGCTACGGGGCCTCTCATCTCGTGTGTTTGAGAACCATGCGAACATCAGGAAACCTAGCGCCAGTGGACGGGCCCAGCACAGAATGTTGGCCTGTATGCAGGCCCAGAGGAGTTAGAAAACCAGTCTTACTTCTGCAACAAGGAAACTGTGGGCCATACGGTACTTTTTCAGTTGTATCCCGTTCTCATTTGAATTCCAGAAGGAGATTTCCTCTGGACTGGGCTTCCAGGTAAAAACAGGGTTTTTTTTCCCACTTCCCCGCTGCAGAGGTGCTTCCTATTCTGAGGACAGCCAGCTTCACATAGATTCTACTAGTCACTCGATTCTTTGCTTGCTCTCGTTCTCGTAGTTTAGGAGGAACTTTGGCATTCCCTGTGTCCATTCCCATTCGGTCACTGGTTTGCTTTCCTTTCTGAATCCTGAGTTCAAATATTTTTCATTTTTCAGTAGGAATGAGAGAGAGAGAGAGAGACAGAGAGAGAGAGAGAGAGAGCTAGCAGGTGTGGGGTAGGGACAGAAAGAGGGAGACACCCGACCCGAAGCAGGCTCCATGCTGTGAGCACAAAGCCTGATGCGGGGCATGGCCTCACAAGGATGAAATCATGACCTGAGCTGAAATCACGGCTCAGCCACTTAACCGACTGAGCCATCCATGTGCCCATCCCTTGTGGTTCATCTATTTATAACCTGGTTTCCACTAGGCACAATGGGCCTGTCAATAACTCAGTGGAAAACCAGGGATTGGTGGAAAGTTCCCATGTTGCTCCAATGCTGTCTGAAAGCATTCAGTATCTGCTACACAGAAGGATCCACTGACCTCCCCTGTCCCCCCTACCCCCCTCTCCCGCACAAGCACATATTGAAGAAAAGTTGGCATGGGAATAGCAGAATTAAAACACTATCTTCTACAGATGCCCGCGTTCTGAAGAGTAGACAGTTCACCCATTTGCAGAATCCTTCAGGCCCTGCAGAATGTGCAGGAAGAGCCCATGCAAGCACCAGTACAACAGAGGCACTTTCCAAACACTTGAGGGTCAGCCACAACCTACAATCTGCTATCTGTATAGCATGCCTGTCTCAGAGGAGAGGGCAAAAAAGAAAAAAGAAAGAAAGAAAGAAAAATCCAATGCCAGAAACTTTCCATCTCCTTTTGAAGGAACAACGCAGGAGGTCTCCTTTGTTGTAGCCCCCAGAGTGTTCTTACTGCTGAGACCACCATCTTGCAGGAGATTCTGCTGGTCGCTTCTTTTTTTTTTTTTTTTTTTTTTTTGCTATATGCCATTCTCTTTGGTTCATAAAAAACTTTGTCCTTCTGTGTATTCTCCCCCACCCTGGTGCTCTTTGCCAAGCTCAGTTGTCCCTGTTGTCCATTCAGGCACCCTGTCCCAGAACCATTTCCTGAACGTTTATCTAGGGATTCTGGCCACGTTCTATTCACTCTGCGATATGCTGGGCCACAGGATATGCTGAAAAATTGCCTTTCAGGAGGCAATAGGGAAAATCCACTATCGGGGCCTCATCAAAATAACACGCTTCTGCACAGTGAAGGAAACAGTCCTCAACACTAAAGGGCGACCGAGAGAATGGGAGAAGCTATGTGCCAACGACATATCAGATAAAGGGTTCGTATCCAAAATCTAGAAAGAACTTATCAAAGTCGACACCCCAAAAACAAACACTCCATGAGGAAATGAACCAAAGACATAAAGAGACACTGCTCCAAAGGAGACTTCCAGATGGCCACCCGACACATGAAAAAAATGCTCAACATCACTCATCTTCAGGGAATTACATATCAAAACCACAACGGGATTCCACCTTATACCTGCCAGAAAGACCAACATTGACAACGGAGGCAACATCTGAGGTTGGCGAGGCTGTGGAGAAACAGGATCTCTTTGCATTGCTGGTGGGAATGCAAGCGGGGCAGCCACTCTGGACATTACTCAAAAAATTAAAAATGGAACCTCCCTACGACCCAGCAATTGCACTACTAGGTATTTATCCAAGGGAGACCGGAAGGCTGTTTCGAAAGGGCACATGCGCCCCAACGTTTATAACAGCACTGTCCGCAAGAGCCAAAGTATGGAAAGAGCCCAAATGTCCATCGATGGATGAATGGATAAAGAAGGTGTGGTCGATATATACAATGGAGTGTTGCTCAGCAGTCACAAGGAATGTCATCTTGCCTTTTGCAGCTACATTGATAGAACTAGAGAGTTTTATGGTACGCGAAAGTAGTCAGACAGAGAAACACAACTATCAAGAGACTTCACTCATCTGAGGCCTTTAAGACACAGAAGAGATGAACATAAAGGAAGGGAGGCACAAATAACCTCCAAAGAAGGAGGGGGCCAAATCATACGAGACTCTTAAATATGGAGAACACGCATTGCGTACCCGGAGTTGTTTTGGGAGGGTGTGTGGGCTAACTGGGTAAGAAGTGTTAAGGAATCTACTCTTGAAATCATTGTTGCACTAGAGGCTAACTAATTTGGATGGAACTCAAAACGTAAAATAAAATAAAAGAAAAGAAATTGCCTTTCAGTACCCTGTTGGCAAAGATGAGCCCAGGGCGTTTCCAGGTGCCCAGCAGGAATGCATGTGTGTACACAGGGTCAGAGGGATCAGGAGGGAGCTATCCTTCCTTCTGGGACAAGAGGCACATGGAGCTGGACAGTTGCTTCTCAACTTTATCTCATTATCAGCTGAAAGGAAAGCCTTTGGTCGTGTGTGTAGCCATTCCAATTCCCTGGCTGTATTGATAATTACGTGTTGGGTCCCAGGCAAGGCCAAGGAGGCCATCCCCCACATAGGGAGTGCCCTGGCATTCCTAATGAGCTCTGACTCTTATCTGGGCTAAACCAAGAGCAATCAGTTTCTGATATCCCCCAGGAAAGATTGCCTTCCTGGGAGTACTTGGTGTCTGGCTGGCTGAGAGAAGAAATGATGGTTAGCCAACGTGTCTCCCTCCCTGCATGTTAAGGATGCTTTCACTCTGAAGACCAGTTGGCTCCCCCGTGGGCACCAGTCGCGAGGACCTTGTTAGCACTGAAAGACACCATTCAAGAACTACTGCACCACAGGCCAGTTCAAAACACTTGAACAGAACACCACGCCCCTGGTAACACTGCTGCCTCTCTCCTTTGATCAAAAGGAAAAGAGTGACCTCCCGAAGCTTTTCTTCTCTTTCCCGAGTAAGAATAAGGTATCTTGCCATGAAGACTCCTACTGCAAACAGTGGAGGTTTCCCTTTGCCCTTGCCCATAGGTGTTTCTTATTCCTGACACAGTCATCTTGCTAGGAGTTTGTAGGAGCCATTTCATCCACAGAATTATCCCATTTGCATCTCTCACAGGAACACTGTGTCTCTATGTACCTACTCCTCCACCATTGTCCTCATTTTGTGTTTTTCTACTAATTTTCAGACACAGGGAGAGACAGACAGGAAGAGAGAGGAGAGGGAGACAGAGACAGAGAGAGCAGGCAGTGAGGGGTAGAGTGGGACAGATGATCCCAAGGCGTCTCCCTGCTCACAGTAGAGAACTGAGGTGGGGGAGGACTTGCAAACCATAAGATCATGACTTTAGCAATGAAGCAATGTTGAACCAATGAGTCACCCAAGAGCCCCCGTAGCCCCATGTCTTTTAACAGTTTAAAACATTTATTTCACTTTTGAGAGTGTGAGTGAGAGAAAGAGAGAGAGAGGGACATTGCAAGCAGAAAAGGGCTGAGAGAGAGACAAAGACTCTGAAGCAGGCTCCAGGCTTCGAGCTCTCAGCACGAAGCCCGACTAGGGACGCGAACTCGAGAACTGGGAGACCATGACCTGAGCAGAAGCCAAGAGTTGAGGTTTAGGGGAATGAGTCATCCACGTGCCCCCTTTTACCCTTTCTAAAATGAGAATCTTCCATGGGCACATCAGGGCCCATGGTTCAGAGCAATTCCCTCTGATTTTAATTGGGGATTCTGGATGAGGTCTTGTGACAGCACAGCAACTTGGGCCCTAGGAACCTTGCAACATGGCTTCCAGATCTAGATTGCCAACATGTGATGTAGGTCAGGGGAAGGTACCCAACAGAGGATATTTGTGTGTAGTTAGGGCCAAAGGGTGTGGGAAGGCAGTTGACCTCACGTCTGGGACAAGGGCAAATGGCGCGACACATTTCCCTCTCAGCCTTCTCCCATTCTCATCTGAAAGGAAACTTTCGTTGTCCTTAGAGCCATTCCCATGCCAATGCTATGTGCTAACTAGGACTTGGTTTGCAGCCCGGGTGAGCCAGTGAGGCTGTCAGTCACACAGTGAGCTCCCAGGCATGCATGGTGAGTTCTCACGCTGCTTCCGTGCCCACCAAGGGAAATTATTTTCTGCCAACCCACAGGAAAGATAGCTCTGCTCTCAGAGAGCACTTACTGCTTGGCCTCAGATTCTGAAGAGCACACAATCCACGCTTACGAGCTATGTTCCAGGACCTGGTCAGTGCAGACAGTGGCCCGTCACCATCGAATGCATAACAGAAACGGTTGCAAACACTTGAGCGACAGCCTGGAGCATGGACCCACTACCCCTGAGTCCCTGCTGCCTCTGTCTCCTGATGGGCACGGCAGGAAAAACATCCAAGGCCAGAAGCTGTCCCTCTGTTGCAGAAGGACATAGGCAGACCCATTGCAGACTGGACTTTCCAGAGGTTTTCCCTTTAGAGTTTGAGTTTTTCTCTCGCCTCAGGTGTTCTTCCTCCTTACGCAGGACCTTGCCAGGAAATTGTCATTCTAGACACTTCATTCTCACCTGCGTCCCTGTCTCTTCAGTAATGAATCACTTTGGCCATTCACATTTCCGTTTCAATGAGTCCCGTTTTTTCGGTATACAAAGACCCTTGTCTCTGGGTGCCATTCAGAGCCTTTTTCCCAGGAAATATCCGGACATGTGGAATCTGGTTCCTCCTGTGGCCCTCCCATGTTTCTTTACCAATTTCCCTGTTTTGACTTAGGAGCCATAGAGCTGTCACTCACTCGACCCGTGCCCAGGGATACGTTTTCCCACCGGCCTGGGCACGTCACAGGTGGGGCCCAGCAAAGCAGCTCAACCACTCCTAGAGACAGCACTTGCACTTACCCGTCCTTGATTTACCTTCCATCTGGGGCACAGATGGCCCGCAGGACCACAGGTATCATGATTGGGAGCAGGTCACGACCAATAGAGTTTAGAAATGAGAAAGTTTCATATTCTGAGCATTCTAATCATGCTCACTTGCTGTCCAAGTGCGGTCATTTTACTATCCAGTTTACTTTCCCCACATGTGCCTTGGCACATACACACTGATGATGTTTTCAAGAAAAAGTAGACCCTAGGTAAGTGACGATGGAGAAAGAAGCAAAGGGGTAGAGACAGCTCTGCCATGGGGCAGCCGCATCCATTTGCTTGGCTGCATGCTCAATGGCCCAAACATGGACAAGGAATGCCTGAAATGAGTAGGTGCCTGCTAGACCCATGGGCCATCCTTGGCGCAGCCTCGAGAAGAAAGGACGAGAGTGCTCTGGGGGCACCTCGTATTATGATGAGCTAAGTCCCCTTAGTTAGACAACAGCTACAGAACAAATGTTTTCAGCGTTCTCCTGTAGAGTGTTGGGATTCTCCAGAGTTCCACCTAATCATAATGGGTCAACTGGCCTTGATTCTCCCTCAACGACTTATATCTCCGTCACCCTACTAGAGCCTTTCGCGTTTTCCAGCCTCTGGAAAAGGCAAGAAGTAACGTAAAATGGGAAGTTGTTACACTCTCTGAATGATACTCAGGACAAGATCTATTCATTTTAAAACAGGTCAACCTGAATGATATGTGAACAGACGAGGCAACGCTGTGCTGTTACCAACCTCTGCATTTCTTGTAGGCATATGGCACGCTGGCCAACACCGCGACTCAGTACATCCTTCTTAGAGGTGAATCCTGGCTTTCCTCAACACAACCCACCATAACTAATCATTTGCTGTGAGGGTACACATGTGAGAGGCCTTTACTGCTCCAAACAGGGGCTGTGAGAAGTGAACTGGTAAGGAGGCAAACACCAGGTGCTGCCCCAATGGGCTCCAGCCTAGGTGCCAGTCCCTGCCTTCTACCACAGCCCTTGCAAGGGCGGCTGTGGAACTAGTCCTTGCAGCCAGAACTCTCACTCTGGCTATTGTGGAGTATGCTGAAGGAGGACAGCAATGCACAGGCCAATGCCAAGTTTGCCACACCATGAGCACCGAATGGCTTTGCTGGACCAATGAGGTTGCTCGGGCACTGCCTTGACGCACAGGGCTGTTCATGCCTTGGCACCTGTCCCAGGAACCTCCTTGTGCTGGGGACCTGCACCCACCACCTATGCCCCCTGGGTCCTACTGGCCCCTCTGTGCCCCAGAAGGAAGGTAAACCCAAGTCTGAATCAGTGCAATTACAGCCATTAGCAGGGTCTGGCTTGCCTTGCTTGGGGACCCTGACCAACACGCATAGGGTGGTGTGAAAATCAATCCCTGGGTGTGGGTTTCGTGAGTCACAGCTCCAATGGCTCCTAAATCTACACGGGGACATAGTTAGACATAGAGCCTTGGGAAGGGAGTGGCCATAACCAGGGCCTCATTTTTCAATATTTCAATAGGAATGGGGTCAATCTGAAAAGGGGCTGTGTAGCTTCGTGTTCCCTCCACACAGTAGGTGGCCAGCCCCCTTTCCATCCTCTGGACCAGAAAAATTGCCAATGTTCTAATCTGGGCCTTTAAAATGGCCTAGGCCCTTGAATGACTGCATGGTTTTGACAGCAACTTGCCAGGGACCCTGTGACCTCACCTAGACACGGTCACAAAAATGGGACTAGGATAACCAGATGAACTCCAGGGACCAGACTCTGAAAACATGGAAGATGGAATGCACCCAACGAGGAACTACTTTGAAACTAGAGCAAAGTGGTGAAATAGATTCACGGAGGGCCAGAGGTCTTAAGTAGGAATCAGAAAGGGCTGTGGTGGTAATGCAGTGACTACAGCAAAAGGCTAGCAAGCTGGCTGTCTCAGGGATAAGCAACACCTGTGGGCTTTGGTGAAGAGGCCCTTTACTGGCTATACACGGGAGCTCTGTGAACAAGGGGCCTGCCTTCCTCCTTTAGAAAGAGAGGGAATTCCCTGGACCTGGGTCTGTTTCTTGCCCTTTCCTTCAGAGGACAGTGGCAGCAGTGATTCAGCTGTAGCTGTTTGGGGCCCCAGGCTGATGATCAACTGGTTAGAACATGACCTGGCTCCAACATTTACTACAAAGTCCCTTTGGGCACCATCCAGTGTCTTAGGCAGAGTGCACATGCATGAGCCATCTACTCAGCAGGAGGAAGGCACCTCTGGTAGCCAGGGGAGGGTGACCTGCTGGCTTCCCTTCCCTGCCATGACTCTAGCTGACTAAGCACCAAGCCCCAGGGGACAGACGGGCTACCGTCTGGGATACCAGACACTGATCGTGGTCAATTGGCTCAGGAACTCACTGGCAACCCCACACCAATTTTTGGACCTGGACTGTGTACCTGACACAGACCCATTAATCCTGCTAAAATGTAGTTCAGAGTACTTTTCTCAGGCTCTGGCTCTGAATGGCCCCCAGACAGAACCTAGTTTGAACACAAGAGCAATAACATGCAAGTTGACACCCCGAGGACCAAAGCTTTTCATTACAGTAGTTAATGGGTAGGGGTAGAATTCATGGCCTCCTGCTATCGCCTGACAGGCTGACTGTGTGGGCAGGAAGAAACCCGTGAGCGTGTGGTAAAAGGAAACCTCCACTATCTACACCTTAGCATGCAGTTCTGCAGGAGGTGTGTTTTCTTCCTTCAGAAAGAGAGGCAGAAAGGGATTTGCTGGTTTGTCCTGTCCTTCCCATCAGGAAAGAGATGCACCATTGATGCAGAGGCAAGGGGTTCTGCTGCTAGATGTTTGGCACGTGTTTGGAACCTGGACCTGATGCAGTGGTCGTTGAAGGTGCCCCTTCTGTGCTGCCCAGGTCCAGAAGCATATTGTGCCAAGGGGAACCATCTCTGAGTCCAAATGAAGGGAGGTCCACCCTTCACTTCCCTTACCCAGGGCTGGCCAAGCACCAAGCACTCAGGGATAGACAAGAGGGACATCCCTCCTTACACTGGAAATTACTGTTTGCTCTCCCATAGCACAGGACCAGAGCGAGAGCTTAGCGCCAACCTTTGGGCTCGGCTTGGGTGAAGGGAGTGAAAGCCCAGGCATCCCGCAATGTGTCCCAAGGTTTGGAAAATAACAAATTGGTGGCAATGGCTCCAAGGGAGACCAAGGCTCTACATTACAGATGCTTTACCTGCACCAGAGCCAGGTTCCAAACACTTGTAGGTCTACAAGCAGACCTTCAATCACTGAAGGAATACTGTATAGTCCATCTATACTTGATGGACAGGGCAGGAGAAAAGGCAATGGACAGAAGAATTCCGGGCTTACCAACCTCCTAGATAAACACTGCTTGCAGCTGGGGCATCAGGTTTAGTGAGGGGACATTTCTCTGGGTGCAACTCGTTGGAGTGTCTTACATTTGAGGTTATGCTCGTCGCTTTATCCTTTGCTGTTTCCTTGTCTACTGGGTAAGAAAGATCGTTGGGCCTCTGTGTATCCAGGTCCATTTCTGGTATTTTCTCAAAGTACATTTCAGCTGGTAGGCATTTGGGGCCAGATTTTAGTACCAATTCTTTCACATTTTAGGTGAGGGTTTGGGTCAAGTTCTCTGGATTCTGGGATACTTTGGGCTACGGGGCCTCTCATCTCGTGTGTTTGAGAACCATGCGAACATCAGGAAACCTAGCGCAGTGGAGGGGGCCAGCACAGAATGTTGGCCTCTATGCGAGCCCAGAGGAGTTAGAAAACAAGTCTTACTTCGGCAACAAAGAAACTGTGAGCCATACGGTACTTTTTCAGTTGTATCCCGTTCTCATTTGAATTCCAGAAGGAGATTTCCTCTGGACTGGGCTTCCAGGTAAAAACAGGGGTTTTATTCCCCCTTCCCCGCTGCAGAGGTGCTTCCTATTCTGAGGACAGGCAGCTTCACATAGATTCTACTAGTCACTCTATTCTTTGCTTGCTCTCGTTCTCCTAGTTCAGGAGGAACTTTGGCCTTCCATGTGTCCATTCCCATTCTGTCACTGGTTTGCTTTCCTTTGTGAATCCTGATTTCAAACATTTTTCATTTTTGAGTGAGAATGAGAGAGAGAGAGAGAGAGAGACAGAGAGAGAGAGAGAGCTAGCAGGTGTGGGGTAGGGACAGAAAGAGGGAGACACCCGACACGAAGCAGGCTCCATGCTGTGAGCACAAAGCCTGATGCGGGGCATGGCCTCACAAGGATGAAATCATGACCTGAGCTGAAATCACGACTCAGCCACTTAACCGACTGAGCCGTCCAAGTGCCCATCCCTTGTGGTTCATCTATTTATATGCTGGTTCCACTAGGCACAATGGGCCTGTCAATAACTCAGTGGAAAACCAGGGATTGGAGGAAATTTCCCATGTTGCTCCAATGCTGTCTGAAAGCATTCTGCATCTGCTACACAGAAGGATCCACTGACCTCCCCTATCCCCCCTAACCCCCCACACCAGCACAGACACATATTGAAGACAAGTTGGCATGGGAATGGCAGAATTGAAACACTATCTTCTACAGATGCCCGCGTTCTGAAGAGTAGACAGTTCACCCATTTCCAGAATCCTTCAGGCCCTGTAGAATGTGCAGGAAGAGCCCATGCAAGCACGAGTACAACAGAGGCACTTTCCAAACACTTGAGGGTCAGCCACAACCTATAAGCTGCTAAATGTATAGGATGACTGTCTCAGAGGAGAGTGCAAAAAGAAAAAGAAAAAGAAAAATCCAATGCCAGAAACTTTCCATCTCCTTTTGAAGAAACAACGCAGGAGGTCTCCTTTGTTGTAGCCCCCACAGTGTTCTTACTGCTGAGACAACTATCTTCCCAGGAGATTCTGCTAGTCGCTTCATTTTTTTTTTGCTATATGCCATTCTCTTTGGTTCATAAAGAAATTTGGCCTTCTGTGTATTCTCCCCCACCCTGCTGCTCTTTTCCAAACTCAGTTGTCCCTGTTGTCCATTCAGGCACACTGTCCCAGAGCCATTTCCTCTACGTTTATCTAGGTGTTCTGGCCCCGTTCTTGTCACTCTAGGATATGCTGGGCCACAGGATATGATGAAAAATTGCCTTTCAGGAGGCAAAAGGGAAAATGCACTATCGGGGCCTCATCAAAATAACACGCTTCTGCACAGCGAAGGAAACAGTCCTCAATACTAAAGGGCGACCGAGAGAATGGGAGAAGCTATGTGCCAATTACATATCAGATAAAGGGTTCGTATCCAAAATCTAGAAAGAACTTATCAAAGTAGACACCCCATAAACAAACACTCCAGTGAAGAAATAAGCCACAGACATGAAGAGACACTGCTCCAAAGAAGACTTGCAGATGGCCACCCGACACATGAAAAAAATGCTCAACATCACTCATCATCAGGGAATTACACATCAAAACCACAACGGGATACCACCTTACACCTGCCAGAAAGACCAACATTGACAACGGAGGCAACATCTGAGGTTGGCGAAGCTGTGGAGAAACAGGATCTCTTTGCATTGCTGGTGGGAATGCAACCGGGACAGCCACTCTGGACATTACTCAAAAAATTAAAAATGGAAACTCCCTACGACCCAGCAATTGCACTACTAGGTATTTATGCAAGGGAGACAGGAAGGCTGTTTCGGAAGGGCACATGCGCCCCAACTTTACTAACAGCACTGTCAGCAACAGCCAAAGTATGGAAAGAGCCCAAATGTCCATCGATGAATGAATGGATAAAGAAGGTGTGGTCGATATATACAATGGAGTGTTGCTCAGCAGTCACAAAGAATGTCATCTTGCCTTTTGCACCTACATTGATAGAACTAGAGGGTTTTATGGTATGCGACAGTAGTCAGAGAAAAACAACTATCAAGAGATTTCACTCATCTGAGACCTTTAAGACACAGAACAGATGAACATAAAGGAAGGGAGGCACAAATAATCTCCAAACAGGGAGGGGGCCAAAACATAAGAGACTCTTAAATATGGAGAACACACAGAGGGTCCCTGGAGGTGTTGTGGGAGGGGGTGTGGGTAACTGGGTAAGAAGTATTAAGGAATCTACTCTTGAAATCATTGTTGCACTAGAGGCTAACTAATTTGGATGGAACTCAAAACGTAAAAGAAAAGAAAAGAAAAGAAAAGAAAAGAAAAGAAAAGAAAAGAAAAGAAAAGAAAAGAAATTGCCTTTCAGTACCCTGTTGGCAAAGATAAGCCCAGGGCGTTTCAAGGTGCCCAGCAGGAATGCATGTGTGTACACAGGGTCAGAGGGATCAGGAGGGAGCTATCCTTCCTTCTGGGACAAGAGGCACATGGAGCTGGACAGTTGCTTCTCAACTTTATCTCATTCTCAGCTGAAAGGAAAGACTTTGGCCGTGTGTGTAGCCATTCCAATTCCCTGGCTGTATTGACAATTACGTGCTGGGTCCCAGGCAAGGCCAAGGAGGCCATCCCCCACATAGGGAGTGCCCAGGCATTCCTAATGAGCTCTGACTCTTGTCTGGGCTAAACCAAGAGCAATCAGTTTCTGATATCCCCCAGGAAAGATTGCCTTCCTGGGAGTACTTGGTGTCTGGCTGGCTGAGAAAAGAAATGTTCGTTAGCCAACGTGTCTCCCTCCCTGCATGTTAAGGATGCTTTCACTCTGAAGACCAGTTGGCTCCCCGTAGGCACCAGTTGCGAGGACCTTGTTAGCACTGAAAGACACCATTCAAGAACTACTGCACCACAGGCCAGTTCACAACACTTGAACACAACACCACGCCCCTGGTAACACTGCTGCCTCTCTCCTTTGATCAGGGGACAAAAGGAAAAGAGTGAACTCCTGAAGCTTTTCTTCTCTTTCCCGAGTAAGAATAAGGTATCTTGCCATCAAGACTCCTACTGCAAAGAGTGGAGGTTTCCCTTTGCACTTGCCCATAGGTGTTTCTTATTCCTGACACAGTCAGCTTGCAAGGAGATTGTAGGAGCCATTTCATCCACATAATTATCCCATTTGCATCTCTCATAAGAACACTGTGTCTCTATGTACGTACTCCACCATTGTCCTCTCTTTTGTGTTTTTTTATTACTTTTCAGACAGAGGGACAGACAGAGAGGAAGAGAGGAGAGGGAGACAGAGACAGAGAGAGCAGGCAGTGAGGGGTAGAGTGGGACAGATGATCCCAAGGCGTCTCCCTGCTCACAGGAGAGAACTGAGGTGGGGGAGGGCTTGCAAACCATAAGATCATGACTTTAGCAATGAAGCAATTTTGAACCAATGAGTCACCCAAGAGCCCCCGTAGCCCCATGTCTTTTAACAGTTTAAAACATTTATTTCACTTTTGAGAGAGTGAGTGAGATAAAGAGAGAGAGGGACATTGCAAGCAGAAAAGGGCTGAGAGAAAGACAAAGACTCTGAAGCAGGAGTTACGGAAGATGGCGGCGTAGGAGGACGCTGTACTCACCGCTCGTCCTGCTGATCACTTAGATTCCACCTACAGCTGCCTTAAGAACCCAGAAAACCGCCAGAGGGTTAGCAGAACGGAGTCTCCGGAGCCAAGAACAGACGAGAGACCCACGGAAGAGGGTAGGACGGGCGGCGAGGCGGTGCGTGCTCCAAGGACTGGCGGGAGGGAGCCGGGATGGAGCGGCGGCTCGCCGGCCAAGCAGAGTCCCCGAGTCTGGCTGGGATAAGCGGAGGGGCCAGAAGGACTGTGTTCCGACAGCAAGCGCAACTTAGCGTCTGGGAGGTCATAAGTTAACAGCTCTGCTCAGAAAGCGGGAAGGCTGGAGGACAAAGGGAGGGAGAGCTGTTGAGCCCCAGGACGGCAGAGCTCAGCTTAGCGGGGAACAAAGGCGCTCGCCAGCGCCATCTCCCCCACCCATCCCCCAGCCAAAATCCCAAATGGAACCAGTTCTTGCCAGGGAACTTGCTCGCTCAGCGCAAACACCCAACTCTGTGCTTCTGCCGAGCCAAACCTCCGGCAGCGGATCTGACTCCCTCCCACTGCCACAGGGCCCCTCCTGAAGTGGATCACCTAAGGAGAAGCGAGCTAAGCCTGCCCCTCCTGCCCCCGTGCACCTTGCCTACCCACCCCAGCTAATACGCCAGATCCCCAGCACCACAAACCTGGCAGTGTGCAAGTAGCCCAGACGTGCCACGCCACCCCACAGTGAATCCCGCCCCTAGGAGAGGGGAAGACAAGGCACACACCAGTCTGACTGTGGCCCCAGCGGTGGGCTGGGGCAGACATCAGGTCGGACTGCGGCCCCGCCCACCAACTCCAGTTACACACCACAGCAAGGGGGAAGTGCCCTGCGGGTCCTCACCACTCCAGGGACTATCCAAAATGACCAAACGGAAGAATTCCCCTCAGAAGGATCTCCAGGAAATAACACCAGCTAATGAACTGATCAAAAAGGATTTAAATAATATAACAGAAAGTGAATTTAGAATACTAGTCATAAAATTAATCGCTGGGCTTGAAAACAGTATACAGGACAGCAGAGAATCTCTTGCCACAGAGATCAAGGGAATAAGGAACAGTCACGAGGAGCTGAAAAACGCTTTAAACGAAATGCAAAACAAAATGGAAACCATGACGGCTCGGATTAAAGAGGCAGAGGAGAGAATAGGTGAACTAGAAGGTAATGTGATGGAGAAAGAGGAAGCTGAAAGAGAGATAAAAAAATCCAGGAGTATGAGGGGAAAATTAGAGAACTAAGTGATACACTAAAAAGAAATAATATACGCATAATTGGTATCCCAGAGGAGGAAGAGAGAGGGAAAGGTGCTGAAGGGGTACTTGAAGACATTATAGCTGAGAACTTCCCTGAACTGGGGAAGGAAAAAGGCATTGAAATCCACGAGGCACAGAGAACTCCCTTCAGACGTAACTTGAATCGATGTTCTGCACGAAATATCATAGTGAAACTGGCAAAATACAAGGATAAAGAGAAAATTCTGAAAGCAGCAAGGGATAAACGTGCCCTCACATATAAAGGGAGACCTATAAGACTCGTGACTGATCTCTCCTTTGAAACTTGGCAGGCCAGAAAGGCTTGGCACGATATCTTCAGTGTGCTAAACAGAAAAAATATGCAGCCGAGAATCCTTTATCCAGCAAGTCTGGCATTTAGAATAGAAGGAGAGATAAAGGTCTTCCCAAACAAACAAAAACTGAAGGAATTTGTCACCACGAAACCAGCCCTACAAGAGATCCTAAGGGGGATCCTGTGAGACAAAGTACCAGAGACATCACTACAAGCATAGAACATACAGACATCACAATGACTCTAAACCCGTATCTTTCTAGAATAACACTGAATGTAAATGGATTAAATGCGCCAGCCAAAAGACATAGGGTATCAGAATGGATAAAAAAACAAGACCCATCTATTTGCTGTCTACAAGAGACTCATTTTAGATCTGAGGACACCTTTAGATTGAGAGTGAGGGGATGGAGAACTATTTATCATGCTACTGGAAGCCACAAGAAAGCTGGAGTAGCCATACTTATATCAGACAAACTAGACTTTCAATTAAAGGCTGTAACAAGAGATGAAGGAGGGCATTATATAATAATTACAGGGTCTATCCATCAGGAAGAGCTAACAATTATAAGTGTCTATGCGCCAAATACCGGAGCCCCCAGATATATAACACAATTACTCAGAAACATAAACAACCTTATTGATAAGAATGTGGTCACTGCAGGGGACTTTAACACCCCACTTACAGAAATGGATCGATCATCTAGACACGCAGTCAATAAAGAAACAAGGGCCCTGAATGATACATTCGATCAGATGGACTTGACAGATATATTTAGAACTCTGCATCCCAAAGCAACAGAATATACTTTCTTCTCGAGTGCACATGGAACATTCTCCAAGATAGATCATTTACTGGGTCACAAAACAGCCCTTCATAAGTTTACAAGAATTGAAATTATACCATGCATACTTTCAGACCACAATGCTATGAAGCTTGAAATCAACCACAGGAAAATGTCTGGAAAACCTCCAAAAGCGTGGAGGTGAAAGAACACCCTACTAACGAAGGAGTGGGTCAACCAGGCAATTAGAGAAGAAAGTAAAAAATATATGGAAACAAACGAAAATGAAAATACAACAATCCAAACGCTTTGGGATGCAGCGAAGGCAGTCCTGAGAGGAAAATACATTGCAATGCAGGCCTATCAAAAGAAACAAGAAAACTCCCAAATACAAAATCTAACAGCACACCTAAAGGAAATAGAAGCAGAACAGCAAAGGCAGCCTAAACCCAGCAGAAGAAGAGAAATCATAAAGATCAGAGCAGATATAAACAATATAGAATCTAAAAAAACTGTAGAGCAGATCAACGAAACCAAGAGTTGGTTTTATGAAAAAATAAACAAAATTGACAAACCTCTAGCCAGGCTTCTCAAAAAGAAAAGGGAGATGACCCAAATAGATAAAATCATGAATGAAAATGGAATTATTACAACCAATCCCTCAGAGATACACACAATTATCAGCGAATACTATGAAAAATTATATGCCAACAAATTGGACAACCTGGAAGAAATGGACAAATTCCTAAACACCCACACTCTTCCAAAACTCAATCAGGAGGAAATAGACAGCTTGAACAGACCCATAACCAGCGAAGAAATTGAACCGGTTATCACAAATCTCCCAACAAATAAGAGTCCAGCACCAGATGGCTTCCCAGGGGAGTTCTACCAGACGTTTAAAGCAGAGATAATACCTATCCTTCTCAAGCTATTCCATGAAATAGAAAGGGAAGGAAAACTTCCAGACTCATTCTATGAAGCCAGTATTACTTTGATTCCTAAACCAGACAGAGACCCAGTAAAAAAAGAGAACTACAGGCCAATATCTCTGATAAATATGGATGCAAAAATTCTCAATAAGATACTAGCAAATCGAATTCAACAGCATATAAAAAGAATTATTCACTATGATCAAGTGGGATTCATTCCTGGCATGCAGGGCTGGTTCAACATTCGCAAATCGATCAACGTGATACATCACATTAACCAAAAAAAAGAGAAGAACCATATGATCCTGTCAATCGATGCAGAAAAGGCCTTTGACAAAATCCAGCACCCTTTCTTAATAAAAACCCTTGAGAAAGTCGGGATAGAAGGAACATACTTAAAGATCATAAAAGCCATTTATGAAAAGCCCACAGCTAACATCATCCTCAACGGGGAAAAACTGAGAGCTTTTTCCCTGAGATCAGGAACACGACAGGGATGCCCACTCTCACCGCTGTTGTTTAACATAGTGCTGGAAGTTCTAGCATCAGCAATCAGACAACAAAAGGAAATCAAAGGCACCAAAATTGGCAAAGATGAAGTCAAGCTTTCGCTTTTTGCAGATGACATGATATTATACATGGAAAATCCGATAGACTCAACCAAAAGTCTGCTAGAACTGATACACGAATTCATCAAAGTTGCAGGATACAAAATCACTGTACAGAAATCAGTTGCATTCTTATACACTAACAATGAAGCAACAGAAAGACAAATAAAGAAACTGATCCCATTCACAATTGCACCAAGAAGCATAAAATACCTAGGGATAAATCTAACCAAAGATGTAAAAGATCTGTATGCTGAAAACTATAGAAAGCTTATGCAGGTAATTGAAGAAGATAGAAAGAAATGGAAAGACATTCCCTGCTCATGGATTGGAAGAATAAATATTGTCAAAATGTCAATACTACCCAAAGCTATCTACACATTCAATGCAATCCCAATCAAAATTGCACCAGCATTCTTCTCGAAACTAGAACAAGAAATCCTAAAATTCATATGGAACCACAAAAGGCCCCGAAGAGCCAAAGTAATTTTGAAGAAGAAGACAAAGCAGGAGGCATCCCAATCCCAGACTTTAGCCTCTACTACAAAGCTGAAATCATCAAGACAGCATGGTATTGGCATAAACACAGACACATAGACCAATGGAATAGAATAGAAACCCCAGAACTAGACCCACAAACGTATGGCCAACTCATCTTTGACAAAGCAGGAAAGAACATCCAATGGAAAAAAGATAGGCTCTTTAACAAATGGTGCTGGGAGAACTGGACAGCAACATGCAGAAGGTTGAAACTAGACCACTTTCTCACACCATTCACAAAAATAAACTCAAAATGGATAAAGAACCTGAATGTGAGACAGGAAACCATCAAAACCTTAGAGGAGAAAGCAGGAAAAGACCTCTCTGACCTCAGCCGTAGCAATCTCTTACTCGGCACATCCCCAAAGACAAGGGAATTAAAAGCAAAAGTGAATTACTGGGACCTTATGAAGATAAAAAGCTTCTGCACAGCAAAGGAAACAACCAACAAAACTACAAGGCAACCAAAGGAATGGGAAAAGATATTTGCAAATGACACATCGGACAAAGGGCTAGTATCCAAAATATATAAAGACTCATCAAACTCCACACCCGAAAAACAAATAACCCAGTGAAGAAATGGGCAGAAAACATGAATAGACACTTCTCTAAAGAAGACATCCGGATGGCCAACAGGCACATGCAAAGATGTTCAACGTCGCTCCTTATCAGGGAAACACAAATCAAAACCACACTCAGATACCACCTCACGCCAGAGTGGCCAAAATGAAGAAATCAGGAGACTATAGATGCTGGAGAGGATGTGGAGAAATGGGAACCCTCTTGCACTGTTGGTGGGAATGCAAATTGTTGCAGCCGCTCTGGAAAGCAGTGTGGAGGTTCCTCAGAAAATTAAAAATAGACCTACCCTATAGCCCAGCAATAGCACTGCTAGGAATTTATCCAAGGGATACAGGAGTACTGATGCATAGGGGCACTTGTACCCCATTGTTTATAGCAGCACTCTCAACAATAGCCAAAGTATGGAAAGAACCTAAATGTCCATCAACTGATGAATGCATAAAGAACTTGTGGTTTAGGGGCGCCTGGGTGCGGAGTTGGTTAAGCGTCCGACTTCAGCCAGGTCACGATCTCGCGGTCCGTGAGTTCGAGCCCCGCGTCAGGCTCTGGGCTGATGGCTCAGAGCCTGGAGCCTGTTTCCGATTCTGTGTCTCCCTCTCTCTCTGGCCCTCCCCCGTTCATGCTCTGTCTCTCTCTGTCCCAAAAATAAAAAAATAAAAAACGTTGCAAAAAAAAAATTTAATAAAAAAAAAAAGAACTTGTGGTTTATATACACAATGGAATACTACGTGGCAATGAGAAAAAATGAAATATGGCCTTTTGTAGCAACGTGGATGGAACTGGAGAGTGTGATGCTAAGTGAAATAAGCCATACAGAGGAAGACAGATACCATATGGTTTCACTCTTAGGTGGATCCTGAGAAACGTAACAGAAACCCATGGGGGAGGGGAAGGAAAAAAAAAAAAGAGGTTAGAGTGGGAGAGAGCCAAAGCATAAGAGACAGTTAAAAACTGAGAACAAACTGAGGGTTAATGGGGGTGGGAGGGAGGGTAGGGTGGTTGATGGGTATTGAGGAGGGCACCTTTTGGGATGAGCACTGGGTGTTGTATGGAAACCAATTTGACAGTAAATTTCATATATTAAAAAATAACAAAATAAAAAAATAAACACACACACACACACACACACACACACACAAAAAAAAGAAAAGAAAAGACTCTGAAGCAGGCTCCAGGCTTCGAGCTCTCAGCACGAAGCCCGACTAGGGACCCGAACTCGAGAACTGGGAGACCATGACCTGAGCAGAAGCCAAGAGTTGAGGTTTAGGGGAATGAGTCATCCACGTGCCCCCTTTTACCCTTTCTAAAATGAGAATCTTCCATGGGCACATCAGGGCCCATATTTCAGAGCAATTCACTCTGATTTTAATTGGGGATTCTGGATGAGTTCTTGTGACAGCACAATAACATGGTCCCTAGGAGCCTTACAACATGCCTTCCAGATCTAAATTGACAACATGAGATGTAGGTCAGGGGAAGGTACCCAACAGAGGATATTTGTGTGTAGTTAGGGCCAAAGGGTGTGGGAAGGCAGTTGACCTCACGTCTGGGACAAGGGCAAATGGCGCGACACATTTCCCTCTCAGCCTTCTCCCATTCTCATCTGAAAGGAAACTTTCGTTGTCCTTAGAGCCATTCCCATGCCAATGCTATGTGCTAACTAGGACTTGGTTTGCAGCCCGGGTGAGCCAGTGAGGCTGTCAGTCACACAGTGAGCTCCCAGGCATGCATGGTGAGTTCTCACGCTGCTTCCGTGCCCACCAAGGGAAATTTTTTTCTGACAACCCACAGGAAAGATAGCCCTGCTCTCAGAGAGCACTTACTGCTTGGCCTCAGATTCTGAAGAGCACACAATCCACGCATAAGAGCTATGTTCCAGGACCTTGTCAGTGCAGACAGTGGCCCGTCACCATCTAATGCATAACAGAAACGGTTGCAAACACTTGAGCGACAGCCTGGAGCATGGACCCACTACCCTGAATCCCTGCTGCCTCTGTCTCCTGATGGGAACGGCAGGAAAAACAGCCAAGGCCAGAAGCTGTCTCTCTGTTGCAGAAGGACACAGGCAGACCCATTGCAGACTGGACTTTCCAGAGGTTTTCCCTTTAGAGTTTGAGTTTTTCTCTCGCCTCAGGTGTTCTTCCTCCTTACGCAGGACCTTGCCAGGAAATTGTCCTTCTAGACACTTCATTATAACCTGCGTCCCCGTCTCTTCAGTAATGAATCACTTTGGCCATTCGCATTTCCGTTTCAATGAATACCCTTTTTTCGGTATACAAAGACCCTTGTCTCTGGGTGCCATTCAGAGCCTGTGTCCCAGAGAAATATCCGGACATGTGGAACCTGGGTCCTCCTGTGGCCCTCCCATGTTTCTTTATCTACCAATTTTGCTGTTTTGACTTAGGAGCCATAGAGCTGTCACTCACTCGACCCGTGCCCAGGGATACGTTTTCCAACCGGCCTGGGCACGTCGCAGGTGGGGCTCAGCAAAGCAGCTCAACCACTCCTAGAGACAGCCCTTGCACTTACCAGTGTTGGATTTACCATCCATCTGGGGGCACAGATGGCCCGCAGGACCACAGGTATCATGATTGGGTGCAGGTCACGACCAATAGACTTTAGAAATGAGAAAGTCTAATATTCTGACCATTCTAATCATGCTCACTTGCTGTCCAAGTGCGGTCATTTTACTATCCACTTTACTATCCCCACAAAGAAGACCCTAGGGAAGTGGCTAGGGAGAAAGAAGCAAAGGGGTAGAGACAGCTCTGCCATGGGGCAGCCACATTCATTTCCTTGGCTGCATGCTCAATGGCCCAAACATGGACAAGGAATGCCCGAAATGAGTAGGTGCCTGCTGGACCCATGGGCCATCCTTGGCGCAGCCTCCAGAAGAAAGGATGAGGGTGCTCTGGGGTAACCTCGAATTATGATGAGCTAAGTCCCCTTAGTTAGACAACAGCTACAGAACAAATGCTTTCAGTGTTCTCCTGTAGAGTGTTGGGATTCTCCAGAGTTCCATCTAATCATAATCGGTCAACTGGCCTTGACTCTCCCTCAACGACTTATATCTCCGTCACCCTACTAGAGCCTCTCGCGTTTTCCAGCGTCTGGAAAAGGCAAGAACTAACGTAAAGTGGGAAGTTGTTACACTCTCTGAATGATACTCAGGACAAGATCTATTTATTTTAAAATAGGGCAACCTGAATGATATGTGAACAGACGAGGCAACGCTGTGCTGTTACCAACCTCTGCATTTCTTGCAGGCATATTGCACGCTGGCCAACACCGCGACTCAGTACATCCTTCTTATAGGTGAATCCTGGCTTTCATCAACACAACCCACCATAACTAATCATTTGCTGTGAGGGTACACATGTGAGAGGCCTTTAGTGCTCCAAACAGGGGCTGGGAGAAGTGAACTGGTAAGGAGGCAAACACCAGGTGCTGCCCCAATGGGCTCCAGCCTAGGTGCCAGTCCCTGCCTTCTACCACAGTCCTTGCAAGGGCGGCTGTGGACCTAGTCCTTGCAGCCAGAACTCTCACTCTGGCTATTGTGGAGTATGCTGAAGGAGGACAGCAATGCACAGGCCAATGCCAAGGTTGCCACACCATGAGCACCGAATGGCTTTGCTGGACCACTGATGTTGCTCGGGCACTGCCTTGACGCACAGGGCTGTTCATGCCTTGGCACCTGTCCCAGGAACCTCCTTGTGCTGGGGATCTGCACCCACCACCTATGCCCCCTGGGTCCCACTGGCCCCTCTGTGCCCCAGAAGGAAGGTAAACCCAAGTCTGAGTCAGTGCAAGTACAGCCATTAGCAGGGTCTGGCTTGCCTTGCTTGGGGACCCTGACCAACACGCATAGGGTGGTGTGAAAATCAATCCCTGGGTGTGGGTTTCGTGAGTCACAGCTCCAATGGCTCCTAAATCTACACGGGGACATAGTTAGACATAGAGCCTTGGGAACGGAGTGGCCATAACCAGGGCCTCATTTTTCAATATTTCAATAGGAATGGGGTCAATCTGGAAAGGGGCTGTGTAGCTTCGTGTTCGCTCCACACAGTGGGTGGCCAGCCCCCTTTCCATCCTCTGGACCAGAAAAATTGCCAATGTTCTAATCTGGGCCTTTCCAATGGCCTAGGCCCCTGAATGACTGCATGGTTTTGACAGCAACTTGCCAGGGACCCTGTGACCTCACCTAGACACGGTCACAAAAATGGGACTAGGATACCCAGATGAACACCAGGGACCAGCCTCTGAAAACATGGAAGATGGAATGCACCCAACGAGGAACTACTTTGAAACTAGAGCAAAGTGGTGAAAGTAGATTCACGGAGGGCCAGAGGTCTTAAGTAGGAATCAGAAAGGGCTGTGGTGGTAATGCAGTGACTACAGAAAAAGGCTAGCAAGCTGGCTGTCTCAGGGATAAGCAACACCTGTGGGCTTTGGTGAAGGGGTCCTTTACTGGCTATACCCGGGAGCTCTGTGAACAAGGGGCCTGCGTTCCTCCTATAGAAAGAGAGGGAATTCCCTGGACCTGGGTCTGTTTCTTGCCCTTTCCTTCAGAGGACAGTGGCAGCAGTGATTCCGCTTTGGCTGTTTGGGGCCCCAGGCTGATGATCAACTGGTTAGAACCTGGCCTGGCTCCAACATTTACTACAACGTCCCTTTGGGCACCATCCAGGGGCTTAGGCAGAGTGCACATGCATGAGCCATCTACTCAGCAGGAGGAAGGCACCTCTGGTAGCCAGGGGAGGGTGACCAGCTGGCTACCCATCCCTGCCATGACTCTAGCTGACTAAGCACCAAGGCCCGGGGACAGACGGGCTACCGTCTGGGATACCAGACACTGATCGTGGTCAATTGGCTCAGGAACTCACTGACAACTCCACACCAATTTTTGGACCTGGACTGTGTACCTGACACAGACCCATGGATCCTGCAAAAATGTGGTTCAGAGTACATTTCTGAGGCTCTGGCTCAGAATGGCCCCCAGACAGATAATAGTTTGAACACAAGAGCAATAACATGCAAGTTGACACCCCGAGGACCAAAGCTTTTCATTACAGAAGTGAATGGGTAGGGTTAGAATTCAGGGCCTCCTGCTATCGCCTGGGAGGCTGACTGTGTGGGCAGGAAGAAACCCGTGAGGGTGTGGTGAAAGGAAACCTCCATTGGCTACACCTGAGCATGCAGTTCTGCAGGAGGTGTGTTTTCTTCCTTCAGAAAGAGAGGCAGAAAGGGATTTGCTGGTTTGTCCTGTCCTTCCCATCAGGAAAGAGATGCAACATTGATGCAGAGGCAAGGGGTTCTGCTGCTAGACGTTTGGCAGGTGTTTAGAACCTGGACCTGATGCAGTGGTCCTTGAAGGAGCCCCTTCTGTGCTGCCCACGTCCAGAAGCTTAGTGTGCCTAGGGGAACCATCTGGGCGTCGAAATGAAGGGAGGTCCACCCTTCACTGCCCTTACCCTGAGTTGGCCAAGCACCAAGCACTCAGGGAGAGAGGAGGGGGACATCCTTCCTTACACTGGAAGTTACTGTTTGCTCTCCCATAGCACAGGACCAGAGCGAGAGCTTAGCGCCAACCTTTGGGCTCGGCTTGGGTGAAGGCAGTGAAAGCGCAGGCATCCCGCAATGTGTCCCAAGGCTTGGAAAATAACACATTGGTGGCAATGGCTCCAAGGGAGACCAAGGCTCTACATTACAGATGCTCTACCTGCACCAGAGCCAGGTTCCAAACACTTGAAGGTCCACAAGCAGACCTTCAATCACTGAAGGAATACTGTATAGTCCATCTCTACTTGATGGACAGGGCAGGAGGCAAGGCAATAGCCAGAAGAATTCCAGGCTTACCAACCTTCTAGAGAAACACTGCTTGCAGTTGGGGCATCAGGTTTAGTCAGGGGACATTTGTCTGGGTGCAACTCGTTGGAGTGTCTTACATTTGAGGTTATGCTCGTCGTTTTATCCTTTGCTTTTTCCTTGTCTACTGGGTAAGAAAGATCGTTGGGCCTCTATGTATCCACGTCCATTTCTGGTCTTTTCTCAAAGTACATTTCAGCTGGTAGGCATTTGGGGCCAGATTTTAGTACCAATTCTTTCTCATTTTAGGTGAGGGTTTGGGTCAAGTTCTCTGGACTCTGGGATACTTTGGGCTACGGGGCCTCTCATCTCGTGTGTTTGAGAACCATGCGAACATCAGGAAACGTAGCGCAGTAGGAGGGGCCCAGCACAGAATGTAGGACTGTATGGGGGCCCAGAGGAGTTAGAAAACCAGTCTTACTTCTGCAACAAGGAAACTGTGAGCCATACGGTACTTTTTCAGTTGTATCCCGTTCTCATTTGAATTACAGAAGATTTCCTCTGGACTGGGCTTCCAAGTAAAAACAGGGGTTTTATTCCCCCTTCCCCACTGCAGAGGTGCTTCCTATTCTGAGGACAGCCAGCCTCACATAGATTCTACTAGTCACTCTATTCTTTGCTTGCTCTCGTTCTCGTAGTTCAGGAGGAACTTTGGCCTTCCATGTGTCCATTCCCATTCTGTCACTGGTTTGCTTTCCTTTGTGAATCCTGATTTCAAACACTTTTCATTTTTGAGTGGGAATTAGAGAGAGAGAGAGAGAGAGAGAGAGAAAGACAGAGAGAGAGAGAGAGCTAGCGGGTGTGGGGTAGGGACAGAAAGAGGGAGACACCCGACCCGAAGCAGGCTCCATGCTGTGAGCACAAAGCCTGATGCGGGGCATGGCCTCACAAGGATGAAATCATGACCTGAGCTGAAATCACGGCTCAGCCTCTTAACCGAATGAACCATCCATGTGCCCATCCCTTGTGGTTCATCTATTTATATCCTGGTTTCCACTAGGCACAATGGGCCTGTCAATAACTCAGTGGAAACCCAGGGATTGGTGGAAAGTTCCCATGTTGCTCCAATGCTGTCTGAAAGCATTCAGTATCTGCTACACAGAAGGATCCACTGACCTCCCCTGTCCCCCCTAACCCCACCCCCCACACAGACACATATTGAAGACAAGTTGACATGGGAATAGCAGAATTACAACACTGTCTTCTACAGATGCTCGCGTTCTGAAGAGTAGACAGTTCACCCATTGAAGAACCCTTCAGGCCCTGCAGAATGTGCAGGAGGAGCCCATGCAAGCACCAGTACAAAAGATGCACTTTCCAAACACTTGAGGGTCAGCCACAACCTACAAAGTGCTTACTGTATAGCATGACTGTCTCAGAGGACAGGGCAAAAACGAAAAAAAAAAGGAAAAAAAAAAGAAGAATCCAATGCCAGAAACTTTCCATCTCCTTTTTAAGGAAAAACGCAGCAGGTCTCCATTGTTGTAGCCCCCCACAATGTTCTTACTGCTGAGACAACCATCTTGCCAGGAGAATCTGCTACTGGCTTCATTTTTTTTTTTCTATATGCAATTCTCTTTGGGTCATAAATAACTTTGGCCTTCTGTGTATTCTCCCCCACCCTGGTGCTCTTGTCCAAGCTCAGTGGTCCCTGTTGTCCATTCAGGCACACTGTCCTAGAGCCATTTCCTCTACGTTTATCTAGGGATTCTGGCCCCGTTCTTGGCACTCTGCGATATGCTGGGCCACGGGATATGCTGAAAATTTGGCTTTCAGGAGGCAAAAGGGAAAATGCACTATTGGGGCCTCATCAAAATAACACGCTTCTGCACAGCGAAGGAAACAGTCCTCAATACTAAAGGGCGACCGAGAGAATGGGAGAAGCTATGTGCCAACGACATATCAGATAAAGGGTTCGTATCCAAAATCTAGAAAGAACTTATCAAAGTCGACACCCCAGAAACAAACACTCCAGTGAAGAAATGAGCCAAAGACATGAAGAGACACTGCTCCAAATGAGACTTCCAGACGGCCACCCGACACATGAAAAAAACGCTCAACATCACTCATCATCAGGGAATTACACATCAAAACCACAACGGGATACCACCTTATACCTGCCAGAAAGACCAACATTGACAACGGAGGCATCATCTGAGATTGGCGAGGCTGTGGAGAAACAGGATCTCTTTGCATTGCTGGTGGGAATGCAAGCGGGGCAGCCACTCTGGACATTACTCAAAAAATTAAAAATGGAACCTCCCTACGACCCAGCAATTGCACTACTAGGTATTTATCCAAGGGAGACAGGAAGGTTGTTTCAGAAGGGCACATGCGCCCCAACTTTTATAACAGCACTGTCAGCAAGAGCCAACGTATGGAAAGAGCCCAAATGTCCATCAATGGATGAATGGATAAAGAAGGTGTGGTCGATGTATACAATGGAGTGTTGCTCAGCAGTCACAAAGAATGTCATCTTGCCTTTTGCAGCTACATTCATAGAACTAGAAGGTGTTATGGTACGCGAAAGTAGTCAGTCAGAGAAACACAACTCTCAAGCGACTTCACTCATCTGAGGCCTTTAAGACACAGAACAGAGGAACATAAAGGAAGGGAGGCACAAATAATCTCCAAAGAGGGAGGGTGCCAAAACATAAGAGACTCTTAAATATGGAGAACACACAGAGGGTCCCTGGAGGTGTTGTGGGAGGGGGTGTGGGCTAACTGGGTAAGAAGTGTTAAGGAATCTACTCTTGAAATCATTGTTGCACTAGAGGCTAAATAATTTGGATGGAACTCAAAACGTAAAATAAAAGAAAAAAAATAAATTGCCTTTCAGTACACGGTTGGCAAAGATAAGCCCAGGGCGTTTCAAGGTGCCCAGCAGGAATGCATGTGTGTACACAGGGTCAGAGGGATCAGGAGGGAGCTATCCTTACTTCTTGGACAAGAGGCACATGGAGCTGGACAGTTGCTTCTCAACTTTATCTTATTCTCCGCTGAAATGAAAGCCTTTGGCCATGTGTGTAGCCATTCCAATTCCCTGGCTGTATTGATAATTACGTCTGGGGTCCCTGGCAAGGACAAGGAAGCCATCCCCCACATAGGGAGTGCCCAGGCATTCCTATTGAGTTCTGACTCTTGTCTGGGCTAAACCAAGAGCAATCAGTTTCTGATATCCCCCAGGAAAGATTGCCTTCCTGGGAGTACTTGGTGTCTGGCTGGCTGAGAGAAGAAATGATGGTTAGCCAACGTGTCACCCTCCCTGCATGTTAAGGATGCTTTCACTCTGAAGACCAGTTGGCTCCCCCGTGAGCACCAGTCGCGAGGACCTTGTTAGCACTGAAAGACACCATTCAAGAACTACTGCACCACAGGCCAGTTCAAAACACTTGAACACAACACCACGCCCCTGGTAACACTGCTGCCTCTCTCCATTGATCAAAAGGAAAAGAGTGAACTGCCGAAGCTTTTCTTCTCTTTCCCGAGTAAGAATAAGGTATCATGCCATGAAGACTCCTACTGCAAACAGTGGAGGTTTCCCTTTGCCCTTGCCCATAGTTGTTTCCTATTCCTGACACAGTCAGGTTGCCAGGAGATTGTAGGAGCCATTTCATCCACAGAATTATCCCATTGCATCTCTCATAGGAACACTGTGTCTCTATGTACCTATTCCACCATTTTCCTCTCTTTGGTGTGTTTTTATTACTTTTCAGACAGAGGGAGAGACAGAGAGAAAGAGAGAGGAGAGGGAGAGAGAGACAGAGAGAGCAGGCAGTGAGGGGTAGAGTGGGACAGATGATCCCAAGGCGTCTCCCTGCTCACAGGAGAGAACTGATGTGGGGGAGGGCTTGCAAACCATAAGATCATGACTTTAGCAATGAAGCAATGTTGAACCAATGAGTCACCCAAGAGCCCCCGTAGCCCCATGTCTTTTAACAGTTTAAAACATTTATTTCACTTTTGAGAGAGTGAGTGAGAGAAAGAGAGAGAAAGGGATATTGCAAGCAGAAAAGGGGTGAGAGAGAGACAAAGACTCTGAAGCAGGCTCCAGGCTTGGAGCTCTCAGCACGGAGCCCCACTAGGGACCCGAACTCGAGAACTGGGAGACCATGACCTGAGCAAAAGCCAAGAGTTGAGGTTTAGGGTAATGAGTCATCCACGTGCCCCCTTTTGCCCTTGTTAAAATGAGAATCTTCCATGGGCACATCAGTGCCCATGGTTCAGAGCAATTCCCTCTGATTTTAATTGGGGATTCTGGATGAGTTCTTGTGACAGCACAATAAGTTGGGCCCTAGGAGCCTTGCAACATGCCTTCCAGATCTAAATTGACAACATGAGATGTAGGTCAGGGGAAGGTACCCAACAGAGGATAGTTGTGTGTAGTTAGGGCCAAAGGGTGTGGGAAGGCAGTTGACCTCACGTCTGGGACAAGGGCAAATGGCGCAACACATTTCCCTCTCAGCCTTCTCCCATTCTCATCTGAAAGGAAACTTTCGATGTCCTTAGAGCCATTCCCATGCGAATGCTATGTGCTAACTAGGACTTGGTTTGCAGCCCGGGTGAGCCAGTGAGGCTGTCAGTCACACAGTGAGCTCCCAGGCATGCATGGTGAGTTCTCACGCTGCTTCCGTGCCCACCAAGGGAAATTATTTTCTGACAACCCACAGGAAAGATAGCCCTTTTCTCAGAGAGCACTTGCTACTTGGCCTCAGATTGTGAAGAGCACACTATCCACGCATACGAGCTATGTTCCAGGACCTGGTCAGTGAAGACAGTGGTCCTTCACCATCGAATGCATAACAGAAACGGTTGCAAACACTTGAGCGACAGCCTGGAGCATGGACCCACTACCCCTGAAACCCTGCTGACTCTGTCTCCTGATGGCAATGGTAGGAAACACAGCCAGGTCCAGAAGGTGTCCCTGCGTTGCAGAAGGACATAGGCAGACCCATTGCAGACTGGACTTTCCAGAGGTTTTCCCTTTAGAGTTTGAGTTTTTCTCTCGCCTCACGTGTTCTTCCTCCTTACGCAGCACCTTGCCAGGAAATTGTCATTCTATACACTTCATTCTCACCTGTGTCCCCGTCTCTTCAGTAATGAATCACTTTGGCCATTCGCATTTCTGTTTCCATGAATACCCTTTTTTCGGTATACAAAGACCCTTGTCTCTGGGTGTCATTCAGAGCCTGTGTCCCAGAGAAATGTCCGGACATGTGGAACCTGGGTCCTCCTGTGGCCCTCCCATATTTCTTTATCTACCAATTTCCCTGTTATGACTTAGGAGGCATAGAGCTGTCACTCACTCGACCCGTGCGCAGGGATACATTTTCACAACGGCCTGGGCACGTCGCTGGTGGGGCCCAGCAAAGCAGCTCAACCACTCCTAGAGACAGCACTTGCACTTACCCGTCTTGGATTTACCTTCCATCTGGGGCACAGATGGCCCGCAGGACCACAGGTATCATGATTGGGTGCAGGTCACGACCAATAGAGTTTAGAAAGGAGAAAGTCTAATATTCTGAGCATTCTAATCATGCTCACTTGCTGTCCATGTGCGGTCATTTTCTTATCGAGTTTACTTTCCACACATGTGCCTTGGCACATACACACTGATGATGATTTCAAGAAAAAGTAGACCCTACGGAAGTGGCTAGGGAGAAAGAAGCAAATGGGTAGAGACAGCTCTGCCATAGGGCAGCCGCATCCATTTCCTTGGCTGCATGCTCAATGGCCCAAACATGGACAAGAAATGCCTGAAATGAGTAGGTGCCTGCTGGACCCATGGGCCATCCTTGGCGCAGCCTCCAGAAGAAAGGACGAGGGTGCTCTGGGGGCACCACGAATTATGATGAGCTAAGTCCCCTTAGTTAGACAACAGCTACAGAACAAATGCTTTCAGCGTTCTCCTGTAGAGTGTTGGGTTTCTCCAGAGTTCCATCTAATCATAATGGGTCAACTGGCCTTGACTCTCCCTCAACGACTTATATCTCCGTCACCCTACCAGAGCCTCTCGCGTTTTCCAGCGTCTGGAAAAGGCAAGAAGTAACGTAAAATGGGAAGTTGTTACACTCTCTGAATAATACTCAGGGAAAGATCTATTAATTTGAAAACAGGGCAACCTGAATGATATGTGAATAGACGAGGCAACTCTGTGCTGTTACCAACCTCTGCATTTCTTGCAGGCATATTGCACGCTGCCTAACACCACGACTCAGTACATCCTTGTTATAGGTGAATCCTGGCTTTCATCAACACAACCCACCATAACTATCCATTTGCTGTGAGGGTACACATGTGAGAGGCATTTAGTGCTCCAAACAGGGGCTGGGAGAAGTTAACTGGTAAGGAGGCAAACATCAGGTGCTGCCCCAATCGGCTCCACCTTAGGTGCCAGTCCCTGCCTTCTACCACAGTCCTTGCAAGGGCGGCTGTGGACCTAGTCCTTGCAGCCAGAACTCTCACTGTGGCTATTGTGGAGTATGCTGAAGGAGGACAGCAATGCACAGGCCAATGCCAAGGTTGCCACACCATGAGCACCGAATGGCTTTGCTGGACCACTGAGGTTGCTCGGGCACTGCCTTGATGCACAGGGCTGTTCATGCCTTGGCACCTGTCCCAGGAACCTCCTTGTGCTGGGGACCTGCACCCACCACCTATGCCCCCTGGGTCCCACTGGCCCCTCTGTGTCCCAGAAGGAAGGTAAACCCAAGTCTGAGTCAGTGCAAGTACAGCCATTAGCAGGGGCTGGCTTGCCGTGCTTGGGGACCCTGTCCAACACGCATAGGGTGGTGTGAAAATCAATATATGGGTGTGGGTTTGGTGAGTCACAGCTCCAATGGCTCCTAAATCTACACGGGGACATTGTTAGACATAGAGCCTTGGGAAGGGAGTGGCCATAACCAGGGCCTCATTTTTCAATATTTCAATAGGAATGGGGTCAATCTGGAAAGGGGCTGTGTAGCTTCGTGTTCCCTCCACACAGTAGGTGGAGAGCCCCCTTTCAATCCTCTGGACCAGAAAACTTGCCAATGTTCTAATCTGGGCCTTTCCAATGGCCTAGGCCCCTGAATGACTGCATGGTTTTGACAGCAACTTGCCAGGGACCCTGTGACCTCACCTAGACACGGTCACAAAAATGGGACTAGGATACCCAGCTGAATACCAGGGACCAGCCTCTGAAAACATGGAAGATGGAATGCACCCAGCGAGGAACTACTTTGAAACTAGAGCAAAGTGGTGAAAATAGATTCACGGAGGGCCAGAGGTCTTAAGTAGGAATCAGAAAGGGCTGTGGTGGTAATGCAGTGACTGCAGCAAAAGGCTGGCAAGCTGGCTGTCTCAGGGTAAGCAACACCTGTGGGCTTTGGTGAAGGGGCCCTTTACTGGTTATCCCCGGGAGCTCTGTGAAAAAGGGGCCTGCCTTCCTCCTTTAGAAAGAGAGGGAATTCCCTGGACCTGGGTCTGTTTCTTGCCCTTTCCTTCAGAGGAAAGTGGCTGCAGTGATTCCGCTGTGGCTGTTTGGGGCCCCAGGCTGATGATCAACTGGTTAGAACCTGGCCTGGCTCCAACATTTACTACAACGTCCCTTTGGGCACCATCCAGTTGCTTAGGCAGAGTGCACATGCATGAGCCTTCTACTCAGCAAGAGGAAGGCACCTCTGGTAGCCAGGAGAGGGTGACCAGCTGGCTACCCTTCCCTGCCATGACTCTAGCTGACTAAGCACCATGGCCCTGGGGACAGACGGGCTACCGTCTGGGATACCAGACAGTTATCGCGGTCAGTTGGCTCAAGAACTCACTGGCAACCCCACACCAATTTTTGGACCTGGACTGTGTACCTGACTAAGACCCATGGATCCTGCAAACATGTACTTCAGAGTACATTTCTTAGGCTCTGGCTGAGAATGGCCCTGAGACAAATCCTAGTTTGAACACAAGAGCAATAACATGCAAGTTGACACCCAGAGGACCAAAGCTTATTATTACAGAAATGAATGGGTTGTGTTAGAATTCAGGGCCTCCTGCTATCACCTGGCAGGCTGACTGTGTGGGCAGGAAGAAACCCGTGAGGGTGCGGTAAACGGAACCCTCCATTGGCTACACCTTAGCATGCAATTCTGCAGGAGATGTGTTTTCTTCCTTCAGAAAGAGAGGCAGAAAAGGATTTGCTCGTTGTCCCGTCCGTCCCATCAGGAAAGAGTTGCACCATTGATGCATAGGCAAGGGGTTCTGCTGCTAGATGTTTGGCACGTGTTTGCAACCTGGACCTGATGCAGTGGTCCTTGAAGGAGTCCCTTCTGTGCTACCCATGTCCAGAAGCATAGTCTGCCAGGGGAACCATGTGTGAGTCCAAATGAAGGGAGGTCCACCCTTCACTGCCCTTTCCCAGAGCTGGCCAACCACCAAGCACTCAGGGAGAGACAAGAGGGAAATCCTTCCTTACACTGGAAGTTACTGTTTGCTCTCCCATAGCACAGGACCAGCGCGAGAGCTTAGTGCCAACCTTTGGGCTCGGCTTAGGTGAAGGGAGTGAAAGCCCAGGCATCCCGCAATGTGTCCCAAGGCTTGGAAAATAACAAATTGGTGGCAATGGCTCCAAGGGAGACCAAGGCTCTACATTACAGATGCTCTACCTGCACCAGAGCCAGGATCCAAACACTTGAAGGTCCACAAGCCCACCTTCAATCACTGAAGGAATACTGTAGAGTCCATCTATACTTGATGGACAGGACAGGAGGAAAGGCAATGGCCAGAAGAATTCCGGGCATACCAACCTTCTAGATAAACACTGCTTGCAGTTGGGGCATCAGGTTTAGTCAAGGGACATTTCTCTAGGTGCAACTCGTTGGAGTGTCTTACATTTGAGGTTATGCTCGTCGCTTTATCCTTTGCTTTTTCCTTGTCTACTGGGTAAGAAAGATCGTTGGGCCTCTGTGTATCCACAACCATTTCTGGTCTTTTCCCAAAGTACATTTCAGCTGGTAGGCATTTGGGTCCACATTTTAGGACCAATTCTTTTTCATTTTAGGTGAGTGTTTGGGTCAAGTTCTCTGGACTCTGGGATAATTTGGGCTATGGGTCCTCTCATCTCGTGTGTTTGAGAACCATGCGAACATCAGGAAACCTAGAGAAGTGGAGGGACACATCACAGAATGTTGGCCTGTACGCGGGCCCAGAGGAATTAGAAAACCAGTCTTACTTCTGCAACAAGGAATCTGTGACCCATACGGTACTTTTTCAGTAGTATCCCGTTCTCATTTGAACTCCAGAAGGAGATTTCTTCTGGACTGGGGTACCAGGTAAAAAGAGGGGTTTTATTCCCCCTTCCCCACTGCAGAGGTGCTTCCTATTTTGAGGACAGCCAGCTTAACATAGATTCTTCTAGTAACTCTATTCTTTGCTTGCTCTCGTTCTCGTAGGTCAGGAGGAACTATGTCCTTCCATGTGTCCATTCCCATTCTGTCACTTGTTTGCTTTCCTTTGTGACTCCTGATTTCCAACATTTTTCATGTTTGAGAGGAAATGAGAGAGAGAGAGAGAGAGAGACAGAGAGAGTGAGAGAGAGATAGAAAGAGAGAGCTAGCAGGTGTGGGGTAAGGACAGAAATGGGGAGACACCCGACCTGAAGCAGGCTCCATGCTGTGAGCACAAAGCCTGATGCGGGGCATGGCCTCACAAGGATGAAATCATGACCTGAGCTGAATAAGACTCAGCCCCTTAACCGACTGAGCCATCCATGTGCCCATCCCTTGTGGTTCATCTATTTTTTTCCTGGTTTCCACTAGGCACAATGGGCCTGTCAATAACTCCGTGGAAAACCAGGGATTGGTGGAAAGTTCCCATGTTGCTCCAATGCTGTCTGAAAGCATTCAGTATCTGCTACACAGAAGGATCCACTGACCTCCCCTGTCCCCCCTAACCCCACCCCCCACACAGACACATATTGAAGACAAGTTGGCATGGGAATAGCAGAATTGAAACACTATCTTCTACAGATGCCCGCGTTCTGAAGAGTAGACAATTCACCCATTTGCAGAATCCTTCAGGCCCTGCAGAATGTGCAGGAAGAGCCCATTTAAGCAATAGTACAACAGAGGCACTTTCCAAACACTTGAGGGTCAGCCACAACCTATAAGCTGCTAACTGTATAGCATGACTGTCTGAGAGGAGAGGGCAAAAAAGAAAAAAAGAAAAAAAAATCCACTGCCAGAAACTTTCCATCTCCTTTTGAAGGAACAACGCAGGAGGTCTCCTTTGTTGTAGCCCTCACAGTGTTCTTTCTGCTGAGACAACCATCTTGCCAGGAGTTTCTGGTAGTCGCCTCATTTTTTTTTTTTTTTTTTTTGCTATATGCCATTCTCTTTGGTTCATAAAGAACTGTGGCCTTCTGTGTATTCTCCCCCACCCTCGTTCTCTTTACCAAGCTCAGTTGTACCTGTTGTCCATTCAGGCACACTGTCCCAGAGCCATTTCCCCTACGTTTATCTAGGGATTCTGGCCCCGTTCTTGGCACTCTGCGATATGCTGGGCCACGGGATATGCTGAAAAATTGCCTTCCAGGAGGCAAAAGGGAAAATGCACAACGGGGGCCTCATCAAAATAACACGCTTCTGCACAGCGTAGGAAACAGTCCTCAATACTAAAGGGCGACCGAGAGAATGGGAGAAGCTATGTGCCAACGACATATCAGATAAAGGATTCGTATCCAAAATCTAGAAAGAACTTATCAAAGTCGACACCCCAAAAACAAACACTCCAGTGAAGAAATGAGCCAAAGACATGAAGAGACACTGCTCCAAAGAAGACTTGCAGATGGCCACCCGACACATGAAAAAAATGCTCAACATGACTCATCATCAGGGAATGACACATCAAAACCACAACGGGATACCACCTTATACCTGCGAGAAAGACCAACATTGACAACGGAGGCAACATCTGAGGTTGGCGAGGCTGTGGAGAAACAGGATCTCTTTGCATTGCTGGAGGGAATGCAAGCGGGGCAGCCACTCTGGACATTACTCAAAAAATTAAAAATGGAACCTCCCTACGACCCAGCAATTGCACTACTAGGTATTTATCCAAGGGAGACAGGAAGGCTGTTTCTGAAGGGCACATGGGCCCCAACTTTTCTAACAGCACTGTCAGCAACAGCCAAAGTATGGAAAGAGCCCAAATATCCATCGATGGATGAATGGATAAAGAAGGTGTGGTCGATATATACAATGGAGTGTTGCTCAGCAGTCACAAAGAATGTCGTCTTGCCTTTTGCAGCTACATTGATAGAACTAGAGGGTTTTATGTTACGCGAAAGTAGTCAGTCAGAGAAACACAACTATCAAGCGACTTCACTCATCTGAAGCCTTTAAGACACAGAACAGATGAACATAAAGGAAGGGAGGCACAAATAATCTCCAAAGAGGGAGGGGGCCAAAACATAAGAGACTCTTAAATATGGAGAACACACAGAGGGTCCCTGGAGGTGTTGTGGGAGGGGGTGTGTGCTAACTGGGTAAGAAGTGTTAAGGAATCTACTCTTGAAATCATTGTTGCACTAGAGGCTAACTAATTTGGATGGAACTCAAAACGTAAAATAAAATAAAATAAAATAAAATAAAATAAAATAAAATAAATTGCCTTTCAGTACCCTGTTGGCAAAGATAAGCCCAGGGCGTTTCAAGGTGCCCAGTAGGAATGTATGTGTGTACGCAGGGTCAGAGGGATCAGGAGGGAGGTATCCTTACTTCTGGGACAAGAGGCACATGGAGCTGGACAGTTGCTTCTCAACTTTATCTCATTCTTCGCTGAAATGAAAGCCTTTGGCCATGTGTGTACCCATTCCAATTCCCTGGCTGTATTGATAATTACGTCTTCGGTCCCAGGCAAGGCCAAGGAGGCCATCCCCCACATAGGAAGTGCCCAGGCATTCTTAATGAGCTCTGACTCTTGTCTGGGCTAAACCAAGAGCAATCAGTTTCTGATATCCCCCAGGAAAGATTGCCTTCCTGGGAGTACTTGGTGTCTGGCTGGCTGAGAAAAGAAATGTTGGTTAGCCAACGTGTCTCCCTCCCTGCATGTTAAGGATGCTTTCGCTCTGAAGACCAGTTGGCTCCCCCGTGGGCACCAGTCGCGAGGACCTTGTTAGCACTGAACGACACCATTCAAGAACTACTGCACCACAGGCCAGTTCAAAACACTTGAACACAACACCACGCCCCTGGTAACACTGCTGCCTCTCTCCTTTGATCAAAAGGAAAAGAATGAACTCCCGAGGCTTTTCTTCTCTTTCCCGATTAAGAATAAGGTATCTTGCCATGAAGATTCCTACTGCAAACAGTGGAGGTTTCCCTTTGCGCTTGCCCATAGGTGTTTTTCATTCCTGACACAGTCAGCTTGCCAGGAGATTGTAGGAGCCATTTCATCCACAAAATTATCCCATTTGTATCTCTCATTGGAACACTGTGTCTCTATGTAACTATTCCACCATTGTCCTCTCTTTTGTTTGTTGTTATTACTTTTCAGACAGAGGTAGAGACAGAGAGGAAGAGAGAGGAGAGGCAGACAGAGACAGAGAGAGCAGGCAGTGATGGGTAGAGTGGGACAGATGATCCCAAGGCGTCTCCCTGCTCACAGGAGAGAACTGATGTGGGGGAGGGCTTGCAAACCATAAGATCATGACTTTAGCAATGAAGCAATGTTGAACCAATGAGTCACCCAAGAGCCCCCGTAGCCCCATATCTTTTAACAGTTTAAAACATTTATTTCACTTTTGAGAGAGTGAGTGAGAGAAAGAGAGAGAGAGGGACATTGCTAGCAGAAAAGGGCTGAGAGAGAGACAAAGACTCTGATGCAGGAGTTCCGGAAGATGGCGGCGTAGGAGGACGCTGGGCTCACCACTCGTCCTGCTGATCACTTATATTCCACCTACACCTGCCTTAAGAACCCAGAAAACCGCCAGAGGGTTAGCAGAACGCAGTCTCCGGAGCCAAGAGCAGACGAGATGCCCACGGAAGAGTGTAGGAAGGGTGGCGAGGCGGTGCGTGCTCCAAGGCCTGGCGGGAGGGAGCCAGGGTGGAGTGGCGGCTCGCCGGCCAAGCAGAGTCCCCGAGTCTGGCTGGGATAAGCGGAGGGGCCAGAAGGACTGTGTTCCGACAGCAAGCACGACTTAGCGTCTGGGAGGTCATAAGTTAACAGCTCTGCTCAGAAAGCGGGAAGGCTGGAGGACAAAGGGAGGGAGAGCTGCTGAGCCCGGGGACGGCAGAGCTCAGCTTGGCGGGGAACAAAGGCGCTCGCCAGCGCCATCACACCCACCCATCCCCCAGCCAGAATCCCAAAGGGAAACCAGTTCTGGCCAGGGAACTTGCTCGCTCAGCGCAAACACCCAACTCTGTGCTTCTGCCGAGCCAAACCTCCGGCAGCGGATCTGACTCCCTCCCACTGCCATAGGGCCCCTCCTGAAGTGGGTCACCTAAGGAGAAGCGAGCTAAGCCTGCCCCTCCTGCCCACGTGCACCTTGCCTACTTACCCCAGCTAATACGCCAGATCCCCAGCAGTACACGCCTGGCAGTGTGCAAGTAGCCCAGACGGGCCACGCCACCCCACAGTGAATCCCGCCCCTAGCAGAGGGGAATAGAAGGCACACACCAGTCTGACTGTGGCCCCAGCGGTGAGCAGGGGGCAGACATCAGGTCGGACTGCGGCCCCGCCCACCAACTCCACTTATACACCACAGCAAAGGGGAAGTGCCCTGCGGGTCCTCACCACTCCGGGGACTATCCAAAGTTACCAAACGGAAGAATACCCCTCAGAAGGATCTCCAGGAAATAACAACAGCTAATGAACTGATCAAAAACGATTTAAATAACATAACAGAAAGTGAATTTAGAATACTAGTCATAAAATTAATCGCTGGGCTTGAAAACAGTATACAGGACAGCAGAGAATCTCTTGCCACAGAGATCAAGGGACTAAGGAACAGTCACGAGGAGCTGAAAAACGCTTTAAACGAAATGCAAAACAAAATGGAAACCATGACGGCTCGGATTGAAGAGGCAGAGGAGAGAATAGGTGAACTAGAAGGTAATGTGATGGAGAAAGAGGAAGCTGAAAGAAAGAGAGATAAAAAAAATCCAGGAGTATGATGGGAAAATTAGAGAACTAAGTGATACACTAAAAAGAAATAATATACGCATAATTGGTATCCCAGAGGACGAAGAGAGAGGGAAAGGTGCTGAAGGGGTACTTGAAGAAATTATAGCTGAGAACTTCCCTGAACTGGGGAAGGAAAAAGGCATTGAAATCCAAGAGGCACAGAGAACTCCCTTCAGACGTAACTTGAATCGATGTTCTGCACGACATATCATAGTGAAACTGGCAAAATACAAGGATAAAGAGAAAATTCTGAAAGCAGCAAGGGATAAACGTGCCCTCACATATAAAGGGAGACCTATAAGACTCGTGACTGATCTCTCCTTTGAAACTTGATAGGCCAGAAAGGCTTGGCACGATATCTTCAGTGTGCTAAACAGAAAAAATATGCAGCCGAGAATCCTTTATCCAGCAAGTCTGGCATTTAGAATAGAAGGAGAGATAAAGGTCTTCCCAAACAAACAAACAAACACTGAACGAATTTGTCACCACGAAACCAGCCCTACAAGAGATCCTAAGGGGGATCCTGTGAGACAAAATACCAGAGATATCACTACAAGCATAAAACATACAGACATCACAATGACTCTAAACCCGTATCTTTCTAGAATAACACTGAATGTAAATGGATTAAATGCGCCAGCCAAAAGACATAGGGTATCAGAATGGATAAAAAAACAAGACCCATCTATTTGCTGTCTACAAGAGACTCATTTTAGATCTGAGGACACCTTTAGATTGAGAGTGAGGGGATGGAGAACTATTTATCATGCTACTGGAAGCCACAAGAAAGCTGGAGTAGCCATACTTATATCAGACAAACTAGACTTTCAATTAAAGGCTGTAACAAGAGATGAAGAAGGGCATTATATAATAATTACAGGGTCTATCCATCAGGAAGAGCTAACAATTATAAATGTCTATGCGCCAAATACCGGAGCCCCCAGATATATCAAAATTGCACCAGCATTCTTCTCGAAACTAGAACAAGAAATCCTAAAATTCATATGGAACCACAAAAGGCCCCAAAGAGCCAAAGTAATTTTGAAGAAGAAGACCAAAGCAGGAGGCATCCCAATCCCAGACTTTAGCCTCTACTACAAAGCTGAAATCATCAAGACAGCATGGCATTGGCATAAACACAGACTCATAGACCAATGGAATAGAATAGAAACCCCAGAACTAGACCCACAAACGTATGGCCAACTCATCTTTAACAAAGCAGGAAAGAACATCCAATGGAAAAAAGACAGTCTCTTTAACAAATGGTGCTGGGAGAACTGGACAGCAACATGCAGAAGGTTGAAACTAGACCACTTTCTCACACCATTCACAAAAATAAACTCAAAATGGATAAAGAACCTGAATGTGAGACAGGAAACCATCAAAACCTTAGAGGAGAAAGCAGGAAAAGACCTCTCTGACCTCAGCCGTAGCAATCTCTTACTCGGCACATCCCCAAAGACAAGGGAATTAAAAGCAAAAGTGAATTACTGGGACCTTATGAAGATAAAAAGCTTCTGCACAGCAAAGGAAACAACCAACAAAACTAAAAGGCAACCAAAGGAATGGGAAAAGATATTTGCAAATGACACATGGGACAAAGGGCTAGTATCCAAAATGTATAAAGAGCTCATCAAACTCCACACCCGAAAAACAAATAACCCAGTGAAGGAATGGGCAGAAAACATGAATAGACACTTCTCTAAAGAAGACATCCGGATGGCCAACAGGCACATGAAAAGATGTTCAACGTTGCTCCTTCTCAGGAAAATACAAATCAAAACCTCACTCAGATACCACCTCACGCCAGTCAGAGTGGCCAAAATGAAGAAATCAGGAGACTATAGATGCTGGAGACGATGTGGAGAAACGGGAACCCTCTTGCACTGTTGGTGGGAATGCAAATTGGTGCAGCCGCTCTCGAAAGCAGTGTGGAGGTTCCTCAGAAAATTAAAAATAGACCTACCCTATGACCCAGCAATAGCACTGCTAGGAATTTATCCAAGGGATACAGGAGTACTGATGCATAGGGGCACTTGTACCCCAATGTTTATAGCAGCACTCTCAACAACAGCCAAATTATGGAAAGAGCCTAAATGTCCATCAACTGATGAATGGATAAAGAACTTGTGGTTTATATACACAATGGAATACTACGTGGCAATGAGAAAAAATGAAATATGGCCTTTTGTAGCAACGTGGATGGAACTGGAGAGTGTGATGCTAAGTGAAATAAGCCATACAGAGAAAGACAGATACAATATGGTTTCACTCTTATGTGGATCCTGAGAAGCGTAACAGAAACCCATGGGGGAGGAGAAGGAAAAAAAAAGAGGTTAGAGTGGGAGAGAGCCAAAGCATAAGAGACTGTTAAAAACTGAGAACAAACTGAGGGTTGATGGGGTTGGGAGGGAGGGCAGGGTGGTTGATGGGTATTGAGGAGGGCACCTTTTGGGATAAGCACTGGGTGTTGTATGGAAACCAATTTGACAGTAAATTTCATATATTAAAAAATAAAAAAATAAAAAAATAAACACACACACACACACACACAAAGAAAAGACTCTGAAGAAGGCTCCTGGCTCCGAGCTCTCAGCACGAAGCCCGACTAGGGACCCGAACTCGAGAACTGGGAGACCATGAGCTGAGCAGAAGCCAGGAGTTGAGGTTTAGGGGAATGAGTCATCCAGGTGCCCCCTTTTACCCTTTCTAAAATGAGAATCTTCCATGGACACATCAGGGCCCATGTTTCAGAGCAATTCCCTCTGATTTCAATTGGGGATTCTGGATGAGTTCTTGTGACAGCACAATAAGTTGGGCCCTAGGAGCCTTGCAACATGCCTTCCAGATCTAAATTGACAACATGAGATGTAGGTCAGGGGAAGGTACCCAACAGAGGATATTTGTGTGTAGTTAGGGCCAAAGGGTGTGGGAAGGCAGTTGACCTCACGTCTGGGACAAGGGCAAATGGCACGACACATTTCCCTCTCAGCCTTCTCCCATTCTCATCTGAAAGGAAACTTTCGTTGTCCTTAGAGCCATTCCCATGCCAATGCTATGTGCTAACTAGGACTTGGTTTGCAGCCCGGGTGAGCCAGTGAGGCTGTCAGTCACACAGTGAGCTCCCAGGCATGCATGGTGACTTCTCACGCTGCTTCCGCGCCCACCAAGGGATATTATTTTCTGACAACCCACAGGAAAGATAGCCCTGCTCTCAGAGAGCACTTACTGCTTGGCCTCAGATTCTGAAGAGCACACAATCCACGCATACGAGCTATGTTCCAGGACCTGGTCAGTGCAGAGTCGACCTTCACCATCAAATGCATAACAGAAACGGTTGCAAACACTTGAGCGACAGCCTGCAGCATGGACCCACTACCCCTGAATCCTTGCTACCTCTGTCTCCTGATGGGAACAGCAGGAAAAACAGCCAAGGCCAGAAGCTGTCCCTCTGTTGCAGAAGGACACAGGCAGACCGATTGCAGACTGGACTTTCCAGATGTTTTCCCTTTAGGGTTTGAGTTTTTCTCTCGCCTCAGGTGTTCTTCCTCCTTACGCAGGAACTTGCCAAGAAATTGTCATTCTAGACACTTCATTCTAACCTGTGTCCCCGTCTCTTCAGTAATGAATCACTTTGGCCATTCTCATTTCCGTTTCAATGAATGCCCTTTTTTTGGTATACAAAGACCATTGTCTCTGGGTGCCATTCAGAGCCTGTGTCCCAGAGAAATATCCGGACATATGGAACCTCGTTCCTTCTGTGGCCCTCCCATGTTTCTTTATCTACCAATTTCCTTGTTTTGACTTAGGAGCCATAGAGCTGTCACTCACTCGACCTGTGCCCAGGGATACATTTTCCCACCGGCCTGGGCACGTCGCAGGTGGGTCCAAGCAAAGCAGCTCAACCACTCCTAGAGACAGCACTTGCACTTACCCGTCTTGGATTTACCTTCCATCTGGGGCACAGATGGCCCGCAGGACCACAGGTATCATGATTGGGTGCAGGTCACGACCAATAGAGTTTAGAAACGAGAAAGTCTCATATTCTGAGCATTCTAATCATGCTCACTTGCTGTCCATGTGCGGACATTTTACTATCCAGTTTACTATCCCCACATGTGCCTTGGCACATACACACTGATGATGTTTTCAAGAAAAAGTAGACCCTAGGGAAGTGACGATGGAGAAAGTAGCAAAGGGGTAGAGACGGCTCTGCCATGGGGCAGCCGCATCCATTTGCTTGGCTGCATGCTCAATGGCCCAAACATGGACAAGGAATGCCTGAAATGAGTAGGTGGCTGCTGGACCCATGGGCCATCCTTGGCGCAGCCTTCAGAAGAAAGGACGAGGGTGCTCTGGGTGCACCTCGAATTATGAAGCTAAGTCCCCTTACTTAGACAACAGCTACAGAGCAAATGCTTTCAGCGTTCTCCTGTAGAGTGTTGGGATTCTCCAGAGTTCCATCTAATCATAATGGGTCAACTGGCTTGGCTCTCCCTCAACGACTTGTATCTCCGTCACCCCACCAGAGCCTCTCGCGTTTTCAAGCCTCTGGAAAAGGCAAGAACTAACGTAAAATGGGAAGTTGTTACACTCTCTGAATGATACTCAGGGCAAGATCTATTCATTTTAAAACAGGGCAACCTGAATGATATATGAACAGAGGAGGCAACGCTGTGCTGTTACCAACCTCTGCATTTCTTGCAGGCATATTGCACGCTGGCCAACCCCGCGACTCAGTACATCCTTCTTATAGGTGAATCCTGGCTTTAATCAACACAACCCACCATAACTATCCATTTGCTGTGAGGGTACACATGTGAGAGGCCTTTAGTGCTCCAAACAGGGGCTGGGAGAAGTGAACTGGTAAGGAGGCAAACACCAGGTGCTGCCCCAATGGGCTCCACCCTAGGTGCCAGTCCCTGCCTTCTACCAAGGTCCTTGCGAGGGCGGCTGTGGACCTAGTCCTTGCAGCCAGAACTCTCACTGTGGCTATTGTGGAGTATGCTGAAGGAGGACAGCAATGCACAGGCCAATGCCAAGGTTGCCACACCATGAGCACCGAATTGCTATTTTGGACTACTGAGGTTGCTCGGGCTCTGCCTTGACGTACAGGGCTCTCCATGCCTTGGCACCTGTCCCAGGAACCTCCTTGTGCTGGGGACCTGCACCCACCACCTATGCCCCCTGGGTCCAACTGGCCCCTCTGTGCCCCAGAAGGAAGGTAAACCCAAGTCTGAGTCAGTGCAAGTACAGCCATTAGCAGGGGCTGACTTGCCATGCTTGGGGACCATGTCCAACACACATAGGGTGGTGTGAAAATCAATCCCTGGGTGTGGGTTTAGTGAGTCACAGCTCCAATGGCTCCTAAATCTACACGGGGACATAGTTAGACATAGAGCCTTGGGAAGGGAGTGGCCATAACCAGGGCCTCATTTTTCAATATTTCAGTAGGAATGGGGTCAATCTGGAAAGGGGCTGTGGAGCTTCGTGTTCCCTCCACAAACTAGGCGACCATCCCCCTTTCCAACCTCTGGACCAGAAAAATTGCCAATGTTCCAATCTGGGCCTTTCCAATGGCCTAGGCCCCTGAATGACTGCATGGTTTTGACAGCAACTTGCCAGGGACCCTGTGACCTCACCTAGACACGGTCACAAAAATGGGACTAGGATACCCAGCTGAACACCAGGGACCAGCCTCTGAAAACATGGAAGATGGAATGCACCCGAGGAACTAATTGATACTAGAGCAAAGTGGTGAAAATAGATTCACAGAGGGCCAGAGGTCTTAAGTAGGAATCAGAAAGGGCTGTGGTGGTAATGCAGTGACTACAGCAAAAGGCTAGCAAGGTGGCTGTCTCAGGGATAAGCAACACCTGTGGGCTTTGGTGAAGGGGTCCTTTACTGGCTATACCCGGGAGCTCTGTGAACAAGGGGCCTGCCTTCCTCCTATAGAAAGAGAGGGAATTCCCTGGACCTGGGTCTGTTTCTTGCCCTTTCCTTCAGAGGACAGTGGCAGCAGTGATTCCGCTGTGGCTGTTTGGGGCCCCAGGCTGATGATCAACTGGTTAGAACCTGGCTTGGCTCCAACATTTAGTACAACGTCCCTTTGGGCACCATCCAGTGGCTTAGGCAGAGTGCGCATGCATGAGCCATCTACTCAGCAGGAGGGAGGCACCTCTGGTAGCCAGGGGAGGGTGACCAGCTGGCTACCCATCCCTGCCATGACTCTAGCTGACTAAGCTCCAAGCCCCCAGGGACAGACGGCCTACCGTCTGGGATACCAGACACTGATCGTGGTCAATTGGCTCGGGAACTCACTGGCAACCCCACACCAATTTTTGTACCTGGACTGTGTACCTGACACAGACCCATGGATCCTGGAAACATGTAGTTCAGAGTACATTTCTCAGGCTCTGGCTCAGAATGGCCCCCAGACAGATCCTAGATTGAACACAAGAGCAATAACATGCAAGTTGACACCCCGAGGACCAAAGCTTTTCATTACAGAAGTGAATGGGTAGGTTTAGTATTCAGGGCCTCCTGCTATCGCCTGGCAGGCTGACTGTGTGGGCAGGAAGAAACCCGTGAGGGTGTGGTAAAAGGAAACCTCCATTGGCTGCACCTGAGCATGCAATTCTGCAGGAGGTGTGTTTTCTTCCTTCAGAAAGAGGCAGAAAGGGATTTGCTGGTTTGTCCTGTCCTTCCCATCAGGAAAGAGATGCACCATTGATGCAGAGGCAAGGGGTTCTGCTGCTAGATGTTTGGCACGTGTTTGGAACCTGGACCTGCTGCAGTGGTCCTTGAAGGAGCCTCTTCTGTGCTGCCCAGGTCCAGAAGCATAGTGTGCCTAGGGGAACCATCTGCGAGTCGAAATGAAGGGAGATCCACCCTTCACTGCCATTACCCAGAGCTGGCCAAGCACCAAACACTCATGGAGAGACAAGAGGGACATCCTTCCTTACACTGGAAGTTACTGTTTGCTGTCCCATAGCACAGGACCAGAGCGAGAGCTTAGAGCCAACATTTGGGCTCGGCTTGGGTGAAGGCAATGAAAGCCCAGGCACGCCACAATGTGTCACAAGGCTTGGAAAATAACAAATTTGTGGCAATGGCTCCAAGGGAGGCCAAGGCTCTACATTACAGATGCTCTACCTGCACCAGAGCCAGGTTCCAAACACTTGAAGGTCCACAACCAGACCTTCAATCACTGAAGGAATACTGTATAGTCCATCTCTACTTGATGTACAGGGCAGGAGGAAAGGCAATCACCGGAAGAATTCCGGGCTTACCAACATTCTAGAGAAACACTGCTTGCAGTTGGGGCATCAGGTTTAGTCAGGGGACATTTCTCTGGGTGCAACTCGTTGGAGTGTCTTACATTTGAGGTTATGCTCGTCGCTTTATCCTTTGCTTTTTCTTTGTCTACTGTATAAGAAAGATCGTTGGGTCTCTGTGTATCCACGTCCATTTCTGGTCTTTTCTCAAAGTACATTTCAGCTGGTAGGCATTTGGGGCCAGATTTGAGGACCAATTCTTTCTCCTTTTAGGTGAGGGTTTGGGTCAGGTTCTCTGGACTCTGGGATACCTTGGGCTACGGGGCCTCTCATCTCGTGTGTTTGAGAATCATGCGAACATCAGGAAACGTAGCGGAGTGGAGGGTTCCATCACAGAATGTTGGCCTGTATGCGGGCCCAGAGGAGTTAGAAAACCAGTCTTACTTCTGCAACAAGGAAACTGTGAGCCATACGGTACTTTTTCAGTTGTATCCCGTTGTCATTTGAATTCCAGAAGGAGAATTCCTCTGGACTGGGCTTCCAGGTAAAAACAGGGGTTTTATTCCCCCTCTCCCTCTGCAGAGGTGCTTCCTATTCTGAGGACAGCCAGCTACACATAGATTCTACTAGTCACTCTATTTTTGCTTCCTCTCCATCTCGTATTTCAGGAGGAACTTTGGCCTTCCATGTGTCCATTCCCATTCTGTCACTGGTTTGCTTTCCTTTGTTAATCCTGATTTCAAACATTTTTCATTTTTGAGTGGGAATGAGAGAGAGAGAGAGACAGAGAGAGACAGAAAGAGAGAGACAGAGAGAGACAGAAAGTTAGCAGGTATGGGGTAGGGACAGATAGAGGGAGACACCCGACACGAAGCAGGCTCCATGCTGTGAGCACAAAGCCTGATGCGTGGCATGGCCTCACAAGGATGAAATCATGACCTGAGCTGAAATCACGACTCAGCCACTTAACCGACTGAGCCATCCATGTGCCCATCCCTTGTGGTCCATCTATTTATATCCTGGTTTCCACTAGGCACAATGGGCCTGTCAATAACTCAGTGGAAAACCAGGGATTGGTGAAAAGTTCCCATGTTGCTCCAAAGCTGTCTGAAAGCATTTAGTATCAGCTACACAGAAGGATCCACTGACCTCCCCTGTCCCCCCTACCCCCCCCCAAACAGACACATATTGAAGACAAGTTGGCATGGCAATAACAGAATTGAAACACTATCTTCTACAGATGCCCGCGTTCTGAAGAGTAGACAGTTCACCCATTTGCAGAATCCTTTAAGCCCTGCAGAATGCGCAGGAAGAGCCCATGCAAGCACCAGTACAACAGAGGAACTTTCCAAACACTTGAGGATCAGTCACAACCTACAAGCTGCTAACTGTATAGCATGACTGTCTCAGAGAAGAGGGCAAAAAAACAAAAAAATCCAATGCCAGAAACTTTCCATCTCCTTTTGAAGGAACAACGCAGGAGGTCTCCTTTGTTGTAGCCCCCACAGTGTTCTTACTGCTGAGACAACCATCTTGCCAGGAGATTCTGATTGTCACTTCATTTTTTTTTTTTTTTTTTTTTTTGCTATATGCCGTTCTCTTTGGTTCATAAAGAACTTTGGCCTTCTGTGTATTCTACCCCACCCTGTTGCCCTTTTCCAAGCTCAGTTGTCCCTGTTGTCCATTCAGGCACACTATCCCAGAGCCATTTCCTCTACGTTTATCTAGGGATTCGGGCCCCGTTCTTGTCACTCTGGGATATGCTGGGCAAAAGGATATGCTGAAAAATTGCCTTCAGGAGGCAAAAGGGGAAATGCACTATTGGGGCTTCATCAAAATAACACGCTTCTGCACAGTGAAGGAAACAGTCCACAAAACTAAAGGGCGACCGAGAGAATGGGAGAAGCTATGTGCCAACGACATATCAAATGAAGGGTTCGTATCCAAAATCTAGAAAGAACTTATCAAAGTCTACACGCCAAAAACAAACACTCCAGTGAAGAAATGGGTCAAAGACATGAAGAGACACTGCTCCAAAGAAGAATTGCAGATGTCCACCCGACACATGAATAAAATGCTCAACATCACTCATCATCAGGGAATTACACATCAAAACCACAACGGGATACCACCTTATACCTGCCAGAAAGACCAACATTGACAACGGAGGCATCATCTGAGATTGGCGAAGCTGTGGAGAAACAGGATCTCTTTGCATTGCTGGTGGGAATGGAAGCGGGGCAGCCACTCTGGACATTACTCAAAAAATTAAAAATGGAACCTCCCTACGACCCAGCAATTGCACTACTAGGTATTTATCCAAGGGAGACAGGAAGGCTGTTTCGGAAGGGCACATGCGCCCCAACTTTTATTACAGCACTGTCAGCAACAGCCACAGTATGGAAAGAGCCCAAATGTCCATCTATGGATGAATGGATAAAGAAGGTGTGGTCGATATATACAATGCAGTGTTGCTCAGCAGTCACACAGAATGTCATCTTGCCTTTTGCAGCTACATTGATAGAACTAGAGGGTTTTATGGTACGCGAAAGTAGTCAGTCAGAGAAACACAACTATCAAGCGACTTCCCTCATCTGAGGCCTTTAAGACACAGAACAGATGAACATAAAGGAAGGGAGGCACAAATAATGTACAAAGAGGGAGGGGGCCAAAACATAAGAGACTCTTAAATATGGAGAACACACAGAGGGTCCCTGGAGGTGTTGTGGGAGGGGGTGAGGGCTAACTGGGTAAGAAGTGTTAAGGAATCTACTCTTGAAATCATTGTTGCACTAGAGGCTAACTAATTTGGATGGAACTCAAAACCTAAAATAAAATAAAAGAAAAGAAATTGCCTTTCAGTACCCTGTTGGCAAAGATAAGCCCAGGGCATTTCAAGGTGCCCAGCAGGAATGCATGTGTGTACACAGGGTCAGAGGGATCAGGAAGGAGCGATCCTTACTTCTGGGACAAGAGGCACATGGAGCTGGACAGTTGCTTCTCAACTTTATCTCCTTCTCAGCTGAAAGGAAAGCCTTTGGCCGTGTGTGTAGCCATTCCAATTCCCTGGCTGTATTGATAATTACGTCTGGGGTCCCAGGCAAGGCCAAGGAGGCCATCCCCCACATAGGGAGTGCCCAGGCATTCCTAATGAGCTCTGACTCTTGTCTGGGCTAAACCAAGAGCAATCAGTTTCTGATATCCCCCAGGAAAGATTGCCTTCCTGGGAGTACTTGATGTCTGGCTGGCTGAGAAAAGAAATGTTCGTTAGCCAACGTGTCTCCCTCCCTGCATGTTAAGGATGCTTTCACTCTGAAGACCAGTTGGCTCCCCCGTGGGCACCAGTCACGAGGACCTTGTTAGCACTGAAAGACACCATTCAAGAACTACGGCACCACAGGCCAGTTCAAAACACTTGAACACAACACCACGCCCCTGGTAACACTGCTGCCTCTCTCCTCTGATCAAAAGGAAAAGAGTGAACTCCCGAAGCTTTTCTTCTCTTTCCCGAGTAAGAATAAGGTATCTTGCCATGAAGACTCCTACTGAAAACAGTGGAGGTTTCCCTTTGCCCTTGCCATAGGTGTTTCTTATTCCTGACACAGTCAGCTTGCCAGGAGATTGTAGGAGCCATTTCATCCACAGAATTATCCCATTTGCATCTCTCATAGGAACACTGTGTCTCTATGTACCTATTCCACCATTTTCCTCTTTTTTGTGTGTTTTTATTACTTTTCAGACAGAGGGAGAGACAGAGAGAAAGAGACAGGAGAGGGAGACAGAGACAGAGAGAGCAGGCAGTGAGGGGTAGAGTGGGACAGATGATCCCAAGGCGTCTCCCTGCTCACAGGAGAGAACTGAGGTGGGGGAGGGCTTACAAACCATAAGATGAAGAATTTAGCAATGAAGCAATGTTGAACCAATGAGTCACCCAAGAGCCCCCGTAGCCCCATGTCTTTTAATAGTTTAAAACATTTATGTCACTTTTGAGAGAGTGAGTGAGAGAGAGAGAGAGGGACATTGCAAGTAGAAAAGGGCTGAGAGAGAGACAAAGACTCTGAATCAGGCTCCAGGCTTTGAGCTCTCAGCACGAAGCCCGAGTAAGGACCCGAAATCAAGAACTGGGAGACCATGACCTGAGCAGAAGCCAAGAGTTGAGGTTTAGGGGAATGAATCATCCACGTGACCCCTTTTACCCTTTCTAAAATGGGAATCTTACATGGGCACATCAGGGCCCATGGTTCAGAGCAATTCCCTCTGATTTCAATTGGGGATTCTGGATGAGTTCTTGTGACAGCACAATAAGTTCGGCCCTAGGAGCCTTGCAACATGCCTTCCAGATCTAAATTGACAACATGAGATGTAGGTCAGGGGAAGGTACCCAACAGAGGATATTTGTGTGTAGTTAGGGCCAAAGGGTGTGGGAAGGCAGTTGACCTCACGTCTGGGACAAGGGCAAATGGCGCGACACATTTCCCTCTCAGCCTTCTCCCATTCTCATCTGAAAGGAAACTTTCGTTGTCCTTAGAAGAGCCATTCCCATGCCAATGCTATGTGCTAACTAGGACTTGGTTTGCAGCCCGGGTGAGCCAGTGAGGCTGTCAGTCACACAGTGAGCTCCCAGGCATGCATGGTGAGTTCTCACGCTGCTTCCGTGCCCACCAAGGGAAATTTTTTTCTGACAACACACAAGAAAGATAGCCCTGCTCTCAGAGAGCACTTACTGCTTGGCCTCAGATTCTGAAGAGCACACAATCCACGCATACGAGCTATGTTCCAGGACCTGGTCAGTGCAGACAGTGGCCCTTCACCATCGAATGCATAACAGAAATGGTTGCAAACACTTGAGCGACAGCCTGGAGCATGGACCCACTACCCCTGAATCCCTGCGGCCTCTGTCTCCTGATGGGATTGGCAGGAAAAACAGCCAAGGCCAGAAGCTGTCCCTCTGTTGCAGAAGGACATAGGCAGACCCATTGCAGACTGGACTTTCCAGAGGTTTTCCCGTTAGAGTTTGAGTTTTTCTCTCGCCTCAGCTGTTCCTCCTCCTTACGCAGGACCTTGCCAGGAAATTGTGATTCTAGACACTTCATTCTAACCTGCGTCCCCGTCTCTTCAGTAATGAATCACTTTGGCCATTCACATTTCCGTTTCAATGAATGCCCTTTTTTCGGTATACAAAGACACTTGTCTCTGGGTGCCATTCAGAGCCTGTGTCCCAGAAAAATATCCGGACATGTGGAACCTGGGTCCTCCTGTGGCCCTCCCATGTTTCTTTCTCTACCAATTTCCCTGTTTTGACTTACGAGCCATAGAGCTGTCACTCACTCGACTCGTGCCCAGGGATACATTTTCCCACCGGCCTGGGCACGTCGCAGGTGGGGCCCAGCAAAGCAGCTCAACCACTCCTAGAGACAGCACTTGCAATTACGTGTCTTGGATTTACCTTCCATCTGGGGCACAGATGGCCCGCAGGACCACAGGTATCATGATTGGGTGCAGGTCACGACCAATAGAGTTTAGAAATGAGAATGTCTCATATTCTGAGCATTCTAATCATGCTCACTTGCTGTCCATGTCCGGTCATTTACTATCCAGTTTACTATCCCCACATGTGCCTTGGCACATACACACTGATGATGTTTTCAAGAAAAAGTAGACCCTAAGGAAATGACGAGGGAGAAAGAAGCAAAGGTTAGAGACAGCTCTGCCATGGGGCACCCGCATCCATTTGCTTGGCAGCATGCTCAATGGCCCAAACATGGACAAGGAATGCCTGAAATGAGTAGGTGCCTGCTGGACCCATGGGCCATCCTTGGCGCAGCCTCCAGAAGAAAGGACGAGGGTGCTCTGGGGGCACCACGAATTATGATGAGCTAAGTCCCCTTAGTTAGACAACAGCTACAGAACAAATGATTTCAGCGTTCCCCTGTAGACTGTTGGGATTCTCTAGAGTTCCATCTAATCATAAAGTGTCAACTGGCCATGGCTCTCCCTCAACGACTTATATCTCCATCACCCTACCAGAGCCTCCCACGTTTTCAAGCCTCTGGAAAAGGCAAGAAAGAACGTAAAATGGGAAGTTGTTACACTCTCTGAATGATACTCAGGGCAAGATCTATTCATTTTAAAACAGGGCAACCTGAATGATATGTGAACAGACGAGGCAACGCTGTGCTGTTACCAACCTCTGCATTTCTTGCAGGCATATTGCACGCTGGCCAACGCCCCCACTCAGTACATCCTTATAGGTGAATCCTGGCTTTCATCAACACAACGCACCATAACTTTCCATTTGCTGTGAGGGTACACATGTGAGAGGACTTTAGTGTTCCAAACAGGGGCTGGGAGAAGTGAACTGGTAAGGAGGCAAACACCAGGTGCTGCCCCAATGGGCTCCACCCTAGGTGCCAGACCCTGCCTTCTACCACAGTCCTTGCAAAGGCGCTTGTGGACCTAGTCCTTGCAGCCAGAACTCTCACTGTGGCTATTATGGAGTATGCTGAAGGAGGACAGCAATGTACAGGCCAATGCCAAGGTTGCCACACCATGAGCACCGAATGGCTTTGCTGGACCACTGGGGTTGCTCGGGCACGGCGTTGACGCACAGAGCTGTTCATGCCTTGGCACCTGTCCCAGGAACCTCCTTGTGCTGGGGACCTGCACCCACCACCTATGCCCCCTGGGTCCCACTGGCCCCTCTGTACCCCAGAAGGAAGGTAAACCCATGTCTGAGTCAGGGCAAGTACACTCATTAGCAGGGGCTACTTGCCTTGCTTGGGGACCATGTCCAACACGCATAGGGTGGTGTGAAAATCAATCCCTGGGTGTGGGTTGAGTGAGTCACAGCTCCAATGGCTCCTAAATCTACACGGGGACATAGTTAGACATAGAGTCTTGGGAAGGGAGTGGCCATAACCAGGGCCTCATTTTTCAATATTTCAATAGGAAATGGGTCAATCTGAAAAGGGGCTGTGTAGCTTCGTGTTCCCTCCACACACTAGGTGGCCAGGCCCTTTCCATCCTCTGGACCAGAAAAATTGCCAATGTTCTAATCTGGGCCTTTCCAATGGCCTAGGCCCCTGAATGACTGCATGGTTTTGACAGCAACTTGCCAGGGACCCTGTGACCTCACCTAGACACGGTCACAAAAATGGGACTAGGATATCCAGCTGAACACCAGGGACCAGCCTCTGAAAACATGGAAGATGGAATGCACCCAGCGAGGAACTACTTTGAAACTAGCGCAAAGGGGTGAAAATAGATTCACGGAGGGCCAGAGGTCTTAAGTAGGAATCAGAAAGGGCTGTGGTGGTAATGCAGTGACTAAAACAAAAGGCTAGCAAGCTGGCTGTCTCAGGGATAAGCAACACCTGTGGGCTTTGGTGAACGGCCCTTTACTGGCTACATCCGGGAGCTCTGTGAACAAGGGGCCTGCCTTCCTCCTTTAGAAAGAGAGGGAATTCCCTGGACCTGGGTCTGTTTCTTGCCCTTTCCTTCAGAGGACAGTGGCAGCAGTGATTCCGCTGTGGCTGTTTGGGGCCCCAGGCTGATGATTAACTGGTTAGAACATGGCCTGGCTCCAACATTTACTACAACGTCCCTTTGGGCACCATCCAGTGGTTTAGGCAGAGTGCGCATGCATGAGCCATCTACTCAGCAGGAGGAAGGCACCTCTGGTAGCCAGGGGAGGGTGACCACCTGGCTACCCTTCCCTTCCATGACTCTAGCTGACTTAGCACCAAGCCCACGGGGACAGACGGGCTACCGTCTGGGATACCAGACACTGATCGTGGTCAATTGGCTCAGGAACACACTGGCAATCCCACACCAATTTTTGGACCGGGACTGTGTACCTGATACAGACCCATGGATCCTGCAAAAATGTAGTTCAGAGTACATTTCTGAGGCTCTGGCTCAGAATGGCCCCCAGACAGATCCTAGTTTGAACACAAGAGCAATAACATGCAAGTTGACACCCCGAGGACCAAAGCTTTTCATTACAGAAGTGAATGGGTAGGGTTAGAATTCAGGGCCTCCTGCTATCGCCTGGCAGGCTGACTGTGTGGGCAGGAAGAAACCCGTGAGGGTGTGGTGAAAGGAAAACTCCATTGACTACACCTGAGCATGCAGTCCTGCAGGAGGTGTGTTTTCTTCCTTCAGAAAGAGAGGCAGAAAGGGATTTGCTGGTTTGTCCTGTCCTTCCCATCAGGAAAGAGATGCACCATTGATGCAGAGGCAAGGGGTTCTGCTGCTAGATGTTTGGCACGTGTTTGGAACCTGGACCTGCTGCAGTGGTCCTTGAAGGAGCCCCTTCTGTGCTGCCCAGGTCCAGAAGCTTAGTGTGCCTAGGGGAACCATCTGGGAGTCGAAATGAAGGGAGGTCCACCCTTCACTGCCCTTACCCCGAGTTGGCCAAGTACCAAGCACTCAGGGGGAGACAAGGGGGACATCCTTCCTTACACTGGAAGTTACTGTTTGCTCTCCCATAGCACAGGACCAGAGCGAGAGCTTAGCGCCAACCTTTGGGCTCGGCTTGGGTGAAGGCAGTGAAAGCCCAGGCATCCCGCAATGTGTCCCAAGGCTTGGAAAATAACATATTGGTGGCAATGGCTCCAAGGGAGACCAAGGCTCTACATTACAGATGCTCTGCCTGCACCAGAGCCACGTTCCAAAGACTTGAAGGTCCACAAGCAGACCTTCAATCACTGAAGGAATACTGTAGAGTCCATTTCTACTTGATGGACAGGGCAGGAGGAAAGGCAATGGCCAGAAGAATCCCAGGCTTACCAACCTTCTAGATAAAAACTGCTTGCAGTTGGGGCATCAGGTTTAGTCAGGGGACATTTGTCTGGGTGCAACTCGTTGGAGTGTCTTACATTTGAGGTTATGCTCGTCGCTTTATCCTTTGCTTTTTCCTTGTCTACTGGGTAAGAAAGATCGTTGGGCCTTTGTGTATCCACGTCCATTTCTGGTCTTTTCTGAAAGTATATTTCAGCTGGTAGGCATTTGGGGCCAGATTTTAGGATCAATTCTTTCTCATTTTAGGTGAGGGTTTGGGTCAAGTTCTCTGGACTCTGGGATACTTTGGGCTACGAGACCTCTCATCTCGTGTGTTTGAGAACCATGCAAACATCAGGAAACGTAGCGCAGTGGAGGGGCCCAGCACAGAATGTAGGCCTGTATGGGGGCCCAGAGGAGTTAGAAAACCAGTCTTACTTCTGCAACGAGGAAACTGTGAGCCATACGGTACTTTTTCAGTTGTATCCCGTTCTCATTTGAATTCCAGAAGGAGATTTCCTCTGGACTGGGCTTCCAAGTAAAAACAGGGGTTTTATTCCCCCTTCCCCACTGCAGAGGTGCTTCCTATTCTGAGGACAGCCAGCTTCACATAGATTCTACTAGTCACTCTATTCTTTGCTTGCTCACGTTCTCGTAGTTCAGGAGGAACTTTGGCCTTCCATGTGTCCATTACCATTCTGTCACTGGTTTGCTTTCCTTTGTGAATCCTGCTTTCAAACACTTTTCATTTTTGAGTGGGAATGAGAGAGAGAGAGAGAGAGAGAGAGAGAGAGACAGAGAGAGACAGAGAGAGAGAGAGAGCTAGCAGGTGTGGGGTAGGGACAGAAAGAAAGACACCCGACCCAAAGCAGGCTCAATGCTGTGAGCACCAAACCTGATGCGGGGCATGGCCTCACAAGGGTCAAATCATGACCTGAGCTGAAATCACTGCTCAGCCTCTTAACCGACTGAACCATCCATGTGCCCATCCCTTGTGGTTCATCTATTTATATCCTGGTTTCCACTAGGCACAATGGGCCTGTCAATACTCAGTGGAAAACCAGGGATTGGTGGAAAGTTCCCATGTTGCTCCAATGCTGTCTGAAAGTATTCAGTATCTGCTACACAAAAGGATCCACTGACCTCCCCTGTCCCCCCTACCCTCCTCTCCCGCACAGACACATATTGAAGACAAGTTGGCATGGGAATAGCCGAATTACAACACTGTCTTCTACAGATGCTCGCGTTCTGAATACTAGACACTTCACCCATTTGAAGAATCCTTCAGTTCCTGCAGAATGTCCCAGAAGAGCCCATGCAAGCACGAGTACAAAAGATGCAGTTTCCAAACACTTGAGGGTCAGCCACAACCTACAAGCTGCTAACTGTATAGCATGACTGTCTCAGAGGAGAGGGCAAAAAAGAAAAAAAAAGAAACAAAAAAAAATCCAATGCCAGAAACTTTCCATCTCCTTTTTAAGGAAAAACGCAGGAGGTCTCCATTGTTGTAGCCCCCACAGTGTTCTTACTGCTGAGACAACCATCTTGCCAGGAGAATCTGCTACTGGCGTCATTTTTTTTTTTTTTTTTTTTTTTTTTTTTGCTATATGCCATTCTCTTTCGGTCATAAATAACTTTGGTCTTCTGTGTATTCTCCCCCACCCTGTTGCCCTTTTCCAAGCTCAGTTGTCCCTGTTGTCCATTCAGGCACACTGTCCCAGAGCCGTTTCCTGTATGTTTATCCTGGGATTCTGGCCCCGTTCTTGTCACTATGGGATATGCTGGGCCACAGGATATGCTGAAAAATTGCCTTTCAGGAGTCAAAAGGGAAAATGCACTATTGGGGCCTCATCAAAATAACACGCTTCTGCACAGCGAAGGAAACAGTCCTCAATACTAAAGGGCGACCGAGAGAATGGGAGAAGCTATGTGCCAACGACATATCAGATAATGGGCTCATATCCAAAATCTAGAAAGAACTTATCAAAGTCGACACCCCAAAAACAAACACTCCAGTGAAGAAATGAGCCAAAGTCATGAAGAGACACTGCTCCAAAGAAAACTTCCAGATGGCCACCCGACACATGAAAATAATCCTCAACATTACTCATCATCAGGGAATTACACATCAAAACCACACCGGGATACCACCTTATAGCTGCCAGAAATACCAACATTGACAACGGAGGCAACATCTGAGGTTGGCGAGGTTGTGGAGAAACAGGATCTCTTTGCATTGCTGGTGGGAATGGAAGCGGGGCAGCCACTCTGGACATTACTCAAAAAATTAAAAATGGAACCTCCCTACGACCCAGCAATTGCACTACTAGGTATTTATCCAAGGGAGACAGGAAGGCTGTTTCGAAAGGGCACATGCGCCCCAACGTTTATAACAGCACTGTCAGCAACAGCCAAAGTATGGAAAGAGCCCAAATGTCCATCGATGGATGAATGGATAGAGAAGGTGTGGTCGATATATACAATGGAGTGTTGCTCAGCAGTCACAAAGAATGTCATCTTGCCTTTTGCAGCTACATTGATAGAACTAGAGGGTTTTATGGTACGTGAAAGTAGTTAGAGAAACATAACTATCAAGCGACTTCACTCATCTGAGGCCTTTAAGACACAGAACAGATGAACATAAAGGAAGGGAGGCACAAATAATGTACAAAGAGGGAGGGGGCCAAAACATAAGAGACTCTTAAATATGGAGAACACACAGAGGGTCCCTGGAGGTGTTGGGGGAGGGGGTGTGGGCTAACTGGGTAAGAAGTGTTAAGGAATCTACTCTTGAAATCATTGTTGCACGAGAGGCTAACAAATTTGGATGGAACTCGAAATGTAAAAAAATAGAAAATAAATTGCCTTTCAGTACCCTGTTGGCAAAGATAAGCCCATGGCGTTTCAAGGTGCCCAGCAGGAATGCATGTGTGTACACAGGGTCAGAGCGATCAGGAGGGAGCTATCCTTCCTTCTGGGACAAGTGGCACATGGAGCTGGACATTTGCTTCTCAACTTTATCTCATTCTCAGCTGAAATGAAAGCCTTTGGCCGTGTGTGTAGCCATTCAACTTCCCTGGCTGTATTGATAATGACGTCTTGGGTCCCACGCAAGGCCAAGGAGGCCATCCCCCACATAGGGAGTGCCCAGGCATTCCTAATGAGCTCTGACTCTTGTCTGGGCTAAATCAAGAGCAATCAGTTTCTGATATCCCCCAGGAAAGATTGCCTTCCTGGGAGTACTTGGTGTCTGGCTGGCTGAGAAAAGAAACGATGGTTAGCCAACGTGTCTCCCTCCCTGCATGTTAAAGATGCTTTCACTCTGAAGACCACTTGGCTCCCCCGTGGGCACCAGTCGCGAGGACCTTGTTAGCACCGAAAGACACCATTCAAGAACTACTGCACCACAGGCCAGTTCAAAACACTTGAACACAACACCACGCCCCTGGTAACACTGCTGCCTCTCTCCTCTGATCAAAAGGAAAAGAGTGAACTCCCAAAGCTTTTCTTCTTTTTCCCGAGTAAGAATAAGGTATCTTGCCATGAAGACTCCTACTGCAAACAGTGGAGGTTTCCCTTTGCCCTTGCCCATAGGTGTTTCTCATTCCTGACACAGTCAGCTTACCAGGAGATTGTAGGAGCCACTTCATCCACAGAATTATCCCATTTGCATCTCTCATAGGAACACTGTGTCTCTATGTACCTATTCCACCATTGTCCTCTCTTTGGTGTGTTTTTATTACATTTCAGACACAGGGAGACTCAGAGAGAAAGAGAGAGGAGAGGGAGACAGAGACATACAGAGCAGTCAGTGAGGGGTAGAGTGGGACAGATGATCCCAAGGTGTCTCCCTGCTCACAGGAGAGAACTGATATGGGGGAGGGCTTGCAAACGATAAGATCATGACTTTAGCAATGAAGCAATGTTGAACCAATGAGTCACAGAAGAGCCCCCGTTGACCCATGTCTTTTAACAGTTTAAAACATTCATTTCACTTTTGAGAGAGTGAGTGAGAGAAAGAGAGAGAAAGGGACATTGCAAGCAGAAAAGTGCTGAGAGAGACAAAGACTTTGAAGCACGAGTTCCGGAAGTTGGCGGCGTAGGAGGACGCTGGGCTCACCGCGTGTAGGGCTGATCACTTAGATTCCACCTACCCCTGCCTTAAGAACCCAGAAAACCGCCAGAGGATTAGCAGAACGGAGTCTCCGGAGCCAAGAGCAGACGAGAGGCCCACGGAAGAGGGTAGAAAGGGCGGCGAGGCGGTGCGTGCTCCAAGAACTGGCGGGAGGGAGCCGGGGCGGAGGGGCGGCTCGCCGGCCAAGCAGAGTCCCCGAGTCTGGCTGGGAAAAGCGGAGGGGCCGGAAGGACTGTGTTCCGACAGCAAGCGCGACTTAGCGTCTGGGAGGTCATAAGTTCACAGCTCTGCTCAGAAAGCGGGAAGGCTGGAGGACAAAGGGAGGGAGAGCTGCTGAGCCCCCGGACGGCAGAGCTCAGCTTGGCGGGCACCAAAGGCGCTCGCCAGCGCCATCTCCCCCACCCATCCCCCAGCCAGAATCCCAAAGGGAACCAGTTCTTGCCAGGGAACTTGCTCGCTCAGTGCAAACACCCAACTCTGTGCTTCTGCAGAGCCAAACCTCCGGCAGCGGATCTGACTCCCTCCCACTGCCACAGGGCCCCTCCCGAAGTGGATCACCTAAGGAGAAGCAAGCTAAGCCTGCCCCTTCTGCCCCCGTGCATCTTGCCTACCCACCCCAGCTAATACGCCAGATCCCCAGCACCACAAGCCTGGCAGTGTGCAAGTAGCCAGGACGTGCCACGCCACCCCACAGTGAATCCCGCTCCTATGAGAGGCGAAGAGAAGGCACACACCAGTCTGACTGTGGCCCCAGCGGTGGGCTGGGGGCAGACATCAGGTCGGTCTGCGGCCCCCCCCACTAACTCTACTTATACACCACAGCAAGGGGGAAGTGCCCTGCGGGTCCTCACCACTCCAGGGACTATCCAAAATGACCAAACGGAAGAATTCCCCTCAGAAGGATCTCCAGGAAATAACAACAGCTAATGAACTGATCAAAAACGATTTAAATAATATAACAGAAAGTGAATTTAGAATACTAGTCATAAAATTAATCGCTGGGCTTGAAAACAGTATACAGGACAGCAGAGAATCTCTTGCCACAGAGATCAAGGGACTAAGGAACAGTCACGAGGAGCTGAAAAACGCTTTAAACGAAATGCAAAACAAAATGGAAACCATGACGGCTCGGATTGAAGAGGCAGAGGAGAGAATAGGTGAACTAGAAGGTAATGTGATGGAGAAAGAGGAAGCTGAAAGAAAGGGAGATAAAAAAATCCAGGAGTATGAGGGGAAAATTAGAGAACTAAGTGATACACTAAAAAGAAATAATATACGCATAATTGGTATCCCAGAGGAGGAAGAGAGAGGGAAAGGTGCTGAAGGGGTACTTGAAGAAATTATAGTTGAGAACTTCCCTGAACTGGGGAAGGAAAAAGGCATTGAAATCCAAGAGGCACAGAGAACTCCCTTCAGACGTAACTTGAATCGATCTTCTGCACGAAATATCATAGTGAAACTGGCAAAATACAAGGGTATAGAGAAAATTCTGAAAGCAGCAAGGGATAAACGTGCCCTCACATATAAAGGGAGACCTATAAGACTCGTGACTGATCTCTCCTTTGAAACTTGGCAGGCCAGAAAGGCTTGGCACGATATCTTCAGTGTGCTAAACAGAAAAAATATGCAGCCGAGAATCCTTTATCCAGCAAGTCTGGCATTTAGAATAGAAGGAGAGATAAAGGTCTTCCCAAACAAACAAAAACTGAAGGAATTTGTCACCACGAAACCAGCCCTACAAGAGATCCTAAGGGGGATCCTGTGAGACAAAATACCAGAGATATCACTACAAGCATAAAACATACAGACATCACAATGACTCTAAACCCGTATCTTTCTAGAATAACACTGAATGTAAATGGATTAAATGCGCCAGCCAAAAGACATAGGGTATCAGAATGGATAAAAAAACAAGACCCATCTATTTGCTGTCTACAAGAGACTCATTTTAGATCTGAGGACACCTTTAGATTGAGAGTGAGGGGATGGAGAACTATTTATCATGCTACTGGAAGCCACAAGAAAGCTGGAGTAGCCATACTTATATCAGACAAACTAGACTTTCAATTAAAGGCTGTAACAAGAGATGAAGAAGGGCATTATATAATAATTACAGGGTCTATCCATCAGGAAGAGCTAACAATTATAAATGTCTATGCGCCAAATACCGGAGCCCCCAGATATATCAAAATTGCACCAGCATTCTTCTCGAAACTAGAACAAGAAATCCTAAAATTCATATGGAACCACAAAAGGCCCCAAAGAGCCAAAGTAATTTTGAAGAAGAAGACCAAAGCAGGAGGCATCCCAATCCCAGACTTTAGCCTCTACTACAAAGCTGAAATCATCAAGACAGCATGGCATTGGCATAAACACAGACTCATAGACCAATGGAATAGAATAGAAACCCCAGAACTAGACCCACAAACGTATGGCCAACTCATCTTTAACAAAGCAGGAAAGAACATCCAATGGAAAAAAGACAGTCTCTTTAACAAATGGTGCTGGGAGAACTGGACAGCAACATGCAGAAGGTTGAAACTAGACCACTTTCTCACACCATTCACAAAAATAAACTCAAAATGGATAAAGAACCTGAATGTGAGACAGGAAACCATCAAAACCTTAGAGGAGAAAGCAGGAAAAGACCTCTCTGACCTCAGCCGTAGCAATCTCTTACTCGGCACATCCCCAAAGACAAGGGAATTAAAAGCAAAAGTGAATTACTGGGACCTTATGAAGATAAAAAGCTTCTGCACAGCAAAGGAAACAACCAACAAAACTAAAAGGCAACCAAAGGAATGGGAAAAGATATTTGCAAATGACACATGGGACAAAGGGCTAGTATCCAAAATGTATAAAGAGCTCATCAAACTCCACACCCGAAAAACAAATAACCCAGTGAAGGAATGGGCAGAAAACATGAATAGACACTTCTCTAAAGAAGACATCCGGATGGCCAACAGGCACATGAAAAGATGTTCAACGTTGCTCCTTCTCCGGAAAATACAAATCAAAACCTCACTCAGATACCACCTCACGCCAGTCAGAGTGGCCAAAATGAAGAAATCAGGAGACTATAGATGCTGGAGACGATGTGGAGAAACGGGAACCCTCTTGCACTGTTGGTGGGAATGCAAATTGGTGCAGCCGCTCTCGAAAGCAGTGTGGAGGTTCCTCAGAAAATTAAAAATAGACCTACCCTATGACCCAGCAATAGCACTGCTAGGAATTTATCCAAGGGATACAGGAGTACTGATGCATAGGGGCACTTGTACCCCAATGTTTATAGCAGCACTCTCAACAACAGCCAAATTATGGAAAGAGCCTAAATGTCCATCAACTGATGAATGGATAAAGAACTTGTGGTTTATATACACAAGGGAATACTACGTGGCAATGAGAAAAAATGAAATATGGCCTTTTGTAGCAACGTGGATGGAACTGGAGAGTGTGATGCTAAGTGAAATAAGCCATACAGAGAAAGACAGATACAATATGGTTTCACTCTTATGTGGATCCTGAGAAGCGTAACAGAAACCCATGGGGGAGGAGAAGGAAAAAAAAAGAGGTTAGAGTGGGAGAGAGCCAAAGCATAAGAGACTGTTAAAAACTGAGAACAAACTGAGGGTTGATGGGGTTGGGAGGGAGGGCAGGGTGGTTGATGGGTATTGAGGAGGGCACCTTTTGGGATAAGCACTGGGTGTTGTATGGAAACCAATTTGACAGTAAATTTCATATATTAAAAAATAAAAAAATAAAAAAATAAACACACACACACACACACACAAAGAAAAGACTCTGAAGAAGGCTCCTGGCTCCGAGCTCTCAGCACGAAGCCCGACTAGGGACCCGAACTCGAGAACTGGGAGACCATGAGCTGAGCAGAAGCCAGGAGTTGAGGTTTAGGGGAATGAGTCATCCAGGTGCCCCCTTTTACCCTTTCTAAAATGAGAATCTTCCATGGACACATCAGGGCCCATGTTTCAGAGCAATTCCCTCTGATTTCAATTGGGGATTCTGGATGAGTTCTTGTGACAGCACAATAAGTTGGGCCCTAGGAGCCTTGCAACATGCCTTCCAGATCTAAATTGACAACATGAGATGTAGGTCAGGGGAAGGTACCCAACAGAGGATATTTGTGTGTAGTTAGGGCCAAAGGGTGTGGGAAGGCAGTTGACCTCACGTCTGGGACAAGGGCAAATGGCACGACACATTTCCCTCTCAGCCTTCTCCCATTCTCATCTGAAAGGAAACTTTCGTTGTCCTTAGAGCCATTCCCATGCCAATGCTATGTGCTAACTAGGACTTGGTTTGCAGCCCGGGTGAGCCAGTGAGGCTGTCAGTCACACAGTGAGCTCCCAGGCATGCATGGTGACTTCTCACGCTGCTTCCGCGCCCACCAAGGGATATTATTTTCTGACAACCCACAGGAAAGATAGCCCTGCTCTCAGAGAGCACTTACTGCTTGGCCTCAGATTCTGAAGAGCACACAATCCACGCATACGAGCTATGTTCCAGGACCTGGTCAGTGCAGAGTCGACCTTCACCATCAAATGCATAACAGAAACGGTTGCAAACACTTGAGCGACAGCCTGCAGCATGGACCCACTACCCCTGAATCCTTGCTACCTCTGTCTCCTGATGGGAACAGCAGGAAAAACAGCCAAGGCCAGAAGCTGTCCCTCTGTTGCAGAAGGACACAGGCAGACCGATTGCAGACTGGACTTTCCAGATGTTTTCCCTTTAGGGTTTGAGTTTTTCTCTCGCCTCAGGTGTTCTTCCTCCTTACGCAGGAACTTGCCAAGAAATTGTCATTCTAGACACTTCATTCTAACCTGTGTCCCCGTCTCTTCAGTAATGAATCACTTTGGCCATTCTCATTTCCGTTTCAATGAATGCCCTTTTTTTGGTATACAAAGACCATTGTCTCTGGGTGCCATTCAGAGCCTGTGTCCCAGAGAAATATCCGGACATATGGAACCTCGTTCCTTCTGTGGCCCTCCCATGTTTCTTTATCTACCAATTTCCTTGTTTTGACTTAGGAGCCATAGAGCTGTCACTCACTCGACCTGTGCCCAGGGATACATTTTCCCACCGGCCTGGGCACGTCGCAGGTGGGTCCAAGCAAAGCAGCTCAACCACTCCTAGAGACAGCACTTGCACTTACCCGTCTTGGATTTACCTTCCATCTGGGGCACAGATGGCCCGCAGGACCACAGGTATCATGATTGGGTGCAGGTCACGACCAATAGAGTTTAGAAACGAGAAAGTCTCATATTCTGAGCATTCTAATCATGCTCACTTGCTGTCCATGTGCGGACATTTTACTATCCAGTTTACTATCCCCACATGTGCCTTGGCACATACACACTGATGATGTTTTCAAGAAAAAGTAGACCCTAGGGAAGTGACGATGGAGAAAGTAGCAAAGGGGTAGAGACGGCTCTGCCATGGGGCAGCCGCATCCATTTGCTTGGCTGCATGCTCAATGGCCCAAACATGGACAAGGAATGCCTGAAATGAGTAGGTGGCTGCTGGACCCATGGGCCATCCTTGGCGCAGCCTTCAGAAGAAAGGACGAGGGTGCTCTGGGTGCACCTCGAATTATGAAGCTAAGTCCCCTTACTTAGACAACAGCTAAAGGGAAATGCTTTCAGCGTTCTCCTGTAGAGTGTTGGGATTCTCCAGAGTTCCATCTAATCATAATGGGTCAACTGGCTTGGCTCTCCCTCAACGACTTGTATCTCCGTCACCCCACCAGAGCCTCTCGCGTTTTCAAGCCTCTGGAAAAGGCAAGAACTAACGTAAAATGGGAAGTTGTTACACTCTCTGAATGATACTCAGGGCAAGATCTATTCATTTTAAAACAGGGCAACCTGAATGATATATGAACAGAGGAGGCAACGCTGTGCTGTTACCAACCTCTGCATTTCTTGCAGGCATATTGCACGCTGGCCAACCCCGCGACTCAGTACATCCTTCTTATAGGTGAATCCTGGCTTTAATCAACACAACCCACCATAACTATCCATTTGCTGTGAGGGTACACATGTGAGAGGCCTTTAGTGCTCCAAACAGGGGCTGGGAGAAGTGAACTGGTAAGGAGGCAAACACCAGGTGCTGCCCCAATGGGCTCCACCCTAGGTGCCAGTCCCTGCCTTCTACCAAGGTCCTTGCGAGGGCGGCTGTGGACCTAGTCCTTGCAGCCAGAACTCTCACTGTGGCTATTGTGGAGTATGCTGAAGGAGGACAGCAATGCACAGGCCAATGCCAAGGTTGCCACACCATGAGCACCGAATTGCTATTTTGGACTACTGAGGTTGCTCGGGCTCTGCCTTGACGTACAGGGCTCTCCATGCCTTGGCACCTGTCCCAGGAACCTCCTTGTGCTGGGGACCTGCACCCACCACCTATGCCCCCTGGGTCCAACTGGCCCCTCTGTGCCCCAGAAGGAAGGTAAACCCAAGTCTGAGTCAGTGCAAGTACAGCCATTAGCAGGGGCTGACTTGCCATGCTTGGGGACCATGTCCAACACACATAGGGTGGTGTGAAAATCAATCCCTGGGTGTGGGTTTAGTGAGTCACAGCTCCAATGGCTCCTAAATCTACACGGGGACATAGTTAGACATAGAGCCTTGGGAAGGGAGTGGCCATAACCAGGGCCTCATTTTTCAATATTTCAGTAGGAATGGGGTCAATCTGGAAAGGGGCTGTGGAGCTTCGTGTTCCCTCCACAAACTAGGCGACCATCCCCCTTTCCAACCTCTGGACCAGAAAAATTGCCAATGTTCCAATCTGGGCCTTTCCAATGGCCTAGGCCCCTGAATGACTGCATGGTTTTGACAGCAACTTGCCAGGGACCCTGTGACCTCACCTAGACACGGTCACAAAAATGGGACTAGGATACCCAGCTGAACACCAGGGACCAGCCTCTGAAAACATGGAAGATGGAATGCACCCGAGGAACTAATTGATACTAGAGCAAAGTGGTGAAAATAGATTCACAGAGGGCCAGAGGTCTTAAGTAGGAATCAGAAAGGGCTGTGGTGGTAATGCAGTGACTACAGCAAAAGGCTAGCAAGGTGGCTGTCTCAGGGATAAGCAACACCTGTGGGCTTTGGTGAAGGGGTCCTTTACTGGCTATACCCGGGAGCTCTGTGAACAAGGGGCCTGCCTTCCTCCTATAGAAAGAGAGGGAATTCCCTGGACCTGGGTCTGTTTCTTGCCCTTTCCTTCAGAGGACAGTGGCAGCAGTGATTCCGCTGTGGCTGTTTGGGGCCCCAGGCTGATGATCAACTGGTTAGAACCTGGCTTGGCTCCAACATTTAGTACAACGTCCCTTTGGGCACCATCCAGTGGCTTAGGCAGAGTGCGCATGCATGAGCCATCTACTCAGCAGGAGGGAGGCACCTCTGGTAGCCAGGGGAGGGTGACCAGCTGGCTACCCATCCCTGCCATGACTCTAGCTGACTAAGCTCCAAGCCCCCAGGGACAGACGGCCTACCGTCTGGGATACCAGACACTGATCGTGGTCAATTGGCTCGGGAACTCACTGGCAACCCCACACCAATTTTTGTACCTGGACTGTGTACCTGACACAGACCCATGGATCCTGGAAACATGTAGTTCAGAGTACATTTCTCAGGCTCTGGCTCAGAATGGCCCCCAGACAGATCCTAGATTGAACACAAGAGCAATAACATGCAAGTTGACACCCCGAGGACCAAAGCTTTTCATTACAGAAGTGAATGGGTAGGTTTAGTATTCAGGGCCTCCTGCTATCGCCTGGCAGGCTGACTGTGTGGGCAGGAAGAAACCCGTGAGGGTGTGGTAAAAGGAAACCTCCATTGGCTGCACCTGAGCATGCAATTCTGCAGGAGGTGTGTTTTCTTCCTTCAGAAAGAGGCAGAAAGGGATTTGCTGGTTTGTCCTGTCCTTCCCATCAGGAAAGAGATGCACCATTGATGCAGAGGCAAGGGGTTCTGCTGCTAGATGTTTGGCACGTGTTTGGAACCTGGACCTGCTGCAGTGGTCCTTGAAGGAGCCTCTTCTGTGCTGCCCAGGTCCAGAAGCATAGTGTGCCTAGGGGAACCATCTGCGAGTCGAAATGAAGGGAGATCCACCCTTCACTGCCATTACCCAGAGCTGGCCAAGCACCAAACACTCATGGAGAGACAAGAGGGACATCCTTCCTTACACTGGAAGTTACTGTTTGCTGTCCCATAGCACAGGACCAGAGCGAGAGCTTAGAGCCAACCTTTGGGCTCGGCTTGGGTGAAGGCAATGAAAGCCCAGTCACGCCACAATGTGTCACAAGGCTTGGAAAATAACAAATTTGTGGCAATGGCTCCAAGGGAGGCCAAGGCTCTACATTACAGATGCTCTACCTGCACCAGAGCCAGGTTCCAAACACTTGAAGGTCCACAACCAGACCTTCAATCACTGAAGGAATACTGTATAGTCCATCTCTACTTGATGTACAGGGCAGGAGGAAAGGCAATCACCGGAAGAATTCCGGGCTTACCAACATTCTAGAGAAACACTGCTTGCAGTTGGGGCATCAGGTTTAGTCAGGGGACATTTCTCTGGGTGCAACTCGTTGGAGTGTCTTACATTTGAGGTTATGCTCGTCGCTTTATCCTTTGCTTTTTCTTTGTCTACTGTATAAGAAAGATCGTTGGGTCTCTGTGTATCCACGTCCATTTCTGGTCTTTTCTCAAAGTACATTTCAGCTGGTAGGCATTTGGGGCCAGATTTGAGGACCAATTCTTTCTCCTTTTAGGTGAGGGTTTGGGTCAGGTTCTCTGGACTCTGGGATACCTTGGGCTACGGGGCCTCTCATCTCGTGTGTTTGAGAATCATGCGAACATCAGGAAACGTAGCGGAGTGGAGGGTTCCATCACAGAATGTTGGCCTGTATGCGGGCCCAGAGGAGTTAGAAAACCAGTCTTACTTCTGCAACAAGGAAACTGTGAGCCATACGGTACTTTTTCAGTTGTATCCCGTTGTCATTTGAATTCCAGAAGGAGAATTCCTCTGGACTGGGCTTCCAGGTAAAAACAGGGGTTTTATTCCCCCTCTCCCTCTGCAGAGGTGCTTCCTATTCTGAGGACAGCCAGCTACACATAGATTCTACTAGTCACTCTATTTTTGCTTCCTCTCCATCTCGTATTTCAGGAGGAACTTTGGCCTTCCATGTGTCCATTCCCATTCTGTCACTGGTTTGCTTTCCTTTGTTAATCCTGATTTCAAACATTTTTCATTTTTGAGTGGGAATGAGAGAGAGAGAGAGACAGAGAGAGACAGAAAGAGAGAGACAGAGAGAGACAGAAAGTTAGCAGGTATGGGGTAGGGACAGATAGAGGGAGACACCCGACACGAAGCAGGCTCCATGCTGTGAGCACAAAGCCTGATGCGTGGCATGGCCTCACAAGGATGAAATCATGACCTGAGCTGAAATCACGACTCAGCCACTTAACCGACTGAGCCATCCATGTGCCCATCCCTTGTGGTCCATCTATTTATATCCTGGTTTCCACTAGGCACAATGGGCCTGTCAATAACTCAGTGGAAAACCAGGGATTGGTGAAAAGTTCCCATGTTGCTCCAAAGCTGTCTGAAAGCATTTAGTATCAGCTACACAGAAGGATCCACTGACCTCCCCTGTCCCACCTACCCCCCCCCAAACAGACACATATTGAAGACAAGTTGGCATGGCAATAACAGAATTGAAACACTATCTTCTACAGATGCCCGCGTTCTGAAGAGTAGACAGTTCACCCATTTGCAGAATCCTTTAAGCCCTGCAGAATGCGCAGGAAGAGCCCATGCAAGCACCAGTACAACAGAGGAACTTTCCAAACACTTGAGGATCAGTCACAACCTACAAGCTGCTAACTGTATAGCATGACTGTCTCAGAGAAGAGGGCAAAAAAACAAAAAAATCCAATGCCAGAAACTTTCCATCTCCTTTTGAAGGAACAACGCAGGAGGTCTCCTTTGTTGTAGCCCCCACAGTGTTCTTACTGCTGAGACAACCATCTTGCCAGGAGATTCTGATTGTCACTTCATTTTTTTTTTTTTTTTTTTTTTGCTATATGCCGTTCTCTTTGGTTCATAAAGAACTTTGGCCTTCTGTGTATTCTACCCCACCCTGTTGCCCTTTTCCAAGCTCAGTTGTCCCTGTTGTCCATTCAGGCACACTATCCCAGAGCCATTTCCTCTACGTTTATCTAGGGATTCGGGCCCCGTTCTTGTCACTCTGGGATATGCTGGGCAAAAGGATATGCTGAAAAATTGCCTTCAGGAGGCAAAAGGGGAAATGCACTATTGGGGCTTCATCAAAATAACACGCTTCTGCACAGTGAAGGAAACAGTCCACAAAACTAAAGGGCGACCGAGAGAATGGGAGAAGCTATGTGCCAACGACATATCAAATGAAGGGTTCGTATCCAAAATCTAGAAAGAACTTATCAAAGTCTACACGCCAAAAACAAACACTCCAGTGAAGAAATGGGTCAAAGACATGAAGAGACACTGCTCCAAAGAAGAATTGCAGATGTCCACCCGACACATGAATAAAATGCTCAACATCACTCATCATCAGGGAATTACACATCAAAACCACAACGGGATACCACCTTATACCTGCCAGAAAGACCAACATTGACAACGGAGGCATCATCTGAGATTGGCGAAGCTGTGGAGAAACAGGATCTCTTTGCATTGCTGGTGGGAATGGAAGCGGGGCAGCCACTCTGGACATTACTCAAAAAATTAAAAATGGAACCTCCCTACGACCCAGCAATTGCACTACTAGGTATTTATCCAAGGGAGACAGGAAGGCTGTTTCGGAAGGGCACATGCGCCCCAACTTTTATTACAGCACTGTCAGCAACAGCCACAGTATGGAAAGAGCCCAAATGTCCATCTATGGATGAATGGATAAAGAAGGTGTGGTCGATATATACAATGCAGTGTTGCTCAGCAGTCACACAGAATGTCATCTTGCCTTTTGCAGCTACATTGATAGAACTAGAGGGTTTTATGGTACGCGAAAGTAGTCAGTCAGAGAAACACAACTATCAAGCGACTTCCCTCATCTGAGGCCTTTAAGACACAGAACAGATGAACATAAAGGAAGGGAGGCACAAATAATGTACAAAGAGGGAGGGGGCCAAAACATAAGAGACTCTTAAATATGGAGAACACACAGAGGGTCCCTGGAGGTGTTGTGGGAGGGGGTGAGGGCTAACTGGGTAAGAAGTGTTAAGGAATCTACTCTTGAAATCATTGTTGCACTAGAGGCTAACTAATTTGGATGGAACTCAAAACCTAAAATAAAATAAAAGAAAAGAAATTGCCTTTCAGTACCCTGTTGGCAAAGATAAGCCCAGGGCATTTCAAGGTGCCCAGCAGGAATGCATGTGTGTACACAGGGTCAGAGGGATCAGGAAGGAGCGATCCTTACTTCTGGGACAAGAGGCACATGGAGCTGGACAGTTGCTTCTCAACTTTATCTCCTTCTCAGCTGAAAGGAAAGCCTTTGGCCGTGTGTGTAGCCATTCCAATTCCCTGGCTGTATTGATAATTACGTCTGGGGTCCCAGGCAAGGCCAAGGAGGCCATCCCCCACATAGGGAGTGCCCAGGCATTCCTAATGAGCTCTGACTCTTGTCTGGGCTAAACCAAGAGCAATCAGTTTCTGATATCCCCCAGGAAAGATTGCCTTCCTGGGAGTACTTGATGTCTGGCTGGCTGAGAAAAGAAATGTTCGTTAGCCAACGTGTCTCCCTCCCTGCATGTTAAGGATGCTTTCACTCTGAAGACCAGTTGGCTCCCCCGTGGGCACCAGTCACGAGGACCTTGTTAGCACTGAAAGACACCATTCAAGAACTACGGCACCACAGGCCAGTTCAAAACACTTGAACACAACACCACGCCCCTGGTAACACTGCTGCCTCTCTCCTCTGATCAAAAGGAAAAGAGTGAACTCCCGAAGCTTTTCTTCTCTTTCCCGAGTAAGAATAAGGTATCTTGCCATGAAGACTCCTACTGAAAACAGTGGAGGTTTCCCTTTGCCCTTGCCATAGGTGTTTCTTATTCCTGACACAGTCAGCTTGCCAGGAGATTGTAGGAGCCATTTCATCCACAGAATTATCCCATTTGCATCTCTCATAGGAACACTGTGTCTCTATGTACCTATTCCACCATTTTCCTCTTTTTTGTGTGTTTTTATTACTTTTCAGACAGAGGGAGAGACAGAGAGAAAGAGACAGGAGAGGGAGACAGAGACAGAGAGAGCAGGCAGTGAGGGGTAGAGTGGGACAGATGATCCCAAGGCGTCTCCCTGCTCACAGGAGAGAACTGAGGTGGGGGAGGGCTTACAAACCATAAGATGAAGAATTTAGCAATGAAGCAATGTTGAACCAATGAGTCACCCAAGAGCCCCCGTAGCCCCATGTCTTTTAATAGTTTAAAACATTTATGTCACTTTTGAGAGAGTGAGTGAGAGAGAGAGAGAGGGACATTGCAAGTAGAAAAGGGCTGAGAGAGAGACAAAGACTCTGAATCAGGCTCCAGGCTTTGAGCTCTCAGCACGAAGCCCGAGTAAGGACCCGAAATCAAGAACTGGGAGACCATGACCTGAGCAGAAGCCAAGAGTTGAGGTTTAGGGGAATGAATCATCCACGTGACCCCTTTTACCCTTTCTAAAATGGGAATCTTACATGGGCACATCAGGGCCCATGGTTCAGAGCAATTCCCTCTGATTTCAATTGGGGATTCTGGATGAGTTCTTGTGACAGCACAATAAGTTCGGCCCTAGGAGCCTTGCAACATGCCTTCCAGATCTAAATTGACAACATGAGATGTAGGTCAGGGGAAGGTACCCAACAGAGGATATTTGTGTGTAGTTAGGGCCAAAGGGTGTGGGAAGGCAGTTGACCTCACGTCTGGGACAAGGGCAAATGGCGCGACACATTTCCCTCTCAGCCTTCTCCCATTCTCATCTGAAAGGAAACTTTCGTTGTCCTTAGAAGAGCCATTCCCATGCCAATGCTATGTGCTAACTAGGACTTGGTTTGCAGCCCGGGTGAGCCAGTGAGGCTGTCAGTCACACAGTGAGCTCCCAGGCATGCATGGTGAGTTCTCACGCTGCTTCCGTGCCCACCAAGGGAAATTTTTTTCTGACAACACACAAGAAAGATAGCCCTGCTCTCAGAGAGCACTTACTGCTTGGCCTCAGATTCTGAAGAGCACACAATCCACGCATACGAGCTATGTTCCAGGACCTGGTCAGTGCAGACAGTGGCCCTTCACCATCGAATGCATAACAGAAATGGTTGCAAACACTTGAGCGACAGCCTGGAGCATGGACCCACTACCCCTGAATCCCTGCGGCCTCTGTCTCCTGATGGGATTGGCAGGAAAAACAGCCAAGGCCAGAAGCTGTCCCTCTGTTGCAGAAGGACATAGGCAGACCCATTGCAGACTGGACTTTCCAGAGGTTTTCCCGTTAGAGTTTGAGTTTTTCTCTCGCCTCAGCTGTTCCTCCTCCTTACGCAGGACCTTGCCAGGAAATTGTGATTCTAGACACTTCATTCTAACCTGCGTCCCCGTCTCTTCAGTAATGAATCACTTTGGCCATTCACATTTCCGTTTCAATGAATGCCCTTTTTTCGGTATACAAAGACACTTGTCTCTGGGTGCCATTCAGAGCCTGTGTCCCAGAAAAATATCCGGACATGTGGAACCTGGGTCCTCCTGTGGCCCTCCCATGTTTCTTTCTCTACCAATTTCCCTGTTTTGACTTACGAGCCATAGAGCTGTCACTCACTCGACTCGTGCCCAGGGATACATTTTCCCACCGGCCTGGGCACGTCGCAGGTGGGGCCCAGCAAAGCAGCTCAACCACTCCTAGAGACAGCACTTGCAATTACGTGTCTTGGATTTACCTTCCATCTGGGGCACAGATGGCCCGCAGGACCACAGGTATCATGATTGGGTGCAGGTCACGACCAATAGAGTTTAGAAATGAGAATGTCTCATATTCTGAGCATTCTAATCATGCTCACTTGCTGTCCATGTCCGGTCATTTACTATCCAGTTTACTATCCCCACATGTGCCTTGGCACATACACACTGATGATGTTTTCAAGAAAAAGTAGACCCTAAGGAAATGACGAGGGAGAAAGAAGCAAAGGTTAGAGACAGCTCTGCCATGGGGCACCCGCATCCATTTGCTTGGCAGCATGCTCAATGGCCCAAACATGGACAAGGAATGCCTGAAATGAGTAGGTGCCTGCTGGACCCATGGGCCATCCTTGGCGCAGCCTCCAGAAGAAAGGACGAGGGTGCTCTGGGGGCACCACGAATTATGATGAGCTAAGTCCCCTTAGTTAGACAACAGCTACAGAACAAATGATTTCAGCGTTCCCCTGTAGACTGTTGGGATTCTCTAGAGTTCCATCTAATCATAAAGTGTCAACTGGCCATGGCTCTCCCTCCACGACTTATATCTCCATCACCCTACCAGAGCCTCCCACGTTTTCAAGCCTCTGGAAAAGGCAAGAAAGAACGTAAAATGGGAAGTTGTTACACTCTCTGAATGATACTCAGGGCAAGATCTATTCATTTTAAAACAGGGCAACCTGAATGATATGTGAACAGACGAGGCAACGCTGTGCTGTTACCAACCTCTGCATTTCTTGCAGGCATATTGCACGCTGGCCAACGCCCCCACTCAGTACATCCTTATAGGTGAATCCTGGCTTTCATCAACACAACGCACCATAACTTTCCATTTGCTGTGAGGGTACACATGTGAGAGGACTTTAGTGTTCCAAACAGGGGCTGGGAGAAGTGAACTGGTAAGGAGGCAAACACCAGGTGCTGCCCCAATGGGCTCCACCCTAGGTGCCAGACCCTGCCTTCTACCACAGTCCTTGCAAAGGCGCTTGTGGACCTAGTCCTTGCAGCCAGAACTCTCACTGTGGCTATTATGGAGTATGCTGAAGGAGGACAGCAATGTACAGGCCAATGCCAAGGTTGCCACACCATGAGCACCGAATGGCTTTGCTGGACCACTGGGGTTGCTCGGGCACGGCGTTGACGCACAGAGCTGTTCATGCCTTGGCACCTGTCCCAGGAACCTCCTTGTGCTGGGGACCTGCACCCACCACCTATGCCCCCTGGGTCCCACTGGCCCCTCTGTACCCCAGAAGGAAGGTAAACCCATGTCTGAGTCAGGGCAAGTACACTCATTAGCAGGGGCTACTTGCCTTGCTTGGGGACCATGTCCAACACGCATAGGGTGGTGTGAAAATCAATCCCTGGGTGTGGGTTGAGTGAGTCACAGCTCCAATGGCTCCTAAATCTACACGGGGACATAGTTAGACATAGAGTCTTGGGAAGGGAGTGGCCATAACCAGGGCCTCATTTTTCAATATTTCAATAGGAAATGGGTCAATCTGAAAAGGGGCTGTGTAGCTTCGTGTTCCCTCCACACACTAGGTGGCCAGGCCCTTTCCATCCTCTGGACCAGAAAAATTGCCAATGTTCTAATCTGGGCCTTTCCAATGGCCTAGGCCCCTGAATGACTGCATGGTTTTGACAGCAACTTGCCAGGGACCCTGTGACCTCACCTAGACACGGTCACAAAAATGGGACTAGGATATCCAGCTGAACACCAGGGACCAGCCTCTGAAAACATGGAAGATGGAATGCACCCAGCGAGGAACTACTTTGAAACTAGCGCAAAGGGGTGAAAATAGATTCACGGAGGGCCAGAGGTCTTAAGTAGGAATCAGAAAGGGCTGTGGTGGTAATGCAGTGACTAAAACAAAAGGCTAGCAAGCTGGCTGTCTCAGGGATAAGCAACACCTGTGGGCTTTGGTGAACGGCCCTTTACTGGCTACATCCGGGAGCTCTGTGAACAAGGGGCCTGCCTTCCTCCTTTAGAAAGAGAGGGAATTCCCTGGACCTGGGTCTGTTTCTTGCCCTTTCCTTCAGAGGACAGTGGCAGCAGTGATTCCGCTGTGGCTGTTTGGGGCCCCAGGCTGATGATTAACTGGTTAGAACATGGCCTGGCTCCAACATTTACTACAACGTCCCTTTGGGCACCATCCAGTGGTTTAGGCAGAGTGCGCATGCATGAGCCATCTACTCAGCAGGAGGAAGGCACCTCTGGTAGCCAGGGGAGGGTGACCACCTGGCTACCCTTCCCTTCCATGACTCTAGCTGACTTAGCACCAAGCCCACGGGGACAGACGGGCTACCGTCTGGGATACCAGACACTGATCGTGGTCAATTGGCTCAGGAACACACTGGCAATCCCACACCAATTTTTGGACCGGGACTGTGTACCTGATACAGACCCATGGATCCTGCAAAAATGTAGTTCAGAGTACATTTCTGAGGCTCTGGCTCAGAATGGCCCCCAGACAGATCCTAGTTTGAACACAAGAGCAATAACATGCAAGTTGACACCCCGAGGACCAAAGCTTTTCATTACAGAAGTGAATGGGTAGGGTTAGAATTCAGGGCCTCCTGCTATCGCCTGGCAGGCTGACTGTGTGGGCAGGAAGAAACCCGTGAGGGTGTGGTGAAAGGAAAACTCCATTGACTACACCTGAGCATGCAGTCCTGCAGGAGGTGTGTTTTCTTCCTTCAGAAAGAGAGGCAGAAAGGGATTTGCTGGTTTGTCCTGTCCTTCCCATCAGGAAAGAGATGCACCATTGATGCAGAGGCAAGGGGTTCTGCTGCTAGATGTTTGGCACGTGTTTGGAACCTGGACCTGCTGCAGTGGTCCTTGAAGGAGCCCCTTCTGTGCTGCCCAGGTCCAGAAGCTTAGTGTGCCTAGGGGAACCATCTGGGAGTCGAAATGAAGGGAGGTCCACCCTTCACTGCCCTTACCCCGAGTTGGCCAAGTACCAAGCACTCAGGGGGAGACAAGGGGGACATCCTTCCTTACACTGGAAGTTACTGTTTGCTCTCCCATAGCACAGGACCAGAGCGAGAGCTTAGCGCCAACCTTTGGGCTCGGCTTGGGTGAAGGCAGTGAAAGCCCAGGCATCCCGCAATGTGTCCCAAGGCTTGGAAAATAACATATTGGTGGCAATGGCTCCAAGGGAGACCAAGGCTCTACATTACAGATGCTCTGCCTGCACCAGAGCCACGTTCCAAAGACTTGAAGGTCCACAAGCAGACCTTCAATCACTGAAGGAATACTGTAGAGTCCATTTCTACTTGATGGACAGGGCAGGAGGAAAGGCAATGGCCAGAAGAATCCCAGGCTTACCAACCTTCTAGATAAAAACTGCTTGCAGTTGGGGCATCAGGTTTAGTCAGGGGACATTTGTCTGGGTGCAACTCGTTGGAGTGTCTTACATTTGAGGTTATGCTCGTCGCTTTATCCTTTGCTTTTTCCTTGTCTACTGGGTAAGAAAGATCGTTGGGCCTTTGTGTATCCACGTCCATTTCTGGTCTTTTCTGAAAGTATATTTCAGCTGGTAGGCATTTGGGGCCAGATTTTAGGATCAATTCTTTCTCATTTTAGGTGAGGGTTTGGGTCAAGTTCTCTGGACTCTGGGATACTTTGGGCTACGAGACCTCTCATCTCGTGTGTTTGAGAACCATGCAAACATCAGGAAACGTAGCGCAGTGGAGGGGCCCAGCACAGAATGTAGGCCTGTATGGGGGCCCAGAGGAGTTAGAAAACCAGTCTTACTTCTGCAACGAGGAAACTGTGAGCCATACGGTACTTTTTCAGTTGTATCCCGTTCTCATTTGAATTCCAGAAGGAGATTTCCTCTGGACTGGGCTTCCAAGTAAAAACAGGGGTTTTATTCCCCCTTCCCCACTGCAGAGGTGCTTCCTATTCTGAGGACAGCCAGCTTCACATAGATTCTACTAGTCACTCTATTCTTTGCTTGCTCACGTTCTCGTAGTTCAGGAGGAACTTTGGCCTTCCATGTGTCCATTACCATTCTGTCACTGGTTTGCTTTCCTTTGTGAATCCTGCTTTCAAACACTTTTCATTTTTGAGTGGGAATGAGAGAGAGAGAGAGAGAGAGAGAGAGAGAGACAGAGAGAGACAGAGAGAGAGAGAGAGCTAGCAGGTGTGGGGTAGGGACAGAAAGAAAGACACCCGACCCAAAGCAGGCTCAATGCTGTGAGCACCAAGCCTGATGCGGGGCATGGCCTCACAAGGGTCAAATCATGACCTGAGCTGAAATCACTGCTCAGCCTCTTAACCGACTGAACCATCCATGTGCCCATCCCTTGTGGTTCATCTATTTATATCCTGGTTTCCACTAGGCACAATGGGCCTGTCAATACTCAGTGGAAAACCAGGGATTGGTGGAAAGTTCCCATGTTGCTCCAATGCTGTCTGAAAGTATTCAGTATCTGCTACACAAAAGGATCCACTGACCTCCCCTGTCCCCCCTACCCTCCTCTCCCGCACAGACACATATTGAAGACAAGTTGGCATGGGAATAGCCGAATTACAACACTGTCTTCTACAGATGCTCGCGTTCTGAATACTAGACACTTCACCCATTTGAAGAATCCTTCAGTTCCTGCAGAATGTCCCAGAAGAGCCCATGCAAGCACGAGTACAAAAGATGCAGTTTCCAAACACTTGAGGGTCAGCCACAACCTACAAGCTGCTAACTGTATAGCATGACTGTCTCAGAGGAGAGGGCAAAAAAGAAAAAAAAAGAAACAAAAAAAAATCCAATGCCAGAAACTTTCCATCTCCTTTTTAAGGAAAAACGCAGGAGGTCTCCATTGTTGTAGCCCCCACAGTGTTCTTACTGCTGAGACAACCATCTTGCCAGGAGAATCTGCTACTGGCGTCATTTTTTTTTTTTTTTTTTTTTTTTTTTTTTTTTTTTTTTTTGCTATATGCCATTCTCTTTCGGTCATAAATAACTTTGGTCTTCTGTGTATTCTCCCCCACCCTGTTGCCCTTTTCCAAGCTCAGTTGTCCCTGTTGTCCATTCAGGCACACTGTCCCAGAGCCGTTTCCTGTATGTTTATCCTGGGATTCTGGCCCCGTTCTTGTCACTATGGGATATGCTGGGCCACAGGATATGCTGAAAAATTGCCTTTCAGGAGTCAAAAGGGAAAATGCACTATTGGGGCCTCATCAAAATAACACGCTTCTGCACAGCGAAGGAAACAGTCCTCAATACTAAAGGGCGACCGAGAGAATGGGAGAAGCTATGTGCCAACGACATATCAGATAATGGGCTCATATCCAAAATCTAGAAAGAACTTATCAAAGTCGACACCCCAAAAACAAACACTCCAGTGAAGAAATGAGCCAAAGTCATGAAGAGACACTGCTCCAAAGAAAACTTCCAGATGGCCACCCGACACATGAAAATAATCCTCAACATTACTCATCATCAGGGAATTACACATCAAAACCACACCGGGATACCACCTTATAGCTGCCAGAAATACCAACATTGACAACGGAGGCAACATCTGAGGTTGGCGAGGTTGTGGAGAAACAGGATCTCTTTGCATTGCTGGTGGGAATGGAAGCGGGGCAGCCACTCTGGACATTACTCAAAAAATTAAAAATGGATCCTCCCTACGACCCAGCAATTGCACTACTAGGTATTTATCCAAGGGAGACAGGAAGGCTGTTTCGAAAGGGCACATGCGCCCCAACGTTTATAACAGCACTGTCAGCAACAGCCAAAGTATGGAAAGAGCCCAAATGTCCATCGATGGATGAATGGATAGAGAAGGTGTGGTCGATATATACAATGGAGTGTTGCTCAGCAGTCACAAAGAATGTCATCTTGCCTTTTGCAGCTACATTGATAGAACTAGAGGGTTTTATGGTACGTGAAAGTAGTTAGAGAAACATAACTATCAAGCGACTTCACTCATCTGAGGCCTTTAAGACACAGAACAGATGAACATAAAGGAAGGGAGGCACAAATAATGTACAAAGAGGGAGGGGGCCAAAACATAAGAGACTCTTAAATATGGAGAACACACAGAGGGTCCCTGGAGGTGTTGGGGGAGGGGGTGTGGGCTAACTGGGTAAGAAGTGTTAAGGAATCTACTCTTGAAATCATTGTTGCACGAGAGGCTAACAAATTTGGATGGAACTCGAAATGTAAAAAAATAGAAAATAAATTGCCTTTCAGTACCCTGTTGGCAAAGATAAGCCCATGGCGTTTCAAGGTGCCCAGCAGGAATGCATGTGTGTACACAGGGTCAGAGCGATCAGGAGGGAGCTATCCTTCCTTCTGGGACAAGTGGCACATGGAGCTGGACATTTGCTTCTCAACTTTATCTCATTCTCAGCTGAAATGAAAGCCTTTGGCCGTGTGTGTAGCCATTCAACTTCCCTGGCTGTATTGATAATGACGTCTTGGGTCCCACGCAAGGCCAAGGAGGCCATCCCCCACATAGGGAGTGCCCAGGCATTCCTAATGAGCTCTGACTCTTGTCTGGGCTAAATCAAGAGCAATCAGTTTCTGATATCCCCCAGGAAAGATTGCCTTCCTGGGAGTACTTGGTGTCTGGCTGGCTGAGAAAAGAAACGATGGTTAGCCAACGTGTCTCCCTCCCTGCATGTTAAAGATGCTTTCACTCTGAAGACCACTTGGCTCCCCCGTGGGCACCAGTCGCGAGGACCTTGTTAGCACCGAAAGACACCATTCAAGAACTACTGCACCACAGGCCAGTTCAAAACACTTGAACACAACACCACGCCCCTGGTAACACTGCTGCCTCTCTCCTCTGATCAAAAGGAAAAGAGTGAACTCCCAAAGCTTTTCTTCTTTTTCCCGAGTAAGAATAAGGTATCTTGCCATGAAGACTCCTACTGCAAACAGTGGAGGTTTCCCTTTGCCCTTGCCCATAGGTGTTTCTCATTCCTGACACAGTCAGCTTACCAGGAGATTGTAGGAGCCACTTCATCCACAGAATTATCCCATTTGCATCTCTCATAGGAACACTGTGTCTCTATGTACCTATTCCACCATTGTCCTCTCTTTGGTGTGTTTTTATTACATTTCAGACACAGGGAGACTCAGAGAGAAAGAGAGAGGAGAGGGAGACAGAGACATACAGAGCAGTCAGTGAGGGGTAGAGTGGGACAGATGATCCCAAGGTGTCTCCCTGCTCACAGGAGAGAACTGATATGGGGGAGGGCTTGCAAACGATAAGATCATGACTTTAGCAATGAAGCAATGTTGAACCAATGAGTCACAGAAGAGCCCCCGTTGACCCATGTCTTTTAACAGTTTAAAACATTCATTTCACTTTTGAGAGAGTGAGTGAGAGAAAGAGAGAGAAAGGGACATTGCAAGCAGAAAAGTGCTGAGAGAGACAAAGACTTTGAAGCACGAGTTCCGGAAGTTGGCGGCGTAGGAGGACGCTGGGCTCACCGCGTGTAGGGCTGATCACTTAGATTCCACCTACCCCTGCCTTAAGAACCCAGAAAACCGCCAGAGGATTAGCAGAACGGAGTCTCCGGAGCCAAGAGCAGACGAGAGGCCCACGGAAGAGGGTAGAAAGGGCGGCGAGGCGGTGCGTGCTCCAAGAACTGGCGGGAGGGAGCCGGGGCGGAGGGGCGGCTCGCCGGCCAAGCAGAGTCCCCGAGTCTGGCTGGGAAAAGCGGAGGGGCCGGAAGGACTGTGTTCCGACAGCAAGCGCGACTTAGCGTCTGGGAGGTCATAAGTTCACAGCTCTGCTCAGAAAGCGGGAAGGCTGGAGGACAAAGGGAGGGAGAGCTGCTGAGCCCCCGGACGGCAGAGCTCAGCTTGGCGGGCACCAAAGGCGCTCGCCAGCGCCATCTCCCCCACCCATCCCCCAGCCAGAATCCCAAAGGGAACCAGTTCTTGCCAGGGAACTTGCTCGCTCAGTGCAAACACCCAACTCTGTGCTTCTGCAGAGCCAAACCTCCGGCAGCGGATCTGACTCCCTCCCACTGCCACAGGGCCCCTCCCGAAGTGGATCACCTAAGGAGAAGCAAGCTAAGCCTGCCCCTTCTGCCCCCGTGCATCTTGCCTACCCACCCCAGCTAATACGCCAGATCCCCAGCACCACAAGCCTGGCAGTGTGCAAGTAGCCAGGACGTGCCACGCCACCCCACAGTGAATCCCGCTCCTATGAGAGGCGAAGAGAAGGCACACACCAGTCTGACTGTGGCCCCAGCGGTGGGCTGGGGGCAGACATCAGGTCGGTCTGCGGCCCCCCCCACTAACTCTACTTATACACCACAGCAAGGGGGAAGTGCCCTGCGGGTCCTCACCACTCCAGGGACTATCCAAAATGACCAAACGGAAGAATTCCCCTCAGAAGGATCTCCAGGAAATAACAACAGCTAATGAACTGATCAAAAACGATTTAAATAATATAACAGAAAGTGAATTTAGAATACTAGTCATAAAATTAATCGCTGGGCTTGAAAACAGTATACAGGACAGCAGAGAATCTCTTGCCACAGAGATCAAGGGACTAAGGAACAGTCACGAGGAGCTGAAAAACGCTTTAAACGAAATGCAAAACAAAATGGAAACCATGACGGCTCGGATTGAAGAGGCAGAGGAGAGAATAGGTGAACTAGAAGGTAATGTGATGGAGAAAGAGGAAGCTGAAAGAAAGGGAGATAAAAAAATCCAGGAGTATGAGGGGAAAATTAGAGAACTAAGTGATACACTAAAAAGAAATAATATACGCATAATTGGTATCCCAGAGGAGGAAGAGAGAGGGAAAGGTGCTGAAGGGGTACTTGAAGAAATTATAGTTGAGAACTTCCCTGAACTGGGGAAGGAAAAAGGCATTGAAATCCAAGAGGCACAGAGAACTCCCTTCAGACGTAACTTGAATCGATCTTCTGCACGAAATATCATAGTGAAACTGGCAAAATACAAGGGTATAGAGAAAATTCTGAAAGCAGCAAGGGATAAACGTGCCCTCACATATAAAGGGAGACCTATAAGACTCGTGACTGATCTCTCCTTTGAAACTTGGCAGGCCAGAAAGGCTTGGCACGATATCTTCAGTGTGCTAAACAGAAAAAATATGCAGCCGAGAATCCTTTATCCAGCAAGTCTGGCATTTAGAATAGAAGGAGAGATAAAGGTCTTCCCAAACAAACAAAAACTGAAGGAATTTGTCACCACGAAACCAGCCCTACAAGAGATCCTAAGGGGGATCCTGTGAGACAAAGTACCAGAGACATCACTACCAGCATAGAACATACAGACATCACAATGACTCTAAACCCGTATCTTTCTAGAATAACACTGAATGTAAATGGATTAAATGCGCCAGCCAAAAGACATAGGGTATCAGAATGGATAAAAAAACAAGACCCATCTATTTGCTGTCTACAAGAGACTCATTTTAGATCTGAGGACACCGTTAGATTGAGAGTGAGGGGATGGAGAACTATTTATCATGCTACTGGAAGCCACAAGAAAGCTGGAGTAGCCATACTTATATCAGACAAACTAGACTTTCAATTAAAGGCTGTAACAAGAGATGAAGAAGGGCATTATATAATAATTACAGGGTCTATCCATCAGGAAGAGCTAACAATTATAAATGTCTATGCGCCAAATACCGGAGCCCCCAGATATATAAAACACTTACTCATAAACATAAGCAACCTTATTGATAAGAATGTGGTCATTGCAGGGGACTTTAACACCCCACTTACAGAAATGGATAGATCATCTAGACACACAGTCAATAAAGAAACAAGGGCCCTGAAGGATACATTGGATCAGGTGGACTTGACAGATATATTTAGAACTCTGCATTCCAAAAGCAACAGAATATACTTTTTTCTCGAGTGCACATGGAACATTCTCCAAGATAGATCATATACTGGGTCACAAAACAGCCCTTCATAAGTTTACAGGAATTGAAATTATACCATGCATACTTTCAGACCACAATGCTATGAAGCTTGAAATCAACCACAGGAAAAAGTCTGGAAAACCTCCAAAAGCATGGATGTGAAAGAACACCCTACTAACGAAGGAGTGGGTCGACCAGGCAATTGGAGAAGAAATTAAAAAATATATGGAAACAAACGAAAATGAAAATACAACAATCCAAACACTTTGGGATGCAGCGAAGGCAGTCCTGAGAGGAAAATACATTGCAATCCAGGCCTATCTCAAGAAACAAGAAAACTCCCAAATACAAAATCTAACAGCACACCTAAAGGAAATAGAAGCAGAACAGCAAAGGCAGCCTAAACCCAGCAGAAGAAGAGAAATCATAATGATCAGAGCAGAAATAAACAATACAGAATCTAAAAAAACTGTAGAGCAGATCAACGAAACCAAGAGTTGGTTTTATGAAAAAATAAACAAAATTGACAAACCTCTATCCAGGCTTCTCAAAAAGAAAAGGGAGCTGACCCAAATAGATAACATCATGAATGAAAATGGAATTGTTACAACCAATCCCTCAGAGATACAATTATCAGCGAATACAATGAAAAATTATATGCCAACAAATTGGGCAACCTGGAAGAAATGGACAAATTCCTAAACACCCTCACTCTTCCAAAACTCAATCAGGAGGAAATAGAAAGCTTGAACAGACCCATAACCAGCGAAGAAATTGAACCGGTTATCACAAATCTCCCAACAAATAAGAGTCCAGGACCAGATGGCTTCCCAGGGAAGTTCTACCAGACGTTTAAAGCAGAGATAATACCTATCCTTCTCAAGCTATTCCAAGAAATAGAAAGGGAAGGAAAACTTCCAGACTCATTCTATGAAGCCAGTATTACTTTGATTCATAAACCAGACAGAGACCCAGTAAAAAAAGAGAACGACAGGCCAATATCTCTGATGAATATGGATGCAAAAATTCTCAATAAGATACTAGCAAATTGAATTCAACAGCATATAAAAAGAATTATTCACTATGATGAAGTGAAATTCATTCCTGGCATGCAGGGCTGGTTTAATATTCGCAAATCGATCAACGTGATACATTACATTAACAAAAAAAAAAAAAGAGAAGAACCATATGATCCTGTCAATCGATGCAGAAAAGGCCTTTGACAAAATCCAGCACCCTTTCTTAATAAAAACCCTGGAGTAAGTCGGGATAGAAGGAACATACTTAAAGATCATAAAAGCCATTTATGAAAAGCCCACAGCTAACATCATCCTCAACGGGGAAAAACTGAGAGCTTTTTCCCTGAGATCAGGAACATGACAGGGATGCCCACTCTCAGCGCTGTTGTTTAACATAGTGCTGGAAGTTCTAGCATCAGCAATCAGACAACAAAAGGTAATCAAAGGCATCCAAATTGGCAAAGATGAAGTCAAGCTTTCGCTTTTTGCAGATGACATGATATTATACATGGAAAATCCGATAGACTCCACCAAAAGTCTGCTAGAACTGATACATGAATTCAGCAAAGTTGCAGGATACAAAATCAATGTACAGAAATCAGTTGCATTCTTATACACTAACAATGAAGCAACAGAAAGACAAATAAAGAAACTGATCCCATTCACAATTGCACCAAGAAGCATAAAATACCTAGGGATAAATCTAACCAAAGATGTAAAAGATCTGTATGCTGAAAACTATAGAAAGCTTATGCAGGTAATTGAAGAAGATAGAAAGAAATGGAAAGACATTCCCTGCTCATGGATTGGAAGAATAAATATTGTCAATATGTCAATACTACCCAAAGCTATTTACACATTCAATGCAATCCCAATCAAAATTGCACCAGCATTCTTCTCGAATCTAGAACAAGCAATTCTACAATTCATATGGAACCACAAAAGGCCCCGAATCGCCAAAGTAATTTTGAAGAAGAAGACCAAAGCAGGAAGCATCACAGTCCCAGACTTTAGCCTCTACTACAACGCTGTAATCATCAAGACAGCATGGTATTGGCATAAACACAGACACATAGACCAATGGAATAGAATAGAAACCCCAGAACCAGACGCACAAAGGTATGGCCAACTCATCTTTGACAAATCAGGAAAGAACATCCAATGGAAAAAAGACAGTCTCTAACAAATGGTGCTGGGACAACTGGACAGCAACATGCAGAAGGTTGAAACTAGACCACTTTCTCACACCATTCACAAAAATAAACTCAAAATGGATAAAGAACCTGAATGTGAGACAGGAAACCATCAAAACCTTAGAGGAGAAAGCAGGAAAAGACCTCTCTGACCTCAGCCGTAGCAAACTCTTACTCGGCACATCCCCAAAGGCAAGGGAATTAAAAGCAAAAGTGAATTACTGGGACCTTATGAAGATAAAAAGCTTCTGCACAGCAAAGGAAACAACCAACAAAACTAAAAGGCAACCAAAGGAATGGGAGAAGATTATTGCAAATGACACATCAGACAGAGGGCTAGTATCCAAAATCTATAAAGAGCTCATCAAACTCCACACCCGAAAAACAAATAACCCAGTGAAGAAATGGGCAGAAAACAAGAATAGACACTTCTCCAAAGAAGACATCCGGATGGCCAACAGGCACATGAAAAGATGTTCAACGTTGCTCCTTCTCAGGAAAATACAAATCAAAACCTCACTCAGATACCACCTCATGCCAGTCAGAGTGGCCAAAATGAAGAAATCAGGAGACTATAGATGCTGGAGAGGATGTGGAGAAACGGGAACCCTGTTGTACTGATGGTGGGAATGCAAATTGGCGCAGCCGCTCAGGAAAGCAGTGTGGAGGTTCCTCAGAAAATTAAAAATAGACCTACCCTATGACCCAGCAATAGCACTGCTAGGAATTTATCCAAGGGATACAGGAGTACTGATGCATAGGGGCACTTGTGCCCCAATGTTTATAGCAGCACTCTCAACAACAGCCAAATTATGGAAAGAGCCTAAATGTCCATCAACTGATGAATGGATAAAGAACACGTGGTTTATATACACAATGGAATACTACGTGGCAATGAGAAAAAATGAAATATGGCCTTTTGTAGCAACGTGGATGGAACTGGAGAGTGTGATGCTAAGTGAAATAAGCCATACAGAGAAAGACAGATACCATATGGTTTCACTCTTATGTGGATCCTGAGAAACGTAACAGAAACCCATGGGGGAGGGGAAGGGAAAAAAAAAAAAGAGGTTAGAGTGGGAGAGAGCCAAAGCATAAGAGACTGTTAAAAACTGAGAACAAACTGAGGGTTGATGGGGGGTGGGAGGGAGGGCAGGGTGGGTGATGGGTATTGAGGAGGGCACCTTTTGGGATGAGCACTGGGTGTTGTATGGAAACCAATTTGACAGTAAATTTCATATATGAAAAAATAAAAAATAAATAAATTAAAAAAAAAAAAAAAAACTGAGAACAAACTGAGGATTGATGGGGGTGGGAGGGAGGGCAGGGTGGTTGATGGGTATTGAGGAGGGCACCTTTTGGGATGAGCATTGGGTGTTCTATGGAATCCAATTTGAAAGTAAATTTCATATATTAAAAAATAAAAAAATAAAAAAATAAAAACACACACACACAAACAAAAAAAAAAAAAAGAAAGAAAGAAAAAACTTTGAAGCAGGCTCCAGGCTTCGAGCTCTCAGCACGAAGCCCGACTAGGGACACGAAATCGAGAACTGGGAGACCATGACCTGAGCAGAAGCCAAGAGTTGAGGTTTAGGGGAATGAGTCATCCACGTGCCCCCTTTTACCCTTTCTAAAATGAGAATCTTCCATGGGCACATCAGGGCCCATGGTTCAGAGCAATTCCCTCTGATTTTAATTGGGGATTCTGGATGAGGTCTTGTGACAGCACAATAAGTTGGGCCCTAGGGGCCTTGAAACATGCCTTCCAGATCTAAATTGACAATATGAGATGTAGATCAGGGGAAGGTACCCAACAGAGGATATTTGTGTGTAGTTAGGGCCAAAGGGTGTGGGAAGGCAGTTGACCTCACGTCTGGGACAAGGGCAAATGGCGCGACACATTTCCCTCTCAGCCTTCTCCCATTCTAATCTGAAAGGAAACTTTCGTTGTCCTTAGAGCCATTCCCATGCCAATGCTATGTGCTCACTAGGACTTGGTTTGCAGACCGGGTGAGCAAGTGAGGCTGTCAGTCACACAGTGAGCTCCCAGGCATGCATGGTGAGTTCTCACGCTGCTTCCGTGCCCACCAAGGGAAATTATTTTCTGACAACCCACAGGAAAGATAGCTCTCCTCTCAGAGAGCACTTACTGGTTGGCCTCAGATTCTGAAGAGCACACAATCCAGGCATACGAGCTATGTTCCAGGACCTGGTCAGGGCAGACACTGGCCCTTCACCATCGAATGCATAACAGAAACGGTTGCAAACACTTGAACGACAGCCTGGAGCATGGCCCCACTACCCCTGAATCCCTGCTGCCTCTGTCTCCGGATGGGAACGGCAGGAAAAACAGCCAAAGCCAGAAGCTGTCCCTCTGTTGCAGAAGGACATAGGCAGACCCATTGAAGACTGGACTTTCGGGGCGCCTGGGTGGCGCAGTCGGTTAAGCGTCCGATTTCAGCCAGGTCACGATCTCGCGGTCCGTGAGTTCGAGCCCCGCGTCGGGCTCTGGGCTGATGGCTCGGAGCCTGGAGCATGTTTCCGATTCTGTGTCTCCCTCTCTCTCTGCCCCTCCCCCGTTCATGCTCTGTCTCTCTCTGTCCCAAAAAAAAAAAAAAAAAAAAAACTGGACTTTCCAGAGGTTTTCCATTTTCCAGAGAGTTTTAGTTTTTCTCTCGCCTCAGGTGTTCTTCCTTCTTACGCAGGACCTTGCCAGGAAATTGTCCTTCTAGACACTTCATTCTAACCTGCATCCCCGTCTCTTCAGTAATGAATCACTTTGGCCATTTGCATTTCCGTTTCAATGAATACCCTATTTTCGGTATACAAAGACCCTTGTCTCTGGGTGCCATTCAGAGACTGTGTCCCAGAGAAATATCCTGACATGTGGAACCTGGGTCCTCCTGTGGCCCATGTTTCTTTATATACCAATTTCCTTGTTTTGACTTAGGAGCCATAGAGCTGTCACTCACTCGACCTGTGCCCAGGGTTACGTTTTCCCACAGGCCTGGGCACGTCGCAGGTGGGGCCCAGCAAAGCAGCTCAACCATTCCTAGAGACAGCACTTGCACTTACCCGTCTTGGATTTACCTTCCATCTGGGGCACAGATGGCCCGCAGGACCACAGGTATCATGATTGGTTGCAGGTCATGACCAATAGAGATTAGAAATGAGAAAGTCTAATACTCTGAGAGGAATCATGCTCACTTGCTGTCCATGTGCGGTCATTTTACTATCCAGTTTACAATCCCCACATGTGCCTTGGCACATACACACTGATGATGTTTTCAAGAAAAAGTAGACCTTAGGGAAGTGACGAGGGAGAAAGAAGCAAAGGGGTAGAGACAGCTCTGCCATGGGGCTGCTTGCCTTCCTTGGGGCCCATGTCCAACACGCATAGGGTGGTGTGAAAATCAATCCCTGGGTGTGGGTTTACTGAGTCACAGCTCCAATGGCTCCTAAATCTACATGAGGACATAGTTAGACATAAAGCCTTGGGAAGGGAGTGGCCATAACCAGGGCCTCATTTTTCAATATTTCAATAGGAATGTGGTCAATCTGGAAAGGGACTGTGTAGATTCGTGTTCCCTCCACAGTAGGCAGGCAGCCCCTTTTCCATCCTCTGGACCAGAAAAATTGCCAATGTTCCAATCTGGGCCTTTCCAATGGCCTAGGACCCTGAATGACTGCATCGTTTTGACAGCAACTTGCCAGGGACCCTGTGACCTCACCTAGACACGGTCACAAAAATGGGACTAGGATACCCAGATGAACACCAGGGACCAGCCTCTGAAAACATGGAAGATGGAATGCACCCAACGAGGAACTACTTGAAACTAGAGCAAAGTGGTGAAAATAGATTCACGGAGGGCCAGAGGTCTTAAGTAGGAATCAGAAAGGGCTGTGATGGTAATGCAGTGACTACAGCAAAAGGCTAGCAAGCTGGCTGTCTCACGGATAAGAAACACCTGTGGGCTTTGGTGAAGGGGCCCTTTACTGGTTATCCCCGGGAGCTCTGTGAACAAGGGGCCTGCCTTCCTCCTTTAGAAAGAGAGGGAATTCCCTCGACCTGGGTCTGTTTCTTGCCCTTTCCCTCAGACGACAGTGGCAGCAGTGATTCCGCTGTGGCTGTTTGGGGCCCCAGGCTGATGATCAACTGGTTAGAACCTGGCCTGGCTCCAACATTTACTACAACGTCCCTTTGGGCACCATCCAGTGGCTTAGGCACAGTGCACATACATGAGCCATCTACTCAGCAGGAGGAAGGCATTTCTGGTAGCCAGGGGAGGGTGACCAGCTGGCTACCCATCCCTGCCATGTCTCTAGCTGACTAAGCACCAAGCCCCCGGGGACAGACGGGCTACCGTCTCGGTTACCAGACACTGATCGTCGTCAATTGGCTCAGGAACTCACTGGCAACCCCACACCAATTTTTGTACCTGGACTGTGTACCTGACACAGACCCATGGATCCTGCAAAAATGTAGTTCAGAGTACATTTCTGAGGGTCTGGCTCACAATGCCCCCCAGACAGATCACAGTTTGAACACAAGAGCAATACCATGCAAGTTGAGACCCCGAGGACCAAAGTTTCTCATTACAGAAGTGAATGGGTAGGGTTAGAATTCAGGGCCTCCTGCTATCGCCTGGCAGGCTGATTGTGTGGGCTGGAAGAAACCCGTGAGGGTGTGGTAAAAGGAAACCCACTGGCTACACCTGAGCATGCAATTCTGCAGGAGGTGTGTTTTCTTCCTTCAGAGAGAGAAGCAGAAAAGGATTTGCTGGTTTGTCCTGTCCTTCCCATCAGGAAAGAGATGCACCATTGATGCAGAGGCAAGGGGTTCTGCTGCTAGATGTTTGGCACGTGTTTGGAACCTGGACCTGATGCAGTGGTCTTTGAAGGAGCCCCTTCAGTGCTGCACAGGTCCAGAAGCATAGTGTTCCTAGGGGAACCATCTGTGAGTCGAAATGAAGGGAGGTCCACCCTTCACTGCCCTTACCCACAGCTGGCCAAGCACCAAGCACTCAGAGAGAGACAAGAGGGAAATCCTTCCATACACTGGAAGTTACTGTTTGCTCTCCCATAGGACAGGACCAGAGCGAGAGCTTAGCGCCAACCTTTGGGCTCGGCTTGGGTGAAGGCAGTGAAAGCCCAGGCATCCCGCAATGTGTCCCACGGCTTGGAAAATAACAAATTGGTGGCAATGGCTCCAAGGGAGACCAAGGCTCTACATTACAGATGCTCTACCTGTACCAGAGCCAGGTTCCAAACACTTGAAGGTCCACAAGCAGACCTTCAATCACTGAAGGAATGCTGTAGAGTCCACCTCTACTTGATGGACAGGGCAGGAGGAAAGGCAATGGCCAGAAGAATTCCGGGCTTACCAACCTTGTAGATAAACACTGCTTGCAGTTGGGGCATCAGGTTTATTCAGGTGACTTTTCTCTGGGTGCAACTCATTGGAGTGTCTTACATTTGAGGTTATGCTCGTCGCTTTATCCTTTGCTTTTTCCTTGTCTACTGGGTAAGAAAGATCGTTGGGCCTTTGTGTATCCACGACCATTCCTGGTCTTTTCTCAAAGTACATTTCAGCTGGTAGGCATTTGGGGCCAGATTTTACGACCAATTCTTTCGCATTTTAGGTGAGGGTTTGGTCAAGTTCTCTGGACTCTGGGATACTTTGGGCTACGGGGCCTCTGATCTCGTGTGTTTGAGAACCTTGCGAACATCAGGAAACTTAGCGCAGTGGAGGGGCCCAGCACAGAATGTTGGCCTGTATGCGGGCCCAGAGGAGTTAGAAAACCAGTCTTACTTCTGCAACAAGGAAACTGTGAGCCATAGGGCACTTTTTCAGTTGTATCCCGTTCTCATTTGAATTCCAGAAGGAGAATTCCTCTGGACTGGGCTTCCATGTAAAAACAGGGGTTTTATTCCCCCTTCCCCACTGCAGAGGTGCTTCCTATTCTGAGGACAGCCAGCTTCACATGGATTCTACTAGTCACTCTATTCTTTGCTTGCTCTAGTTCTCGTATTTCAGGCGGAACTTTGGCCTTCCATGTGTCCATTCCCATTCTGTCACTGGTTTGCTTTCCTTTGTGAATCCTGATTTCAAACATTTTTCCTTTTTGAGTGGTAATGAGAGAGAGAGAGAGAGAGTGAGACAGAGGGAGAGAGAGAGCTAGCAGGTGTGGGGTAGGGACAGAAAGAGGGAGACACCCGACCCGAAGCAGGCTCCATGCTGTGAGCACAAAGCCTGATACGGGGCATGGCCTCACAAGGATGAAATCATGACCTCAGCTGAAATCACGTCTCAGCCACTTAACCGACTGAGCCATCCATGTGCCCATCCCTTGTGGTTCATCTATTTATATCCTGGTTTTCACTAAGCACACTTGTGCTGTCAATAACTCAGTGGAAACCCAGGGATTGGTGGAAAGTTCCCATGTTGCTCCAATGCTGTCTGAAAGCATTCATTATCTGCTACACAGAAGGATCCACTGACCTCCCCTGTCCCCCCTACCCCCCGCCCGCACAGACACATATTGAATACAAGTTGGCATGGGAATAGCAGAATTGTAACACTCTCTTCTGCAGATGCCCGGGTTCTGAAGAGTAGACAGTTCTCCCATTTGCAGAATCCTTCAGGCCCTGCAGAATGTGCAGGAAGAGCCCATGCAAGCACCAGTACATCAGAGGCACTTTCCAAACACTTGAGGGTCAGCCACAACCTACAAGCTGCTAACTGTATAGCATGACTGTCTCAGAGGAGAGGGCCAAAAAGAAAAAGAAAAAGAAAAATCCAATGCCAGAAACTTTCCATCTCCTTTTGAAGGAACAACGCAGGAGGTCTCCTTTGTTGTAGCCCCCACAGTGTTCTTACTGCTGAGACAACCATCTTGCCAGGAGTTTCTGCTAGTCGCTTCTTCTTTTTTTTTTTTTTTTTTTTCTATATGCCATTCTCTTTGGTTCATAAAGAAATTTGGCCTTCTGTGTATTCTCCCCCACGCTGGTGTTCTTTGCCAAGCTCAGTTGTCCCTGTTGTCCATTCAGGCAACTGTCCCAGAGCCATTTCCTCTATGTTTATCTAGGGATTCTGTCCCCGATTTTGTCACTCTGGGATATGCTGGGCCACAGGATATGCTGAAAAATTGCCTTTCAGGAGGCAAAAGGGAAAATGCACTATTGGGGCCTCATCAAAATAACACGCTTCTGCGCAGTGAAGGAAACAGTCCTCAATACTAAAGGGCGACCTAGAGACTGGGAGAAGCTATGTGCCAACGACATATCAGATAAAGGGTTCGTATCCAAAACCTAGGGGCGCCTGGGTGGCGCAGTCGGTTAGGCGTCCGACTTCAGCCAGGTCACGATCTCGCGGTCCGTGAGTTCGAGCCCCGCGTCGGGCTCTGGGCTGATGGCTCGGAGCCTGGGGCCTGTTTCCGATTCTGTGTCTCACTCTCTCTCTGCCCCTCCCCCGTTCATGCTCTGTCTCTCTCTGTCCCAAAAATAAACAAAACCTAGAAAGAACTTATCAAAGTCGACACCCCAAAAACAAACACTCCAGTGAAGAAATGAACCAAAGACATGAGACACACTGCTCCAAAGGAGACTTACAGATGGCCACCCGACACATGAAAAAAATGCTCAACATCACTCATCATCAGGGAATTACACATCAAAACTACAACGGGATACCACCTTATACCTGCCAGAAAGACCAACATTGACAACGGAGGCATCATCTGATATTGGCGAGGCTGTGGAGAAACAGGATCTCTTTGCATTGCTGGTGGGAATGCAAGCGGGGCAGCCACTCTGGACATTACTCAAAAAATTAAAAATGGAACCTCCCTACGACCCAGCAATTGCACTACTAGGTATTTATCCAAGGGAGACAGGAAGGCTGTTTCGAAAGGGCACATGCGCCCCAACTTTTATAACAGCACTGTCAGCAACAGCCAAAGTATGGAAAGAGCCCAAATGTCCATCGATGGATGAATGGATAAAGAAGGTGTGGTCGATATATACAATGGAGTGTTGCTCATCAGTCACAAAGAATGTCATCTTGTCTTTTGTAGCTACATTGATAGAACTAGAGGGTTTTATGGTACGCGAAAGTAGTCAGTCAGAGAAACACAACTATCAAGCGACTTCCCTCATCTGAGGCCTTTAAGACACAGAACAGATGAACATAAAGGAAGGGAGGCACAAATAATCTCCAAAGAGGGAGGGGGCCAAAACATAAGAGACTCTTAAATATGGAGAACACACAGAGGGTCCCTGGAGGTGTTGTGGGAGGGGGTGTGGGCTAACTGGGTAAGAAGTGTTAAGGAATCTACTCTTGAAATCATTGTTGCACTAGAGGCTAACTAATTTGGATGGAACTCAAAACCTAAAATAAAATAAAAGAAAAGAAATTGCCTTTCAGTACCCTGTTGGCAAAGATAAGCCCAGGGCGTTTCAAGGTGCCCAGCAGGAATGCATGTGTGAGGGATCAGGAAGGAGCGATCCTTATTTCTGGGACAAGAGGCACATGGAGCTGGACAGTTGTTTCTCAACTTTATCTCATTCTCCGCTGAAAGGAAAGCCTTTGGCCGTGTGTGTAGCCATTCCAATTCCCTGGCTGTATTGATAATTACGTCTTGGGTCCCAGGCAAGGCCAAGGAGGCCATCCCCCACATAGGGAGTGCCCAGGCATTCCTAATGAGCTCTGACTCTTGTCTGGGCTAAACCAAGAGCAATCAGTTTCTGATATCCCCCAGGAAAGATTGCCTTCCTGGGAGTACTTGGTGTCTGGCTGGCTGAGAAAAGAAATGATGGTTAGCCAACGTGTCTCCCTCCCTGCATGTTAAGGATGCTTTCACTCTGAAGACCAGTTGGCTCCCCCGTGGGCACCAGTCGCGAGGACCTTGTTAGCACTGAAAGACACCATTGAAGAACTACGGCACCACAGGCCAGTTCAAAACACTTGAACACAACACCACGCCCCTGGTAACACTGCTGCCTCTCTCCTTTGATCAAAAGGAAAAGAGTGAACTCCCGAAGCTTATCTTCTCTTTCCCGAGTAAGAATAAGGTATCTTGCCATGAAGACTCCTACTGCAAACAGTGGAGGTTTCCCTTTGCCCTTGCCCATAGGTGTTTCTTATTCCTGACACAGTCAGCTTGCCAGGAGATTGTAGGGGCCATTTCATCCACAGAATTATCCCATTTGCATCTCTCATAGGAACACTGTGTCTCTATGTACCTATTCCACCATTTTCCTCTTTTTTGTGTGTTTTTATTACTTTTCAGACAGAGGGAGAGACAGAGAGAAAGAGAGAGGAGAGGGAGACAGAGACAGAGAGAGCAGGCTGTGAGGGGTAGAGTGGGAGAGATGATCCCAAGGCGTCTCCCTGATCACAGGAGAGAACTGAGTTGGGGGCGGGCTTGCAAACCATAAGATCATGACTTTAGCAATGAAGCAATGTTGAACCAATGAGTCACCCAAGATCCCCCGTAGCCCCATGTCTTTTAACAGTTTAAAGCATTTATTTCACTTTTGGGAGAGTGAGTGAGAGAGATAGAGAGAGGGACATTGCAAGCAGACAAGGGCTGAGAGAGAGACAAAGACTCTGAAGCAGGCTCCAGGCTTCGAGCTCTCAGCACGAAGCCCGAGTCGGGACCCGAACTCGAGAACTGGGAGACCATGACCTGAGCAGAAGCCAAGAGTTGAGGTTTAGGGGAATGCGTCATCCACGTGCCCCCTTTTACCCTTTCTAAAAAGAGAATCTTCCAAGGGCACATCAGGGCCCATGGTTGAGAGCAATTCCCTCTGATTTTAATTGGGGATTCTGGATGTGTTCTTTTGACAGCACAATAAGTTGGGCCCTAGGATCCTTGCAACATGCCTTCCAGATCTAAATTGACAACAAGAGATGTAGGTCAGGGGAAGGTACCCAACAGAGGATATTTGTGTGTAGTTAGGTCCAAAGGGTGTGGCAAGGCAGTTGACCTCACGTCTGGGACAAGGGCAAATGGCGCGACACATTTCCCTCTCAGCCTTCTCCCATTCTCATCTGAAAGGAAACTTTCGTTGTCCTTAGAGCCATTCCCGTGCCAATGCTATGTGCTAACTAGGACTTGTTTTGCAGCCCGGGTGAGCCAGTGAGGCTGTCAGTCACACAGTGAGCTCCCAGGCATGCATGGTGAGTTCTCACGCTGCTTCCGTGCCCACCAAGGGAAATTATTTTCTGACAACCCACAGGAAAGATACCCCTGGTCTCAGAGAGTACTTACTGCTTGGCCTCAGATTCTGAAGAGCACACAATCCACGCATACGAGCTATGTTCCAGGACCTGGTCAGTGCAGACAGTGGCCCGTCACCATCGGATGCATAACAGAAACGGTTGCAAACACTTGAGCGACAGCCTGGAGCATGGACCCACTACCCCTGAATCCCTGCTGCCTCTGTCTCCTGATGGGAATGGCAGGAAAAACAGCGAAAGCCAGAAGCTGTCCCTCTGTTGCAGAAGGACACAGGCAGACCCATTGCAGACTGGACTTTCCAGAGGTTTTCCCTTTTCCAGAGAGTTTTAGTTTTTCTCTCGCCTCAGGTGTTCTTCCTCCTTAGGCAGGACCTTGCCAGGCAATTGTCATTCTAGACACTTCATTCTCACCTGCGTCCCTGTCTCTTCAGTAATGATTCACTTTGGCCATTCACATTTCCGTTTCAATGAATCCCGTTTTTTCGGTATACAAAGACCCTTGTCTCTGGGTGCCATTCAGAGCCTTTTTCCCAGAGAAATATCCGGACATTTGGAACCTGGGTCCTCCTGTGGCCCTCCCATGTTTCTTTATCTACCAATTTCCCTGTTTTGACTTAGGAGCCATAGAGCTGTCACTCACTCGACTCGTGCCCAGGGATACATTTTCCCACCGGCCTGGGCACGTCGCAGGTGGGGCCCAGCAAAGCAGCTCAACCACTCCTAGGGACAGCACTTGCACTTACCCGTCCTTGATTTACCTTCCATCTGGGGCACAGATGGCCCGCAGGACCACAGGTATCATGATTGGGTGTAGGTCACGACCAATAGAGTTTAGGAATGAGAGAGTCTCATATTCTCAGCATTCTAATCATACTCACTTGCTGTCCATGTGCGGTCATTTTACTATCCACTTTACTTTCCCCACATGGGCCTTGGCACATACACACTGATGATGTTTTCAAGAAAAAGTAGACCCTAGGGAAGTGACGAGGGAGAAAGAAGCAAAGGGGTAGAGACGGCTCTGCCATGGGGCAGCCGCATCCATTTGCTTGGCTGCATGCTCAATGGCCCAAACATGGACAAGGAATGCCTGAAATGAGTAGGTGCCTGCTGGACCCATGGGCCATCCTTGGCGCAGCCTCCAGAAGAAAGGACGAGAGTGCTCTGGGGGCACCTCGAATTATGATGATCTAAGTCCCCTTAGTTAGACAACAGCTACAGAACAAATGTTTTCAGCGTTCTCCTGTAGAGTGTTGGGATTCTCCAGAGTTCCACCTAATCATAATGGGTCAAATGGCCTTCACTCTCCCTCAATGACTTATATCTCCGTCAACCCACCAGAGCCTCTCGCGTTCTCCAGCATCTGGAAAAGGCAAGAAGTAACGTAAAATGGGAAGTTGTTACACTCTCTGAATGATACTCAGGACAAGATGTATTCATTTTAAAACAGGGCAACCTGAATGATATGTGAACAGACGAGGCAACGCTGTGCTGTTACCAACCTCTGCATTTCTTGCAGGCATATTGCACGCTGGCCAACACCGCTACTCAGTACATCCTTCTTAGAGATGAATCCTGGCTTTCATCAACACAACCCACCATAACTATCCATTTCCTGTGAGGGTACACATGTGAGAGGCCTTTAGTGCTCCAAACAGGGGCTGGGAGAAGTGAACTGGTAAGGAGGCAAACACCAGGTGCTGCCCCAATCGGCTCCACCCTAGGTGCCAGTCCCTGCCTTCTACCACAGTCCTTGCAAGGGCGGCTGTGGATCTAGTCCTTGCAGCCAGAACTCTCACTGTGGCTATTGTGGAGTATGCTGAAGGAGGACAGCAATGTAGATGCCAATGCCAAGGTTGCCACACCATGAGCACCGAATGGCTTTGCTGGACCACTGAGGTTGATCGGGCACTGCCTTGACGCACAGGGCCGTACATGCCTTTGCACCTGTCCCAGGAACCTCCCTGTGCTGGGGTCCTGCACCCACCACCTTGTCCCCCTGGTTCCCACTGGCCCCTCTGTGCCCCAGAAGGAAGGTAAACCCAAGTCTGAGTCAGTGCAAGTACAGCCATTAGCAGGGGCTGGCTTGCCTTGCTTGGGGACCATGTCCAACACGCATAGGGTGTTGTGAAAATCAATCCCTGGGTGTGGGTTGAGTGAGACACAGCTCCAATGGCTCCTAAATCTACACGGGGACATAGTTAGACATAGAGCCTTGGGAAAGGAGTCGCCATAACCAGGGCCTCATTTTTCAATATATCAATAGGAATGGGGTCAATCTGGAAAGGGGTTGTGTAGCTCTGTGTTCCCTCCACAAAGTAGGCGGCCAGCCCCCTTTCCATCCTTTGGACGAGAAAATTTGCCAATGTTCTAATCTGGGCCTTTCCAATGGCCTAGGCCCCTGAACGACTGCATGGTTTTGACAGCAACTTGCCAGGGACCCTGTGACCTAACCTAGACACGGTCACAAAAATGGGACTAGGATACCCAGCTGAATACCAGGGACCAGCCTCTGAAAACATGGAAGATGATATGTACCCAGCGAGGAACTAGTTGGTACTAGAGCAAAGCGGTGAAAATTGATTCACGGAGGGCCAGAGGTCTTAAGTAGGAATCAGAAAGGGCTGTGGTGGTAATGCAGTGACTACAGCAAAAGGCTAGCAAGCTGGCTGTCTCAGGCATAAGCAACACCTGTGGGCTTTGGTGAAGGGGCCCTTTACTGGTTATACCCGGGAGCTCTGTGAACAAGGGGCCTGCCTTCCTCCTTTAGAAAGAGAGGGAATTCCCTGGACCTGGGTCTGTTTCTTGCCCTTTCTTTCAGAGGACAGTGGTAGCAGTGATTCCGCTGTGGCTGTTTGGGGCCCCAGGCTGATGATCAACTGGTTAGAACCTGGCCTGGCTCCAACATTTACTACATCGTCACTTTGGGCACCATCCAGTGGCTTAGGCAGAGTGCACATGCATGGGCCATCTACTCAGCAGGAGGAAGGCACCTCTGGTAGCCAGGGGAGGGTGACCAGCTGGCTACCCATCCCTGCCATGACTCTAGCTGACTAAGCACCAAGCCCCCGGGGATAGACGGGCTACCGTCTGGGATACCAGACACTGATCGTGGTCAATTGGCTCAGGAACTCACTGGCAACCCCACACCAATTTTTGGACCTGGACTGTGTACCTGACACAGACCCATGGATCCTGCAAACATGTAGTTCAGAGTACATTTCTGAGGCTCTGGCTCAGAATGGCCCCCAGACAGATCCTAGTTTGAACACAAGAGCAATAACATGCAAGTTGACACCCCGAGGACCAAAGCTTTTACTTACAGAAGTGAATGGGTAGGGTTAGAATTCATGGCCTCCTGCTATCGCCTGACAGGCTGACTGTGTGGGCAGGAAGAAACCCGTGACCGTGTGGTAAAAGGAAACCTCCATTGGCTACACCTGAGCATGCAGTTCTGCAGGAGGTGTGTTTTCTTCCTTCAGAAAGAGAGGCAGAAAGGGATTTGCTGGTTTGTCCTGACCTTCCCATCAGGAAAGAGATGCACCATTGATTCAGAGGCAAGGGGTTCTGCTGCTAGATGTTTGGCACGTGTTTGGAACCTGAACCTGATGCAGTGGTCCTTGAAGGAGCCCCTTCTGTGCTGCCCAGGTCCAGAAGCTTAGTGTGCCTAGGGGAACCATCTGGGAGTCGAAATGAAGGGAGGTCCACCCTTCACTGCACTTACCCAGAACTGGCCAAGCACCAAGCACTCAGTGAGAGACAAGAGGGACATCCTTCCTTACACTGGAAGTTACTATTTGCTCTCCCATAGCCCAGGACCAGAGCGAGAGCTTAGCGCCAACCTTTGGGCTCGGCTTGGGTGAAGGGAGTGAAAGCCCAGGCATTCCGCAATGTGTCCCAAGGCTTGGAAAATAACAAATTGGTGGCAATTGCTCCAAGGGAGACCAGGGCTCCACATTACAGATGCTCTACCTGCACCAGAGCCAGGTTCCAAACACTTGAAGGTCCACAAGCAGACCTTCAATCACTGAAGTTATACTGTATAGTCCATCTATACTTGATGGACAGGGCAGGAGGAAAGGCAATGGCCAGAAGAATTCCGGGCTTACCAACTTCCTAGATAAACACTGCTTGCAGTTGGGGCGTCAGGTTTAGTCAGGGGACTTTTTCTGGGTGCAACTCGTTGGAGTGTCTTACATTTGAGGTTATGATCGTCGCTTTATCCTTTGCTTTTTCCTTGTCTACTGGGTAAGAAAGATCGTTGGGCCTCTGTGTATCCACGTCCATTTCTGGTCTTTTCTCAAAGTACATTTCAGCTGGTAGGCATGTGAGGCCAGATTTCAGGACCAATTCTTTCTCATTTTAGGTGAGGGTTTGGGTCAAGTTCTCTGGACTCTGGGATACTTTGGGCTACGGGGCCTCTCATCTCGTGTGTTTGAGAACCATGCGAACATCAGGAAACCTAGCGCCAGTGGACGGGCCCAGCACAGAATGTTGGCCTGTATGCAGGCCCAGAGGAGTTAGAAAACCAGTCTTCTGCAACAAGGAAACTGTGAGCCATACGGTACTTTTTCAGTTGTATCCCGTTCTCATTTGAATTCCAGAAGGAGATTTCCTCTGGACTGGGCTTCCAAGTAAATACAGGGGTTTTATTCCCCCTTCCCCACTGCAGAGGTGCTTCCTATTCTGAGGACAGGCAGCTTCACATAGATTCTACTAGTCACTCTATTCTTTGCTTGCTCTCGTTCTCGTAGTTCAGGAGGAACTTTGGCATTCCATGTGTCCATTCCCATTCTGTCACTGGTTTGCTTTCCTTTCTGAATCCTGAGTTCAAATATTTTTCATTTTTCAGTGGGAATGAGAGAGAGAGAGAGAGACAGAGAGAGAGAGACAGAGAGAGAGAGCTAGCAGGTGTGGGGTAGGGACAGAAAGAGGGAGACACCCGACCCGAAGCAGGCTCCATGCTGTGAGCACAAAGCCTGATGCGGGGCATGGCCTCACAAGGATGAAATCATGACCTGAGCTGAAATCACGGCTCAGCCACTTAACCGACTGAGCCATCCATGTGCCCATCCCTTGTGGTTCATCTATTTATATCTTGGTTTCCACTAGGCACAATGGGCCTGTCAATAACTCAGTGGAAAACCAGGGATTGGATGAAAAGTTCCCATGTTGCTCCAATGCTGTCTGAAAGCATTCAGTATCTGCTACACAGAAGGATCCACTGACCTCCCCTGTCCCCCTTACACCCCTCCCCCGCACAAGCACATATTGAAGAAAAGTTGGCATGGGATTGCAGAATTAAAACACTATCTTCTACAGATGCCCGCGTTCTGAAGAGTAGACAGTTCACCCATTTGCAGAATCCTTCAGGCCCTGCAGAATGTGCCGGAAGAGCCCATGCAAGCACCAGTACAACAGAGGCACTTTCCAAACACTTGAGGGTCAGCCACAACGTACAACCTGCTAACTGTATAGCATGCCTGTCTCAGAGGAGAGGGCAAAAAAGAAAAAAGAAAGAAAGAAAGAAAAATCCAATGCCAGAAACTTTCCATCTCCTTTTTAAGGAACAACGCAGGAGGTCTCCTTTGTTGTAGCCCCCAGAGTGTTCTTACTGCTGAAACCACCACCTTGCAGGAGATTCTGCTGGTCGCTTCATTTTTTTTTTTTTTTTTTTTTTTTTGCTATATGCCATTCTCTTTGGTTCATAAAGAACTTTTGCCTTCTGTGTATTCTCCCCCACCCTGGTGCTCTTTTCCAAGCTCAGTTGTCCCTGTTGTCCATTCAGACACACTGTCCCAGAGCCATTTCCTCTACGTTTATCTAGGGATTCTGGCCCCGTTCTTCTCACTCTGCGATATGCTGGGCCACAGGATATGCTGAAAAATTGCCTTTCAGGAGGCAAAAGGGAAAATGCACTATCGGGGCGTCATCAAAATAACACGCTTCTGCACAGCGAAGGAAACAGTCCTCAATACTAAAGGGCGACCGAGAGAATGGGAGAAGGTATGTGCCAACGACATATCAGATAAAGGGTTCGTATCCAAAATCTAGAAAGAACTTATCAAAGTCGACACCCCAAAAACAAACACTCCAGTGAAGAAATGAGCCAAAGACATGAAGAGACACTGCTCCAAAGAAGATTTGCAGATGGCCACCCGACACATGAAAAAAATGCTCAACATCACTCATCATCAGGGAATGACACACCAAAACCACAACGGGATACTACCTTATACCTGCCAGAAAGACCAACATTGACAACGGAGGCAACATCTGAGGTTGGCGAGGCTGTGGAGAAACAGGATCTCTTTGCATTGCTGGTGGGAATGCAAGCGGGGCAGCCACTCTGGACATTACTCAAAAAATTAAAAATGGAACCTCCCTACGACCCAGCAATTGCACTACTAGGTATTTATCCAAGGGAGACAGGAAGGCTGTTTCGAAAGGGCACATGCGCCCCAACTTTTATAACAGCACTGTCAGCAACAGCCACAGTATGGAAAGAGCCCAAATGTCCATCGATGGATGAATGGATAAAGAAGGTGTGGTCGATATATACAATGGAGTGTTGCTCATCAGTCACAAAGAATGTCATCTTGCCTTGTGCAGCTACATTGATAGAACTAGAAGGTTTTATGGTACGCGAAAGTAGTCAGTCAGAGAAACACAACTATCAAGCGACTTCACTCATCTGAGGCTTTTAAGACACAGAACAGATGAACATAAAGGAAGGGAGGCACAAATAATCTCCAAAGAGGGAGGGGGCCAAAACATAAGAGACTCTTAAATATGGAGAACACACAGAGGGTCCCTGGAGGTGTTGTGGGAGGGGGTGTGGGCTAACTGGGTAAGAAGTGTTAAGGAATCTACTCTTGAAATCATTGTTGCACTAGAGGCTAACTAATTTGGATGGAACTCGAAACGTAAAATAAAATAAAATAAAATAAAATAAAATAAAATAAAATAAATTGCCTTTCAGTACCCTCTTGGCAAAGATAACCCAACGGCGTTTCAAGGTGCCCAGCAGGAATGCATATGTGTACACAGGGTCAGAGGGATCAGGAGGGAGCTATCCTTACTTCTGGGACAAGAGGCACATGGAGCTGGACAGTTGCTTCTCAACTTTATCTCATTCTCCGCTGAAATGAAAGCTTTTGGCCGTGTGTGTAGCCATTCCATTTCCCTGGCTGTATTGATAATGACGTCTTGGTTCGCAGGCAAGGCCAAGGAGGCCATCCCCCACATAGGGAGTGCCCAGGCATTCTTAATGAGCTCTGACTCTTGTCTGGGCTAAACCAAGAGCAATCAGTTTCTGATATCTCCCAGGAAAGATACCCTTCCTGGGAGTACTTGGTGTCTGGCTGGCTGAGAAAAGAAATGATGGTTAGCCAACGTGTCTCCCTCCCTGCATGTTAAGGATGCTTTCACTCTGAAGACCAGTTGGCTCCCCCGTGGGCACCAGTCGCGAGGACCTTGTTAGCACTGAATGACACCATTCAAGAACTACTGCACCACAGGCCAGTTCAAAACACTTGAACACAACACCACGCCCCTGTTAACACTGCTGCCTCTCTCCTTTGATCAAAAGGAAAAGAATGAACTCCCGAGGCTTTTCTTCTCTTTCCCGATTAAGAATAAGGTATCTTGCCATGAAGATTCCTACTGCAAACAGTGGAGGTTTCCCTTTGCGCTTGCCCATAGGTGTTTCTTATTCCTGACACAGTCTGCTTGCCATGAGTTTGTAGGAGCCATTTCATCCACAAAATTATCCCATTTGTATCTCTCATAGGAACACTGTGTCTCTATGTAACTATTCCACCATTGTCCTCTCTTTTGTGTTTTTTTATTACTTTTCAGACAGAGTGAGAGACAGAGAGGAAGAGAGAGGAGAGTGAGACAGAGACAGAGAGAGCACGCAGTGAGGGGTAGAGTGGGACAGATGATCCCAAGGCGTCTCCCTGCTCACAGGAGAGAACTGAGGTGGGGGAGGGCTTGCAAACCATAAGATCATGACTTTAGCAATGAAGAAATGTTGAACCAATGAGTCACCCAAGAGCCCCCCGTAGCCCCATGTCTTTTAACAGTTTAAAACATTTATTTCACTTTTGAGAGAGTGAGTGAGATAAAGAGAGAGAGAGAGGGACATTGCAAGCAGAAAAGGGCTGAGAGAGAGACAAAGACTCTGAAGCAGGAGTTCCGGAAGATGGCGGCGTAGGAGGACGCTGGACTCACCGCTCGTCCTGCTGATCACTTAGATTCCACCTACACCTGCCTTAAGAACCCAGAAAACCGCCAGAGGGTTAGCAGAACGGAGTCTCCGGAGCCAAGAGCAGACGAGAGGCACACGGAAGAGGGTAGGAAGGGCGGCGAGGCGGTGCGTGCTCCAAGGACTGGCAGGAGGGAGCCCGGGCGGAGGGGCGGCTCGCCGGCCAAGGAGAGTCCCCGAGTCTGGCTGGGAAAAGCGGAGGGGCCAGAAGGACTGTGTTCCGACAGCAAGCGCGACTTAGCGTCTGGGAGGTCATAAGTTAACAGCTCTGCTCAGAAAGCGGGAAGGCTGGAAGACAAAGGGAGGGAGAGCTGCTGAGCCCCAGGACGGCAGAGCTCAGCTTGGCGGGGAACAAAGGCGCTCGCCAGCGCCATCTCCCCCACCCATCCCCCAGCCAGAATCCCAAAGGGAACCAGTTCTTGCCAGGGAATTTGCTCGCTCAGCGCAAACACCCAACTCTGTGCTTCTGCCGAGCCAGACCTCCGGCAGCGGATCTGACTCCCTCCCACTGCCACAGGGCACCTCCTGAAGTGGATCACCTAAGGAGAAGGGAGCTAAGACTGCCCCTCCTGCCCCCGTGCACCTTGCCTACCCACCCCAGCTAATACGCCAGATCCCCAGCACCACAAGCCTGGCAGTGTGCAAGTAGCCCAGACGGGCCACGCCGCCCCACAGTGAATCCCGCCCCTAGGAGAGGGGAAGAGAAGGCACACACCAGTCTGACTGTGGCCCCAGCGGTGGGCTGGGGGCAGACATCAGGTCGGACTGCGGCCCCGCCCACCAACTCCAGTTACACACCACAGCAAGGGGGAAGTGCCCTGTGGGTCCTCACCACTCCAGGGACTATCCAAAATCACCAAACGGAAGAATTCCCCTCAGAAGGATATCCAGGAAATAACAACAGCTAATGAACTGATCAAAAAGGATTTAAATAATATAACAGAAAGTGAATTTAGAATACTAGTCATAAAATTAATCGCTGGGCTTGAAAACAGTATACAGGACAGCAGAGAATCTCTTGCCACAGAGATCAAGGGACTAAGGAACAGTCACCAGGAGCTGAAAAACGCTTTAAACGAAATGCAAAACAAAATGGAAACCATGACGGCTCGGATTGAAGAGGCAGAGGAGAGAATAGGTGAACTAGAAGATAATGTGATGGAGAAAGAGGAAGCTGAAAGAAAGAGAGATAAAAAAATCCAGGAGTATGAGGGGAAAATTAGAGAACTAAGTGATACACTAAAAAGAAATAATATACGCATAATTGGTATCCCAGAGGACGAAGAGAGAGGGAAAGGTGCTGAAGGGGTACTTGAAGACATTAATAGCTGAGAACTTCCCTGAACTGGGGAAGGAAAAAGGCATTGAAATCCAAGAGGCACAGAGAACTCCCTTCAGACGTAACTTGAATCGATCTTCTGCACGACATATCATAGTGAAACTGGCAAAATACAAGGATAAAGAGAAAATTCTGAAAGCAGCAAGGGATAAACGTGCCCTCACATATAAAGGGAGACCTATAAGACTCGTGACTGATCTCTCCTTTGAAACTTGGCAGGCCAGAAAGGCTTGGCACGATATCTTCAGTGTGCTAAACAGAAAAAATATGCAGCCGAGAATCCTTTATCCAGCAAGTCTGGCATTTAGAATAGAAGGAGAGATAAAGGTCTTCCCAAACAAACAAAAACTGAAGGAATTTGTCACCACGAAACCAGCCCTACAAGAGATCCTAAGGGGGATCCTGTGAGACAAAGTACCAGAGACATCACTACAAGCCTAAAACATACAGACATCACAATGACTCTAAACCCGTATCTTTCTAGAATAACTCTGAATGTAAATGGATTAAATGCGCCAGCCAAAAGACATAGGGTATCAGAATGGATAAAAAAACAAGACCCATCTATTTGCGGTCTACAAGAGACTCATTTTAGATCTGAGGACAACTTTAGATTGAGAGTGAGGGGATGGAGAACTATTTATCATGCTACTGGAAGCCACAAGAAAGCTGGAGTAGCCATACTTATATCAGACAAACTAGACTTTCAATTAAAGGCTGTAACAAGAGATGAAGCAGGGCATTATATAATAATTACAGGGTCTATCCATCAGGAAGAGCTAACAATTATAAATGTCTATGCGCCAAATACCGGAGCCCCCATATATATAATACAATTACTCAGAAACATAAGCAACCTTATTGATAAGAATGTGGTCATTGCAGGGGACTTTAACACCCCACTTACAGAAAAGGATAGATCATCTAGACACACAGTCAATAAAGAAACAAGGGCCCTGAATGATACATTCGATCAGATGGACTTGACAGATATATTTAGAACTCTGCATCCCAAAGCAACAGAATATACTTTCTTCTCGAGTGCACATGGAACATTCTCCAAGATAGATCATTTACTGGGTCACAAAACAGCCCTTCAGAAGTTTACAAGAATTGAAATTATACCATGCATACTTTCAGACCACAATGCTATGAAGCTTGAAATCAACCACAGGAAAAAGTCTGGAAAACCTCCAAAAGCATGGAGGTGAAAGAACACCCTACTAACGAAGGAGTGGGTCAACCAGGCAATTAGAGAAGAAAGTAAAAAATATATGGAAACAAACGAAAATGAAAATACAACTATCCAAACGCTTTGGGATGCAGCGAAGGCAGTCCTGAGAGGAAAATACATTGCAATCCAGGCCTATCTCAAGAAACAAGAAAACTCCCAAATACAAAATCTAACAGCACACCTAAAGGAAATAGAAGCAGAACAGCAAAGGCAGCCTAAACCCAGCAGCAGAAGAGAAATCATAAAGATCAGAGCAGATATAAACAATATAGAATCTAAAAAAACTGTAGAGCAGATCAACGAAACCAAGAGTCGGTTTTTTGAAAAAATAAACAAAATTGACAAACCTCTAGCCAGGCTTCTCAAAAAGAAAAGGGAGATGACCCAAATAGATAACATCATGAATGAAAATGGAATTGTTACAACCAATCCCTCAGACATACAAACAATTATCAGCGAATACTATGAAAAATTATATGCCAACAAATTGGACAACCTGGAAGAAATGGACAAATTCCTAAACACCCACACTCTTCCAAAACTCAATCAGGAAGAAATAGAAAGCTTGAACAGACCCATAACCAGCGAAGAAATTGAACCGGTTATCACAAATCTCCCAACAGATAAGAGTCCAGGACCAGATGGCTTCCCAGGGGAGTTCTACCAGACGTTTAAAGCAGAGATAATACCTATCCTTCTCAAGCTATTCCAAGAAATAGAAAGGGAAGGAAAACTTCCAGACTCATTCTATGAAGCCATTTTTACTTTAATTCCTAAACCAGACAGAGACCCAGTAAAAAAAGAGAACTACAGACCAATATCTCTGATGAATATGGATGCAAAAATCTCAATAAGATACTAGCAAATCGAATTCAACAGCATATAAAAAGAATTATTCACTATGATCAACAGGGATTCATTCCTGGGATGCAGGGCTGGTTCAACATTCGCAAATCGATCAACGTGATACATCACATTAACAAAAAAAAAAAAAAAGAAGAACCATATGATCCTGTCAATCGATGCAGAAAAGGCCTTTGACAAAATCCAGCACCCTTTCTTAATAAAAACCCTGGAGAAAGTCGGGATAGAAGGAACATACTTAAAGATCATAAAAGCCATTTATGAAAAGCCCACAGCTAACATCATCCTCAACGGGGAAAAACTGAGAGCTTTTTCCCTGAGATCAGGAACACGACAGGGATGCCCACTCTCACCGCTGTTGTTTAACATAGTGCTGGAAGTTCTAGCATCAGCAATCAGACAACAAAAGGAAATCAAAGGCATCAAAATTGGCAAGGTGAAGTCAAGCTTTCGCTTTTTGCAGATGACATGATATTATACATGGAAAATCCGATAGACTCCACCAAAAGTCTGCTAGAACTGATACATGAATTCAGCAAAGTTGCAGGATACAAAATGAATGTACAGAAATCAGTTGCATTCTTATACACTAACAATGAAGCAACAGAAAGACAAATAAAGGAACTGATCCCATTCACAATTGCACCAAGAAGCATAAAATACCTAGGGATAAATCTAACCAAAGATGTAAAAGATCTGTATGCTGAAAACTATAGAAAGCTTATGCAGGTAATTGAAGAAGATAGAAAGAAATGGAAAGACATTCCCTGCTCATGGATTGGAAGAATAAATATTGTCAAAATGTCAATACTACCCAAAGCTATCTACACATTCAAAGCAATCCCAATCAAAATTGCACCAGCATTCTTCTCGAAACTAGAACAAGCAATCCTACAATTCATATGGAACCACAAAAGGCCCCGAAGAGCCAAAGTAATTTTGAAGAAGAAGACCAAAGCAGGAGGCATCACAATCCTAGACTTTAGCCTCTACTACAAAGCTGTAATCATCATGACAGCATGGTATTGGCATAAACACAGACACATAGAGCAATGGAATAGAATAGAAACCCCAGAACTAGACCCACAAACGTATGGCCAACTCATCTTTGACAAAGCAGGAAAGAACATCCAATGGAAAAAAGACAGTCTCTTTAACAAATGGTGCTGGGAGAACTGGACAGCAACATGCAGAAGGTTGAAACTGGACCACTTTCTCACACCATTCACAAAAATAAACTCAAAATGGATAAAGAACCTGAATGTGAGACAGGAAACCATCAAAACCTTAGAGGAGAAAGCAGGAAAAGACCTCTCTGACCTCAGCCGTAGCAATCTCTTACTCGGCACATCCCCAAAGGCAAGGGAATTAAAAGCAAAAGTGAATTACTGGGACCTTATGAAGATAAAAAGCTTCTGCACAGCAAAGGAAACAACCAACAAAACTACAAGGCAACCAAAGGAATGGGAAAAGATATTTGCAAATGACACATGGGACAAAGGGCTAGTATCCAAAATCTATAAAGAGCTCATCAAACTCCACACCCGAAAATCAAATAACCCAGTGAAGGAATGGGCAGAAAACATGAATAGACACTTCTCTAAAGAAGACATCCGGATGGCCAACAGGCACATGCAAAGATGTTCAACGTCGCTCCTTATCAGGGAAATACAAATCAAAACCACACTCAGATACCACCTCACGCAAGTCAGAGTGGCCAAAATGAAGAAATCAGGAGACTATAGATGCTGGAGAGGATGTGGAGAAACGGGAACCCTGTTGCACTGATGGTGGGAATGCAAATTGGCGCAGCCGCTCTGGAAAGCAGTGTGGAGGTTCCTCAGAAAATTAAAAATAGACCTTCCCTATGACCCAGCAATAGCACTGCTAGGAATTTATCCAAGGGATACAGGAGTACTGATGCATAGGGGCACTTGTACCCCAATGTTTATGGCACCACTCTCAACAACAGCCACATTATGGAAAGAGCCTAAATGTCCATCAACTGATGAATGGATAAAGAACACGTGGTTTATATACACATTGGAATACTATTTGGCAATGAGAAAAAATGAAATATGGCCTTTTGTAGCAACGTGGATGGAACTGGAGAGTGTGATGCTAAGTGAAATAAGCCATACAGAGAAAGACAGATACCATATGGTTTCACTCTTATGTGGATCCTGAGAAACGTAACAGAAACCCATAGGGGAGGGGAAGGAAAAAAAAAAGAGGTTAGAGTGGGAGAGAGCCAAAGCATAAGAGACTGTTAAAAACTGAGAACAAACTGAGGGTTGATGGGGGTGGGAGTGAGGGCACGGTGGTTGATGGGTATTGAGGAGGGCACATTTTGGGATGAGCAATGGGTGTTGTATGGAAACCAATTTGAAAGTAAATTTCATATATTAAAAAATAAAAAAATTAAAAAATAAACACACACACACACACACACACACACAAAAAGAAAGAAAAAACTCTGAAGCAGGCTCCAGGCTTCGAGATCTCAGCACGAAGCCCGACTAGGGACCCGAACTCGAGAACTGGGAGACCATGACCTGAGCAGAAGCCAAGAGTTGAGGTTTAGGGGAAGGAGTCATCCAGGTGCCCCCGTTTACCCTTTCTAAAATGAGAATCTTCCATGGGCACATCAGGGCCCATGGTTCAGAGCAATTCCCTCTGATTTTAATTGGGGATTCTGGATGAGTTCTTGTGACAGCACAATAACTTGGGCCCTGGAAGCCTTGCAACATGCCTTCCAGATCTAAATTGCCAACATGAGATGTAGGTCAGGGGAAGGTACCCAACAGAGGATATTTGTGTGTAGTTAGGGCCAAAGGGTGTGGGAAGGCAGTTGACCTCACGTCTGGGACAAAGGTAAATGGCGCGACACATTTCCCTCTCAGCCTTCTCCGATTCTCATCTGAAAGGAAACTTTCGTTGTCCTTAGAGCCATTCCCATGCCAATGCTATGTGCTAACTAGGACTTGGTTTGCAGCCCGGGTGAGCCAGTGAGGCTGTCAGTCACACAGTGAGCTCCCAGGCATGCATAGTGAGTTCTCACGCTGCTTCCGTGCCCACCAAGGGAAATTCTTTTCTGACAACCCACAGGAAAGATAGCCCTGCTCTCAGAGAGCACTTACTGCTTGGCCTCAGATTCTGAAGAGCACACAATCCACGCATACGAGCTATGTTCCAGGACCTGGTCAGTGCAGACAGTGGCCCTTCACCATCGAATGCATAACACAAACGGTTGCAAACACTTGAGCGACAGCCTGGAGCATGGACCCACTACCCCTGAATCCCTGCTGCCTCTGTCTCCTGATGGGAATGGCAAAAAAACAGCCAAGGCCAGAAGCTGTCCCTCTGTTGCAGAAGGACATAAGCAGACCCATTGCAGACTGGACTTTCTAGAGGTTTTCCCTTTCCAGAGAGTTTTAGTTTTTCTCTCGCCTCAGGTGTTCTTCCTCCTTACGCAGGACCTTGCCAGGAAATTGTCATTCTAGACACTTCATTCTAACCTGCGTCCCCGTCTCTTCAGTAATGAATCACTTTGGCCATTCACATTTCCGTTTCAATGAATACCCTTTTTTCGGTATCCAAAGACCCTTGTCTCTGGATGCCATTCAGAGCCTGTGTCCCAGAGAAATATCCGGACATGTGGAACCTGGGTCCTCCTGTGGCCCTCCCATGTTTATTTATCTACCAATTTCCCTATTTTGACTTAGGAGCCATACAGCTGTCACTCACTCGACCCGTGTCCAGGGATACATTTTCCCACGGGCCTTGGCACGTCGCAGGTGGGGCCCAGCAAAGCAGCTCAACCACTCCTAGAGACAGCACTTGCACTTACGCGTCTTGGATTTACCTTCCATCTGGGGCACAGATGGCCTGCAGGACCACAGGTATCATGATTGGGTGCAGGTCACGACCAATAGAGATTAGAAATGAGAAAGTCCAATATTCTGAGCATTCTAATCATGCTCACTTGCTGTCCATGTGCGGTCATTTTACTATCCAGTTTACTACCCCACATGTGCCTTGGCACATACACACTGATGATATTTTCAAGAAAAAGTAGACCCTAGGGAAGTGACGAGGGAGAAAGAAGCAAAGGGGTAGAGACAGCTCTGCCATGGGGCAGCCGCATCCATTTGCTTGGCTGCATGCTCAATGGCCCAAACATGGACAAGGAATGCCTGAAATGAGTAGGTGCCTGCTGGACCCATGGGCCATCCTTGGCGCATCCTCCAGAAGAAAGGACGAGGGTGCTCTGGGGTAACCTCGAATTATGATGACCTAAGTCCCCTTAGTTAGACAACAGCTACAGAACAAATGTTTTCAGCGTTCTGCTGTAGAGTGTTCGGATTCTCCGGAGTGCCATCTAATCATAATGGGTCAACTGGCCTTGGCTCTCCCTCAACGACTTATATCTCCGTCACCCTACCAGAGCCTCTCGCGTTTTCCAGCCTCTGGAAAAGGCAAGAACCAACGTAAAATGGGAAGTTGTTACACTCTCTGAATGATACTCAGGGCAAGATCTATTCATTTTAAAACAGGGCAACCTGAATGATATGTGAACAGACAAGGCAACGCTGTGCTGTTACCAACCTCTGCATTTCTTGCAGGCATATTGCACGCTGGCCAACACCGCGACTCAATACATCCTTCTTACAGGTTAATCCTGGCTTTCATCAACACAACCCACCATAACTATCCATTTCGTGTGAGGGTACACATGTGAGAGGCCTTTAGTGCTCCAAACAGGGGCTGGGAGAAGTGAATTGGTAAGGAGGCAAACAACAGGTGCTGCCCCAATGGGCTCCAGCCTAGGTGCCAGTCCCTGCCTTCTACCACAGTCCTTGCAAGGGCGGCTGTGGACCTAGTCCTTGCAGCCAGAACTCTCACTGTCGCTATTGTGGAGTATGCTGAAAGAGGACAGCAATGCACAGGCCAATGCCAAGGTTGCCACACCAGGAGCACCGAATGGCTTTGCTGGACCACTGAGGTTGCTCGGGCACTGCCTTGACGCACAGGGCTGTTCATGCCTTGGCACCTGTCCCAGCAACCTCCTTGTGCTGGGGACCTGCACCCACCACCTATGCCCCCTGGGTCCCGCTGGCCCCTCTGTGCCCCAGAAGGAAGGTAAACCCAAGTCTGAGTCAGTGCAAGTACATCCATTAGCAGGGGCTGGCTTGCCTTGCTTGGGGACCATGCCCAACACGCATAGGGTGGTGTGAAAATCAATCCCTGGGTGTGGGTTGAGTGAGTCACAGCTCCAATGGCTCCTAAATCTACACGGGGACATAGTTAGACATAGAGTCTTGGGACAGGAGTGGCCATAATCAGGGCCTCATTTTTCAATATTTCAATAGGAATGGGGTCAATCTGGAAAGGGGCTGTGTAGCTTCGTATTCCCTCCACACAGGAGGTGGCCAGCCCCCTTTCCATCCTCTGGACCAGAAAAATTGCCAATGTTCTCATCTGGGCCTTTCCAATGGCCTAGGCCCCTGAATGACTGCATGGTTTTGACAGCAACTTGTCAGGGACCCTGTGACCTCACCTAGACACGGTCACAAAAATGGGACTAGGATACCCAGCTGAACACCAGGCCCAGCCTCTGAAAACATGGAAGATGGAATGCACCCAACGAGGAACTACTTGAAACTAGAGCAAAGTGGTGAAATAGATTCACAGAGGGCCAGAGGTCTTAAGTAGGAATCAGAAAGGGCTGTGGTGGTAATGTAGTGACTACAGCAAAAGGCTAGCAAGCTGGCTGTCTCACGGATAAGCAACACCTGCGGGCTTTGTTGAAGGGGCCCTTTACTGGCTATACCCGGGAGCTCTGTGAACAAGGGGCCTGCATTCCTCCTTTAGAAAGAGAGGGAATTCCATGGACCTGGGTCTGTTTCTTGCACTTTCCTTCAGAGGACAGTGGCAGCAGTGATTCCGCTGTGGCTGTTTGGGGCCCCAGGCTGATGATCAACTGGTTAGAACCTGGCCTGGCTCCAACATTTACTACAACGTCCCTTTGGGCACCATCCAGGGGCTTAGGCAGAGTGCATATGCGTGAGCCATCTACTCAGCAGGAGGAAGGCACCTCTGGTAGCCAGGGGATGGTGACCAGCTGGCTACCCATCCCTGCCATAACTCTAGCTGACTAAGCGCCAAGCCCCCGGGGACAGACGGGCTACCGTCTGGGATACCACACACTGATCGTGGTCAATTGGCTCAGGAACTCTCTGGCAAACCCACACCAAATTTTGGACCTGGACTGTGTACCTGACACAGACCCATGGATCCTGCAAACATGTAGTTCAGAGTACATTTCTCAGGCTCTGGCTCAGAATGTCCCCCAGACAGATCCTAGTTTGAAAACAAGAACAATAACATGCAAGTTGACACCCCGAGGACCAAAGCTTATCATTACAGAAGTGAATGGGTAGGGTTAGAATTCAGGGCCTCCTGCTATCGCCTGGCAGGCTGACTGTGTGGGCAGGAAGAAACTCGTGAGGGTGTGGTAAACGGAACCCTCCATTGGCTACACGTTAGCATGCAATTCTGCAGGAGATGTGTTTTCTTCCTTCAGAAAGAGAGGCAGAAAAGGATTTGCTCGTTTGCCCCATCCTTCCCATCAGGAAAGAGATGCACCATTGATGCAGAGGCAAGGGGTTCTGCTGCTAGATGTTTGGCACGTGTTTGGAACCTGGACCTGATTCAGTGGTCCTTGAAGGAGCCCCTTCTGTGCTGCCCAGGTCCAGAAACATACTGTGCTTAGGGGAACCATCTGTGAGTCCAAATGGAGGGAGGTCCACCCTTCACTGCCCTTACCCAGAGCTGGCCAAGCACCAAGCACTCAGGGGAGACAAGAGGGACATCCTTCCTTACACTGGAAGTTACTGTTTGCTCTCCCATAGCACAGGACCAGAGCGAGAGCTTAGCGCCAACCTTTGGGCTCGGCTTGGGTGAAGGCAGTGAAAGCCCAGGCATCCCGCAATGTGTCCCAGGGCTTGGAAAATAACAAATTGGTGGCAATGGCTCCAAGGGAGACCAAGGGTCTACATTACAGATGCTCTACCTGCATCAGAGTCAGGTTCCAAACACTTGAAGGTCCACAAGCAGACCTTCAATCACTGAAGGAATACTATATAGTCCATCTATACTTGATGGACAGGGCAGGAGGAAAGGCAATGGCCAGAAGAATTCCGGACTTTCCAACATTCTAGATAAAGACTGCTTGTAGTTGGGGCATCAGGTTTAGTCAGGGGACATTTGTCTGGGTGCAACTCGTTGGTGTGTCTTACATTTGAGGTTATGCTCGACGCTTTATCCTTTGCTTTTTCCTTGTCTACTGGGAAAGAAAGATCGTTGGGCCTCTGTGTATCCACGTCCATTTCTGGTCTTTTCTCAAAGTACATTTCAGCTGGTAGGCATGTGGGGCCAGATTTTAGAACCAATTCTTTCTCATTTTAGGTGAGGGTTTGGGTCAAGTTCTCTGGACTCTGGGATACTTTGGGCTACGGGGCCTCTCATCTCGTGTGTTTGAGAACCATGCGAACATCAGGAAACCTAGCGCAGTGGAGGGGCCCAGCACAGAATGTTGGCCTGTACATGGGCCCAGAGGAGTTAGAAAACCAGTCTGACTTCTGCAACAAGGAATCTGTGAGCCATACGTTACTTTTTCAGTAGTATCCCGTTCTCATTTGAATTCCAGAAGGAGATTTCCTCTGGACTGGGCTTCAAGGTAAAAACAGGGGTTTTATTCCCCCTTCCCCACGGCAGAGGTGCTTCCTATTCTGAGGACAGCCAGATTCACATAGATTCTACTAGTCACTCTATTCTTTGCTTGCTCTCGTTCTCGTAGTTCAGGAGCAACTATGGCCTTCCATGTGTCAATTCCCATTCTGTCACAGGTTTGCTTTCCTTTGTGACTCCTGATTTCAAACATTTTACATTTTTAAGTGGCAATGAGAGAGAGAGTGAGAGAGAGAGAGAGAGAGAGAGAGAGACAGAGAGAGAGAGAGCTAGCAGGTGTGGGGTAGGGACAGAAAGAAGGAGACACCCGACCCGAAGCAGGCTCCAGGCTGTGAGCACAAAGCGTGATGCGGGGCATGTGCTCACAAGGATGAAATCATGACCTGAGCTGAAATCCCGACTCAGCCACTTAACCGACTGAGCCATCCATGTGCCCATCCATTGTGGTTCATCTATTTATATGCTGGTTCCACTAGGCACAATGGTGCTGTCAATAACTCAGTTGAAACCCAGGGATTGGTGGAAAGTTCCCATGTTGCTCCAATGCTATCTGAAAGCATTCAGTATCTGCTACACAGAATTATCCACTGACCTCCCCTGTCCACCCTACGCCCCCCTCCCCGCACAGACACATATTGAAGACAAGATGGCATGGGAATAGCAGAATTGAAACACAATCTTCTACAGATGACCGCGTTCTGAAGTGTAGAAGGTTCACCCAATTGCAGAATCCTTCATGCCCTGCAGAATGTGCAGGAAGAGCCCGTGCAAACACCAGTACAACAGAGGAACTTTCCAAACACTTGAGGGTCAGCCACAACGTATAAGAGGCTAACTGTATAGCATGACTGTCTCAGAGGAGAGGGAAAAAAGAAAAAAAAAAGAAAAATCCAATGCCAGAAACTTTCCATCTCCTTTTGAAAGAACAACGCAGGAGGTCTCCTTTGTTGTTGCCCTCACTGTGTTCTTACTGCTGAGACAACCATCTTGCCAGGAGATTCTGCTAGTCGCTTACTTTTTTTTTTTTTTTTTGGCTATATGCCATTCTCTTTGGTTCATAAAGAACTTTGGCCTTCTGTGTATTCTCCCCCACCATCGTGCTCTTTACCAAGCTCAGTTTTACCTGTTGTCCATTCAGGCACACTGTCCCAGAGCCATTTCCTCTACATTTATCTAGGGATTCTGGCCCCGTTCTTGTCACTCTGGGATATGCTGGGCCACAGGATATGCTGAAAAATTGCCTTCCAGGAGGCAAAAGGGAAAATGCACTATGGGGGCCTCATCAAAATAACATTCTTCTGCACAGTGAAGGAAACAGTCCTCAATACTAAAGGGCGACCGAGAGAATGGGAGAAGCTATGTGCCAACGACATACCACATAAAGGGTTCGTATCCAAAATCTAGAAAGAACTTATCAAAGTCGACACCCCAAAAACAAACACTCCAGTGAAGAAATGAGCCAAAGACATGAAGAGACACTGCTCCAAAGAAGACTTCCAGATGGCCACCCGACACATGAAAAAAATGCTCAACATCACTCATCATCAGGGAATTACACATCAAAACCACAACGGGATACCACCTTATACCTGCCAGAAAGACCAACATTGACAACGGAGGCAACATCTGAGGTTGGCGAGGCTGTGGAGAAACAGGATCTCTTTGCATTGCTGGTGGGAATGCAAGCGGGGCAGCCACTCTGGACATTACTCAAAAAATTAAAAATGGAACCTCCCTATGACCCAGCAATTGCACTACTAGGTATTTATCCAAGGGAGACAGGAAGGCTGTTTCGAAAGGGCACATGCGCACCAACCTTTCTAACAGCACTGTCAGCAACAGCCAAAGTATGGAAAGAGCCCAAATGTCCATCGATGGATGAATGGATAAAGAAGGTGTGGTCGATATATACAATGGAGTGTTGCTCAGCAGTCACAAAGAATGTCATCTTGCCTTTTGCAGCTACATTGATAGAACTAGAGGATTTTATGGTACGCGAAAGTAGTTAGAGAAACACAACTATCAAGCGACTTCACTCATCTGAGGCCTTTAAGACACAGAACAGATGAACATAAAGGAAGGGAGGCACAAATAATCTCCAAAGAGGGAGGGGGCCAAAACATAAGAGACTCTTAAATATGGAGAACACACAGAGGGTCCCTGGAGGTGTTGTGGGAGGGGGTGTGGGCTAAGTGGGTAAGAAGGGTTAAGGAATCTACTCTTGAAATCATTGTTGCACTAGAGGCTAACTAATTTGGATGGAACTCGAAATGTAAAAAAAAAGAAAATAAATTGCCTTTCCGTACCCTGTTGTCAAAGATAAGCCCAGGGCGTTTCAAGGTGCCCAGCAGGAATGCATGTGTGTACACAGGGTCAGAGGGATGAGGAGGGAGCTATCCTTCCTTCTGGGACAAGTGGCACATGGAGCTGGACAGTTGCTTCTCAACTTTATCTCATTCTCAGCTGAAATGAAAGCCATTGGCCGTGTGTGTAGCCATTCAACTTCCCTGGCTGTATTGATAATGACGTCTTGGTTCCCAGGCAAGGCCAAGGAGGCCATCCCCCACATAGGGAGTGCCCAGGCATTCCTAATGAGCTCTGACTCTTGTCTGGGCTAAACCAAGAGCAATCAGTTTCTGATATCCCCCAGGAAAGATTGCCTTCCTGGGAGTACTTGGTGTCTGGCTGGCTGAGAAAAGAAATGATGGTTAGCCATCATTGGCTACACGTTAGCATGCAATTCTGCAGGAGATGTGTTTTCTTCCTTCAGAAAGAGAGGCAGAAAAGGATTTGCTCGTTTGCCCCGTCCTTCCCGTCAGGAAAGAGATGCACCATTGATGCAGAGGCAAGGGGTTCTGATGCTAGATGTTTGGCACGTGTTTGGAACCTAGACCTGATTCAGTGGTCCTTGAAGGAGCCACTTCTGTGCTGCTCAGGTCCAGAAGCATAGTGTGCTTAGGGGAACCATCTGTGAGTCCAAATGGAGGGAGGTCCACCCTTCACTGCCCTTACCCAGAGCTGGCCAAGCACCAAGCACTCAGGGGAGTCAAGAGGGACATCCTTCCTTACACTGGAAGTTACTGTTTGCTCTCCCATAGCACAGGACCAGAGCGAGAGCTTAGCGCCTACCTTTGGACTCGGCTTGGGTGAAGGCAGTGAAAGCCCAGGCATCCCGCAATGTGTCCCAGGGCTTGGAAAATAACACATTGGTGGCAATGGCTCCAAGGGAGACCAAGGCTCTACATTACAGATGCTCTACCTGCACCAGAGTCAGGTTCCAAACACTTGAAGGTCCACAAGCAGACCTTAAATCACTGAAGGAATACTATATAGTCCATCTCTACTTGATGGACAGGGCAGGAGGAAAGGCAATGGCCAGAAGAATTCCAGGCTTACCAACATTCTAGATAAAGACTGCTTGTAGTTGGGGCATCAGGTTTAGTCAGGGGACATTTGTCTGGGTGCAACTCGTTGGTGTGTCTTACATTTGAGGTTATGCTCGTCGCTTTATCCTTTGCTTTTTCTTTGTCTACTGGGAAAGAAAGATCGTTGGGCCTCTGTGTATCCACGTCCATTTCTGGTCTTTTCTCAAAGTACATTTCAGCTGGTAGGCATTTGGGGCCAGATTTTAGGACCAATTCTTTCTCATTTTTGGTGAGGGTTTGGGTCAAGTTCTCTGGACTCTGGGATAGTTTGGGCTACGGGGCCTCTCATCTCGTGTGTTTGAGAACCATGCGAACATCAGGAAACCTAGCGCAGTGGAGGGGCCCAGCACAGAATGTTGGCCTGTACGCAGGCCCAGAGGAGTTAGAAAACCAGTCTGACATCTGCAACAAGGAATCTGTGAGCCTTATGGTACTTTTTCAGTAGTATCCCGTTCTCATTTGAATTCCAGAAGGAGATTTCCTCTGGACTGGGCTTCCAGGTAAAAACAGGGGTTTTATTCCCCCTTCCCCACGGCAGAGGTGCTTCCTATTCTGAGGACAGCCAGCTTCACATAGATTCTTCTAGTCACTCTATTCTTGCTTCCACTCGTTCTCGTAGTTCAGGAGGAACTTTGGCCTTCCATGTGTCCATTCCCATTCTGTCACAGGTTTGCTTTCCTTTCTGAATCCTGATTTCAAATATTTTTCATTTTTGAGTGGGAATGAGAGAGAGAGAGAGAGAGAGAGAGAGACAGAGAGAGAGAGAGAGAGAGAGCTAGCAGGTGTGGGGTAGGGACAGAAAGAAGGAGACACCCGACCCGAAGCAGGCTCCAGGCTGTGAGCACAAAGCGTGATGCGGGGCATGGCCTCAAAAGGATAAAATCATGACCTGAGCTGAAATCACGACTCAGCCACTTAACCGACTGAGCCATCCATGTGCCCATTCCTTGTGGTTCATCTATTTATATGCTGGCTCCACTAGGCACAATGGTGCTGTCAATAACTCAGTGGAAACCCAGGGATTGGTGGAAAGTTCCGATGTTGCTCCAATTCTGTCTGAAAGCATTCAGTATCTGCTACACAGAATTATCCACTGACCTCCCCTGTCCACCCTACCCCCCCCGCCCCCGCACAGACACATATTGAAGAAAGTTGGCATGGGAATAGCAGAATTGAAACACTATCTTCTACAGATGACCGCGTTCTGAAGTGTAGAAGGTTCACCCAATTGCAGAATCCTTCAGGCCCTGCAGAATGTTCAGGAAGAGCCCGTGCAAGCAACAGTACAACAGAGGCACTTTCCAAACACTTGAGGGTCAGCCACAACCTATAAGAGGCTAACTGTATAGCATGACTGTTTCAGAGGAGAGGGAAAAAAGAAAAAAAAAAGAAAAATCCAAAGCCAGAAACTTTCCATCTCCTTTTGAAAGAACAATGCAGGAGGTCTCCTTTGTTGTTGCCCCCACTGTGTTCTTACTGCTGAGACAACCATCTTGCCAGGAGATTCTGCTAGTCGCTTACTTTTTTTTTTTGCTATATGCCATTCTCTTTGGTTCATAAAGAACTTTGGCCTTCTGTGTATTCTCCCCCACCCTGGTGCTCTTTTCCAACCTCAGTTGTCCCTGTTGTCCATTCAGGCACACTGTCCCAGAGCCATTTCCTCTACGTTTACTAGGCATTCTGGCCCCGTTCTTGTCACTCTGGGATATGCTGGGCCACAGGATATGCTGAAAAATTGCCTTTCAGGAGGCAAAAGGGAAAATGCACTATCGGGGCCTCATCAAAATAACACGCTTCTGCACAGCGAAGGAAACAGTCCTCAATACTAAAGGGCGACCGAGAGAATGGGAGAAGCTATGTGCCAACGACATATCAGATAAAGGGTTCGTATCCAAAATCTAGAAAGAACTTATCAAAGTCGACACCCCAAAAACAAACACTCCAGTGAAGAAATGAAACAAAGACATGAAGAGACACTGCTTCAAAGGAGACTTGCAGATGGCCACCCGACACATGAAAAAAATGCTCAACATCACTCATCATCAGGGAATTACACATCAAAACCACAACGGGATACCATCTTATACCTGCCAGAAAGACCAACATTGACAATGGAGGCCAGTGAGGCTGTGGAGAAACAGGAACTTTTTGCATTGCTGGTGGGAATGCAAGCGGTGCAGCCACGCTGGACATTACTCAAAAAATTAAATATGGTTCCTTCCTACGACCCAGCAATTGCACTACTAGGTATTTATCCAAGGGAGACAGGAAGGCTGTTTCGGAAGGGCACATGCGCCCCAACTTTTATAACAGCACTGTCAGCAACAGCCAAAGTATGGAAAGAGCCCAAATGTCCATCGATGGATGAATGGATAAAGAGGGTGTGGTCGATATATACAATGGAGGGTTGCTCAGCAATCACAAAGAATGTCATCTTGCCTTTTGCAGCTACATTGATAGAACTGGAGGGTTTTATGGTACGCGAAAGTAGTCAGTCAGAGAAACACAACTATCAAGCGACTTCACTCATCTGAGGCCTTTAAGACACAGAACAGAGGAACATAAAGGAAGGGAGGCACAAATAATCTCCAAAGAGGGAGGGGGCCAAAACATAAGAGACTCTTAAATATGGAGAAGACACAGAGGGTCCCTGGAGGTGTTGTGGGAGAGGGTGGGGGCTAACGGGGTAAGAAGTGTTAAGGAATATACTCTTTTATTTATTATTTTTTTATAAATATATTTTTTGACGTTTATTTATTTTTGAGACAGAGAGAGCCAGAACATGAACAGGGGAGGGGCAGAGAGAGAGGGAGACACAGAATCTGAAACAGGCTCCAGGTTCTGAGTTGTCAGCACAGAGTCCGACGCGTGACTCGAAATCACGGACCGTGAGATCGTGACCTGAGCCGAAGTCGGACACCCAACCGACCAAGCCACCCAGGCGCCCCGAGGAATCTACTTTTGAAATCATTGTTGCACTAGAGGCTAACTAATTTGGATGGAACTCAAAACGTACAATAAACTAAAAGAAAATAAATTGCCTTTCAGTAACCTGTTGGTAAAGATAAGCCCAGGGCGTTTCAAGGTGCCCAGCAGGAATGCATGTGTGTACACAGGGTCAGAGGGATCAGGAGGGAGCGATCCTTACTTCCGGGACAAGAGGCACATGGAGCTGGACAGTTGCTTCTCAACTTTATCTCATTCTTAGCTGAAATGAAAGCCTTTGGCCGTGTGTGTAGCCGTTCCAATTCCCATGGATGTATTTATAATTACGTCTTGGGTCCCAGGCAAGGCCAAGGAGGCCATCCCCCATAGGGAGTGCCAAGGCATTCCTAATGAGCTCTGACTCTTGTCTGGGCTAAACCAAGAGCAATCAGTTTCTGATATCCCCCAGGAAAGATAGCCTTCGTGGGAGTACTTGGTGTCTGGCTGGCTGAGAAAAGAAATGATGGTTAGCCAACGTGTCTCCCTCCCTGCATGTTAAGGATGCTTTCACTCTGAAGACCACTTGGCTCCCCCGTGGGCACCAGTCGCGAGGACCTTGTTAGCACGGAAAGACACCATTCAAGAACTACTGCACCACAGGCCAGTTCAAAACACTTGAACACAACACCACGCCCCTGGTAACACTGCTGCCTCTCTCCTTTGATCAAAAGGAAAAGAGTGAACTCCCGAAGCTTTTCTTCTTTTTCCCGAGTAAGAATAAGGTATCTTGCCATGAAGACTCCTACTGCAAACAGTGGAGGTTTCCCTTTGCCCTTGCCCATAGGTGTTTCTCATTCGTGACACAGTCAGCTTGCCAGGAGATTGTAGGAGCCACTTCATCCACAGAATTATCCCATTTGCATCTCTCATAGGAACACTGTGTCTCTATGTACCTATTCCACCATTGTCCTCTCTTTGGTGTGTTTTTATTACATTTCAGACACAGGGAGACTCAGAGAGAAAGAGAGAGGAGAGGGAGACAGAGACAGACAGAGCAGTCAGTGAGGGGTAGAGTGGGACAGATGATCCCAAGGCGTCTCCCTGCTCACAGGAGAGAACTGATGTGGGGGAGGGCTTGCAAACCATAAGATCATGACTTTAGCAATGAAGCAATGTTGAACCAATGAGTCACGGAAGAACCCTCGTTGCGCCATGTCTTTTAACAGTTTAAAACATTCATTTCACTTTTGAGAGAGTGAGTGAGAGAAAGAGAGAGAGAGGGACATTGCAAGCAGAAAAGTGCTGAGAGAGAGACAAAGACTTTGAAGCAGGAGTTCCGGAAGTTGGCGGCATAGGAGGACGCTGGGCTCACAGCGTGTCCTACTGATCACTTAGATTCCACCTACACCTGCCTTAAGAACCCAGAAAACCGCCAGAGGATTAGCAGAACGGAGTCTCCGGAGCCAAGAGCAGACGAGAGGCCCACGGAAGAGGGTAGGAAGGGCGGCGAGGCGGTGTGTGCTGCAAGAACTGGCGGGAGGGAGCCGGGGCGGAGGGGCGGCTCGCCGGCCAAGCAGAGTCCCCGAGTCTGGCTGGGATAAGCGTAGGGGCCACAAGGACTGTGTTCCGACAGCAAGCTCGACTTAGCGTCTGGGAGGTCATAAGTTAACAGCTCTGCTCAGAAAGCGGGAAGGCTGGAGGACAAAGGGAGGGAGAGCTGCTGAGCCCCCGGACGGCAGAGCTAAGCTTGGCGGGGAACAAAGGCGCTCGCCAGCGCCATCTCCCCCACCCATCCCCCAGCCAGAATCCCAAAGGGAACCAGTTCTTGCCAGGGAACTTGCTCGCTCAGCGCAAACACCCAACTCTGTGCTTCTGCCGAGCCAAACCTACGGCAGCGAATCTGACACCCTCCCACTGCCACAGGGCCCCTCCTGAAGTGGATCACCTAAGGAGAAGCGAGCTAAGCCTGCCCATCCTGCCCCCGTGCACCTTGCCTACCCACCCCAGCTAATACGCCAGATCCCCAGCACCACAAGCTTGGCAGTGTGCAAGTAGCCCAGACGGGCCACGCCACCCCACAGTGAATCCCGCCCCTAGGAGAGGGGAAGACAAGGCACACACCAGTCTGACTGTGGCCCCAGCGGTGGGCTGGGGGCAGACATCAGGACGGACTGCGGCCCCGCCCACCAACTCCAGTTACACACCACAGCAAGGGGGAAGTGCCCTGCGGGTCCTCACCACTCCAGGGACTATCCAAAATGACCAAACGGAAGAATTCCCCTCAGACGGATCTCCAGGAAATAACAACAGCTAATGAACTGATCAAAAAGGATTTAAATAATATAACAGAAAGTGAATTTAGAATACTAGTCATAAAATTAATCGCTGGGCTTGAAAACAGTATACAGGACAGCAGAGAATCTCTTGCCACAGAGATCAAGGGACTAAGGAACAGTCACGAGGAGCTGAAAAACGCTATAAACGAAATGCAAAACAAAATGGAAACCATGACGGCTCGGATTGAAGAGGCAGAGGAGAGAATAGGTGAACTAGAAGGTAATGTGATGGAGAAAGACGAAGCTGAAAGAAAGAGAGATAAAAAAATCCAGGAGTATGAGGGGAAAATTAGAGAACTAAGTGATACACTGAAAAGAAATAATATACGCATAATTGGTATCCCAGAGGAGGAAGAGAGAGGGAAAGGTGCTGAAGGGGTACTTGAAGAAATTATAGTTGAGAACTTCCCTGAACTGGGGAAGGAAAAAGGCATTGAAATCCAAGAGGCACAGAGAACTCCCTTCAGACGTAACTTGAATCGATGTTCTGCACGACATATCATAGTGAAACTGGCAAAATACAAGGATAAAGAGAAAATTCTGAAAGCAGCAAGGGATAAACGTGCCCTCACATATAAAGGGAGACCTATACGACTCGTGACTGATCTCTCCTTTGAAACTTGGCAGGCCAGAAAGGCTTGGCACGATATCTTCATTGTGCTAAACAGAAAAAATATGCAGCCGAGAATCCTTTATCCAGCAAGTCTGTCATTTAGAATAGAAGGAGAGATAAAGGTCTTCCCAAACAAACAAAACTGAAGGAATTTGTCACCACGAAACCAGCCCTACAAGAGATCCTAAGGGGGATCCTGTGAGACAAAGTACCAGAGACATCACTACAAGCCTAAAACATACAGACATCACAATGACTCTAAACCCGTATCTTTCTAGAATAACACTGAATGTAAATGGATTAAATGCGCCAGCCAAAAGGCATAGGGTATCAGAATGGATAAAAAAACAAGACCCATCTATTTGCTGTCTACAAGAGACTCATTTTAGATCTGAGGACACCGTTAGATTGAGAGTGAGGGGATGGAGAACTATTTATCATGCTACTGGAAGCCACAAGAAAGCTGGAGTAGCCATACTTATATCAGACAAACTAGACTTTCAATTAAAGGCTGTAACAAGAGATGAAGAAGGGCATTATATAATAATTACAGGGTCTATCCATCAGGAAGAGCTAACAATTATAAATGTCTATGCGCCAAATATCGGAGCCCCCAGATATATAAAACAATTACTCAGAAACATAAGCAACCTTATTTATAAGAATGTGGTCATTGCAGGGGACTTTAACACCCCACTTACAGAAATGGATAGATCATCTAGACACACAGTCAATAAAGAAACAAGGGCCCTGAATGATACATTGGATCAGATGGACTTGACAGATATATTTAGAACTCTGCATCCCAAAGCAACAGAATATACTTTCTTCTCGAGTGCACATGGAACATTCTCCAAGATAGATCATATACTGGGTAACAAAACAGCCCTTCATAAGTTTACAGGAATTGAAATTATACCATGCATACTTTCAGACCACAATGCTATGAAGCTTGAAATCAACCACAGGAAAAAGTCTGGAAAACCTCCAAAAGCATGGAGGTGAAAGAACACCCTACTAACGAAGGAGTGGGTCAACCAGGCAATTAGAGAAGAAATTAAAAAATATATGGAAACAAACGAAAATGAAAATACAACTATCCAAACGCTTTGGGATGCAGCGAAGGCAGTCCTGAGAGGAAACTACATTGCAATCCAGGCCTATCTCAAGAAACAAGAAAACTCCCAAATACAAAATCTAACAGCACACCTAAAGGAAACAGAAGCAGAACAGCAAAGGCAGCCTAAACCCAGCAGAAGAAGAGAAATCATAAAGATCAGAGCAGAAATAAACAATACAGAATCTAAAAAAACTGTAGAGCAGATCAACGAAACCAAGAGTTGGTTTTATGAAAAAATAAACAAAATTGACAAACCTCTAGCCAGGCTTCTCAAAGAGAAAAGGGAGATGACCCAAATAGATAACATCATGAATCAAAATGAAATTGTTACAACCAATCCCTCAGAGATACAAACAATTATCAGCGAATACTATGAAAAATTATATGCCAACAAATTGGACAACCTGGAAGAAATGGACAAATTCCTAAACACCCTCACTCTTCCAAAACTCAATCAGGAGGAAATAGACAGCTTGAACAGACCCATCACCAGCGAAGAAATTGAACCGGTTATCACAAATCTCCCAACAGATAAGAGTCCAGGACCAGATGGCTTCCCAGGGGAGTTCTACCAGACGTTTAAAGCAGAGATAATACCTATCCTTCTCAAGCTATTCCATGAAATAGAAAGGGAAGGAAAACTTCCAGACTCATTCTATGAAGCCAGTATTACTTTGATTCCTAAACCAGACAGAGACCCAGTAAAAAAAGAGAACTACAGGCCAATATCTCTGATAAATATGGATGCAAAAATTCTCAATAAGATACTAGCAAATCGAATTCAACAGCATATAAAAAGAATTATTCACTATGATCAAGTGGGATTCATTCCTGGCATGCAGGGCTGGTTCAACATTCGCAAATCGATCAACGTGATACATCACATTAACCAAAAAAAAGAGAAGAACCATATGATCCTGTCAATCGATGCAGAAAAGGCCTTTGACAAAATCCAGCACCCTTTCTTAATAAAAACCCGGGAGAAAGTCGGGATAGAAGGAACATACTTAAAGATCATAAAAGCCATTTATGAAAAGCCCACAGCTAACATCATCCTCAACGGGGAAAAACTGAGAGCTTTTTCCCTGAGATCAGGAACACGACAGGGATGCCCACTCTCACCGCTGTTGTTTAACATAGTGCTGGAAGTTCTAGCATCAGCAATCAGACAACAGAAGGAAATCAAAGGCACCAAAATTGGCAAAGATGAAGTCAAGCTTTCGCTTTTTGCAGATGACATGATATTATACATGGAAAATCCGATAGACTCCACCAAAAGTCTGCTAGAACTGATACATGAATTCAGCAAAGTTGCAGGATACAAAATCACTGTACAGAAATCAGTTGCATTCTTATACACTAACAATGAAGCAACAGAAAGACAAATAAAGAAACTGATCCCATTCACAATTGCACCAAGAAGCATAAAATACCTAGGGATAAATCTAACCAAAGATGTAAAAGATCTGTATGCTGAAAACTATAGAAAGCTTATGCAGGTAATTGAAGAAGATAGAAAGAAATGGAAAGACATTCCCTGCTCATGGATTAGAAGAATAAATATTGTCAAAATGTCAATACTACCCAAAGCTATCTACACATTCAATGCAATCCCAATCAAAATTGCACCAGCATTCTTCTCGAAACTAGAACAAGAAATCCTAAAATTCATATGGAACCACAAAAGGCCCCGAAGAGCCAAAGTAATTTTGAAGAAGAAGACCAAAGCAGGAGGCATCCCAATCCCAGACTTTAGCCTCTACTACAAAGCTGAAATCATCAAGACAGCATGGTATTGGCATAAACACAGACACATAGACCAATGGAATAGAATAGAAACCCCAGAACTAGACCCACAAACGTATGGCCAACTCATCTTTGACAAAGCAGGAAAGAACATCCAATGGAAAAAAGACAGTCTCTTTAACAAATGGTGCTGGGAGAACTGGACAGCAACATGCAGAAGGTTGAAACTAGACCACTTTCTCACACCATTCACAAAAATAAACTCAAAATGGATAAAGGACCTGAATGTGAGACAGGAAACCATCAAAACCTTAGAGGAGAAAGCAGGAAAAGACCTCTCTGACCTCAGCCGTAGCAATCTCTTACTCGGCACATCCCCAAAGGCAAGGGAATTAAAAGCAAAAGTGAATTACTGGGACCTTATGAAGATAAAAAGCTTCTGCACAGCAAAGGAAACAACCAACAAAACGAAAAGGCAACCAAAGGAATGGGAAAAGATATTTGCAAATGACACATCGGACAAAGGGCTAGTATCCAAAATATATAAAGACTCATCAAACTCCACACACGAAAAACAAATAACCCAGTGAAGAAATGGGCAGAAAACATGAATAGACACTTCTCTAAAGAAGACATCCGGATGGCCAACAGGCACATGCAAAGATGTTAAACGTCGCTCCTTATCAGGGAAACACAAATCAAAACCACACTCAGATACCACCTCACGCCAGAGTGGCCAAAATGAAGAAATCAGGAGACTATAGATGCTGGAGAGGATGTGGAGAAACGGGAACCCTCTTGCACTGTTGGTGGGAATGCAAATTGGTGCAGCCGCTCTGGAAAGCAGTGTGGAGGTTCCTCAGAAAATTAAAAATAGATCTACCCTATGGCCCAGCAATAGCACTGCTAGGAATTTATCCAAGGGATACAGGAGTACTGATGCATAGGGGCACTTGTACCCCATTGTTTATAGCAGCACTCTCAACAATAGCCAAAGTATGGAAAGAACCTAAATGTCCATCAACTGATGAATGCATAAAGAACTTGTGGTTTAGGGGCGCCTGGGTGCGGAGTTGGTTAAGCGTCCGACTTCAGCCAGGTCACGATCTCGCGGTCCGTGAGTTCGAGCCCCGCGTCAGGCTCTGGGCTGATGGCTCAGAGCCTGGAGCCTGTTTCCGATTCTGTGTCTCCCTCTCTCTCTTGCCCTCCCCGGTTCATGCTCTGTCTCTCTCTGTCCCAAAAATAAAAAAATAAAAAACGTTGCAAAAAAAAATTTAATAAAAAAAAAAAAGAACTTGTGGTTTATATACACAATGGAATACTACGTGGCAATGAGAAAAAATGAAATATGGCCTTTTGTAGCAACGTGGATGGAACTGGAGAGTGTGATGCTAAGTGAAATAAGCCATACAGAGGAAGACAGATACCATATGGTTTCACTCTTAGGTGGATCCTGAGAAACGTAACAGAAACCCATGGGGGAGGGGAAGGAAAAAAAAAAAAGAGGCTAGAGTGGGAGAGAGCCAAAGCATAAGAGACAGTTAAAAACTGAGAACAAACTGAGGGTTAATGGGGGTGGGAGGGAGGGTAGGGTGGTTGATGGGTATTGAGGAGGGCACCTTTTGGGATGAGCACTGGGTGTTGTATGGAAACCAATTTGACAGTAAATTTCATATATTAAAAAATAACAAAATAAAAAAATAAACACACACACACACACACACACACACACACACAAAGAAAAGAAAAGAAAAGAAAAGACTCTGAAGCAGGCTCCAGGCTTCGAGCTCTCAGCACGAAGCCCGACTAGGGACCCGAACTCGAGAACTGGGAGACCATGACCTGAGCAGAAGCCAAGAGTTGAGGTTTAGGGGAATGAGTCATCCACGTGCCCCCTTTTACCCTTTCTAAAATGAGAATCTTCCATGGTCACATCAGGGCCCATGTTTCAGAGCAATTCACTCTGATTTTAATTGGGGATTCTGGATGAGTTCTTGTGACAGCACAATAACATGGTCCCTAGGAGCCTTACAACATGCCTTCCAGATCTAAATTGACAACATGAGATGTAGGTCAGGGGAAGGTACCCAACAGAGGATATTTGTGTGTAGTTAGGGCCAAAGGGTGTGGGAAGGCAGTTGACCTCACGTCTGGGACAAGGGCAAATGGCGCGACACATTTCCCTCTCAGCCTTCTCCCATTCTCATCTGAAAGGAAACTTTCGTTGTCCTTAGAGCCATTCCGATGCCAATGCTATGTGCTAACTAGGACTTGTTTTGCAGACCGGGTGAGCCAGTGAGGCTGTCAGTCACACAGTGAGCTCCCAGGCATGCATGGTGTGTTCTCACGCTGCTTCCGTGCCCACCAAGGGAAATCTTTTTCTGACAACACACAGGAAAGATAGCCCTGCTCTCAGAGAGCACTTACTGCTTGGCCTCAGATTCTGAAGAGCACACAATCCACGCATAAGAGCTATGTTCCAGGACCTGGTCAGTGCAGACAGTGGCCCGTCACCATCTAATGCATAACAGAAACGGTTGCAAACACTTGAGCGACAGCCTGGAGCATGGACCCACTACCCCTGAATCCCTGCTGCCTCTGTCTCCTGATGGGAACGGCAGGAAAAACAGCCAAGGCCAGAAGCTGTCCCTCTGTTGCAGAAGGACACAGGCAGACCCATTGCAGACTGGACTTTCCAGAGGTTTTCCCTTTAGAGTTTGAGTTTTTCTCTCGCCTCAGGTGTTCTTCCTCCTTACGCAGGACCTTGCCAGGAAATTGTCCTTCTAGACACTTCATTATAACCTGCGTCCCCGTCTCTTCAGTAATGAATCACTTTGGCCATTCGCATTTCCGTTTCAATGAATACCCTTTTTTCGGTATACAAAGACCCTTGTCTCTGGGTGCCATTCAGAGCCTGTGTCCCAGAGGAATATCCGGACATGTGGAACCTGGGTCCTCCTGTGGCCCTCCCATGTTTCTTTATCTACCAATTTTGCTGTTTTGACTTAGGAGCCATAGAGCTGTCACTCACTCGACCCGTGCCCAGGGATACATTTTCACACCGGCCTGGGCACTTCGCAGGTGGGGCTCAGCAAAGCAGCTCAACCACTCCTAGAGACAGCCCTTGCACTTACCAGTGTTGGATTTACCATCCATCTGGGGGCACAGATGGCCCGCAGGACCACAGGTATCATGATTGGGTGCAGGTCACGACCAATAGACTTTAGAAATGAGAAATTCTAATATTCTGACCATTCTAATCATGCTCACTTGCTGTCCAAGTGCGGTCATTTTACTATCCACTTTACTATCCCCACATGTGTCTTGGCACATACACACTGATGATGATTTCAAGAAAAAGAAGACCCTAGGGAAGTGGCTAGGGAGAAAGAAGCAAAGGGGTAGAGACAGCTCTGCCATGGGGCAGCCACATCCATTTCCTTGGCTGCATGCTCAATGGCCCAAACATGGACAAGGAATGCCCGAAATGAGTAGGTGCCTGCTGGACCCATGGGCCATCCTTGGCGCAGCCTCCAGAAGAAAGGATGAGGGTGCTCTGGGGTAACCTCGAATTATGATGAGCTAAGTCCCCTTAGTTAGACAACAGCTACAGAACAAATGCTTTCAGTGTTCTCCTGTAGAGTGTTGGGATTCTCCAGAGTTCCATCTAATCATAATCGGTCAACTGGCCTTGACTCTCCCTCAACGACTTATATCTCCGTCACCCTACCAGAGCCTCTCGCGTTTTCCAGCGTCTGGAAAAGGCAAGAAGTAACGTAAAGTGGGAAGTTGTTACACTCTCTGAATGATACTCAGGACAAGATCTATTTATTTTAAAATAGGGCAACCTGAATGATATGTGAACAGACGAGGCAACGCTGTGCTGTTACCAACCTCTGCATTTCTTGCAGGCATATTGCACGCTGGCCAACACCGCGACTCAGTACATCCTTCTTATAGGTGAATCCTGGCTTTCATCAACACAACCCACCATAACTAATCATTTGCTGTGAGGGTACACATGTGAGAGGCCTTTAGTGCTCCAAATAGGGGCTGGGAGAAGTGAACTGGTAAGGAGGCAAACACCAGGTGCTGCCCCAATGGGCTCCAGCCTAGGTGCCAGTCCCTGCCTTCTACCACAGTCCTTGCAAGGGCGGCTGTGGACCTAGTCCTTGCAGCCAGAACTCTCACTGTGGCTATTGTGGAGTATGCTGAAGGAGGACAGCAATGCACAGGCCAATGCCAAGGTTGCCACACCATGAGCACCGAATGGCTTTGCTGGACCACTGATGTTGCTCGGGCACTGCCTTGACGCACAGGGCTGTTCATGCCTTGGCACCTGTCCCAGGAACCTCCTTGTGCTGGGGATCTGCACCCACCACCTATGCCCCCTGGGTCCCACTGGCCCCTCTGTGCCCCAGAAGGAAGGTAAACCCAAGGCTGAGTCAGTGCAAGTACAGCCATTAGCAGGGTCTGGCTTGCCTTGCTTGGGGACCCTGACCAACACGCATAGGGTGGTGTGAAAATCAATCCCTGGGTGTGGGTTTCGTGAGTCACAGCTCCAATGGCTCCTAAATCTACACGGGGACATAGTTAGACATAGAGCCTTGGGAACGGAGTGGCCATAACCAGGGCGTCATTTTTCAATATTTCAATAGGAATGGGGTCAATCTGGAAAGGGGCTGTGTAGCTTCGTGTTCCCTCCACACAGTGGGTGGCCAGCCCCCTTTCCATCCTCTGGACCAGAAAAATTGCCAATGTTCTAATCTGGGCCTTCCCAATGGCCTAGGCCCCTGAATGACTGCATGGTTTGACAGCAACTTGCCAGGGACCCTGTGACCTCACCTAGACACGGTCACAAAAATGGGACTAGGATACCCAGATGAACACCAGGGACCAGCCTCTGAAAACATGGAAGATGGAATGCACCCAGCAAGGAACTACTTTGAAACTAGAGCAAAGTGGTGAAAATAGATTCACGGAGTGCCAGAGGTCTTAACTAGGAATCAGAAAGGGCTGTGGTGGTAATGCAGTGACTACAGCAAAAGGCTAGCAAGCTGGCTGTCTCAGGGATAAGCAACACCTGTGGGCTTTGGTGAAGGGGTCCTTTACTGGCTATACCCGGGAGCTCTGTGAACAAGGGGCCTGCGTTCCTCCTATAGAAAGAGAGGGAATTCCCTGGACCTGGGTCTGTTTCTTGCCCTTTCCTTCAGAGGACAGTGGCAGCAGTGATTCCGCTTTGGCTGTTTGGGGCCCCAGGCTGATGATCAACTGGTTAGAACCTGGCCTGGCTCCAACATTTACTACAACGTCCCTTTGGGCACCATCCAGGGGCTTAGGCAGAGTTCACATGCATGAGCCATCTACTCAGCAGGAGGAAGGCACCTCTGGTAGCCAGGGGAGGGTGACCAGCTGGCTACCCATCCCTGCCATGACTCTAGCTGACTAAGCACCAAGCCCCCGGGGACAGACGGGCTACCGTCTGGGATACCAGACACTGATCGTGGTCAATTGGCTCAGGAACTCACTGACAACCCCACACCAATTTTTGTACCTGGACTGTGTACCTGACACAGAACCCTGGATCCTGCAAAAATGTGGTTCAGAGTACATTTCTGAGGCTCTGGCTCAGAATGGCCCCCAGACAGATAATAGTTTGAACACAAGAGCAATAACATGCAAGTTGACACCCCGAGGACCAAAGCTTTTCATTACAGAAGGGAATGGGTAGAGTTAGAATTCAGGGCCTCCTGCTATCGCCTGGCAGGCTGACTGTGTGGGCAGGAAGAAACCCGTGAGGGTGTGGTGAAAGGAAACCGCCATTGGCTACACCTGAGCATGCAATTCTGCAGGAGGTGTGTTTTCTTCCTTCAGAAAGAGAGGCAGAAAGGGATTTGCTGGTTTGTCCTGTCCTTCCCATCAGGAAACAGATGCAACATTGATGCAGAGGCAAGGGGTTCTGCTGCTAGATGTTTGGCACGTGTTTGGAACCTGGACCTGATGCAGTGGTCCTTGAAGGAGCCCCTTCTGTGCTGCCCACGTCCAGAAGCTTAGTGTGCCTAGGGGAACCATCTGGGCGTTGAAATGAAGGGAGGTCCACCCTTCACTGCCCTTACCCCGAGTTGGCCAAGCACCAAGCACTCAGGGAGAGACAAGAGGGACATCCTTCCTTACACTGGAAGTTACTGTTTGCTCTCCCATAGCACAGGACCAGAGCGAGAGCTTAGCGCCAACCTTTGGGCTCGGCTTGGGTGAAGGCAGTGAAAGCCCAGGCATCCCGCAATGTGTCCCAAGGCTTGGAAAATAACACATTGGTGGCAATGGCTCCAAGGGAGACCAAGGCTCTACATTACAGATGCTCTACCTGCACCAGAGCCAGGTTCCAAACACTTGAAGGTCCACAAGCAGACCTTCAATCACTGAAGGAATACTGTATAGTCCATCTCTACTTGATGGACAGGGCAGGAGGAAAGGCAATGTCCAGAAGAATTCCAGGCTTACCAACCTTCTAGAGAAACACTGCTTGCAGTTGGGGCATCAGGTTTAGTCAGGGGACATTTGTCTGGGTGCAACTCGTTGGAGTGTCTTACATTTGAGGTTATGCTCGTCGTTTTATCCTTTGCTTTTTCCTTGTCTACTGGGTAAGAAAGATCGTTGGGCCTCTGTGTATCCACGTCCATTTCTGGTCTTTTCTCAAAGTACATTTCAGCTGGTAGGCATTTGGGTCCAGATTTTAGTACCAATTCTTTCTCATTTTGGGTGAGGGTTTGGGTCAAGTTCTCTGGACTCTGGGATACTTTGGGCTACGGGGCCTCTCATCTCGTGTGTTTGAGAACCATGCGAACATCAGGAAACGTAGCGCAGTAGGAGGGGCCCAGCACAGAATGTAGGACTGTATGGGGGCCCAGAGGAGTTAGAAAACCAGTCTTACTTCTGCAACAAGGAAACTGTGAGCCATACGGTACTTTTTCAGTTGTATCCCGTTCTCATTTGAATTACAGAAGGAGATTTCCTCTGGACTGGGCTTCCAAGTAAAAACAGGGGTTTTATTCCCCCTTCCCCACTGCAGAGGTGCTTCCTATTCTGAGGACAGCCAGCCTCACATAGATTCTACTAGTCACTCTATTCTTTGCTTGCTCTCGTTCTCGTAGTTCAGGAGGAACTTTGGCCTTCCATGTGTCCATTCCCATTCTGTCACTGGTTTGCTTTCCTTTGTGAATCCTGATTTCAAACACTTTTCATTTTTGAGTGGCAATTAGAGAGAGAGAGAGAGAGAGAGAGAGAGACAGAGAGAGAGAGAGAGAGAGCTAGCGGGTGTGGGGTAGGGACAGAAAGAGGGAGACACCCGACCCGAAGCAGGCTCCATGCTGTGAGCACAAAGCCTGATGCGGGGCATGGCCTCACAAGGATGAAATCATGACCTGAGCTGAAATCACGGCTCAGCCTCTTAACCGAATGAACCATCCATGTGCCCATCCCTTGTGGTTCATCTATTTATATCCTGGTTTCCACTAGGCACAATGGGCCTGTCAATAACTCCGTGGAAAACCAGGGATTGGTGGAAAGTTCCCATGTTGCTCCAATGCTGTCTGAAAGCATTCAGTATCTGCTACACAGAAGGATCCACTGACCTCCCCTCTCCCCCCTACCCCCCTCTCCCGCACAGACACATATTGAAGACAAGTTGACATGGGAATAGCAGAATTACAACACTGTCTTCTACAGATGCTCGCGTTCTGAAGAGTAGACAGTTCACCCATTGAAGAACCCTTCAGGCCCTGCAGAATGTGCAGGAGGAGCCCATGCAAGCACCAGTACAAAAGATGCACTTTCCAAACACTTGAGGGTCAGCCACAACCTACAAGCTGCTTACTGTATAGCAATACTGTCTCAGAGGACAGGGCAAAAACGAAAAAAAAAAGGAAAAAAAAAAAAAGAATCCAATGCCAGAAACTTTCCATCTCCTTTTTAAGGAAAAACGCAGCAGGTCTCCATTGTTGTAGCCCCCCACAATGTTCTTACTGCTGAGACAACCATCTTGCCAGGAGAATCTGCTACTGGCTTCATTTTTTTTTTTCTATATGCAATTCTCTTTGGGTCATAAATAACTTTGGCCTTCTGTGTATTCTCCCCCACCCTGGTGCTCTTGTCCAAGCTCAGTGGTCCCTGTTGTCCATTCAGGCACACTGTCCTAGAGCCATTTCCTCTACGTTTATCTAGGGATTCTGGCCCCGTTCTTGGCACTCTGCGATATGCTGGGCCACGGGATATGCTGAAAATTTGCCTTTCAGGAGGCAAAAGGGAAAATGCACTATTGGGGCCTCATCAAAATAACACGCTTCTGCACAGCGAAGGAAACAGTCCTCAATACTAAAGGGCGACCGAGAGAATGGGAGAAGCTATGTGCCAACGACATATCAGATAAAGGGTTCGTATCCAAAATCTAGAAAGAACTTATCAAAATCGACACCCCAAAAACAAACACTCCAGTGAAGAAATGAGCCAAAGACATGAAGAGACACTGCTCCAAAGAAGACTTGCAGATGGCCACCCGACACATGAAAAAAATGTTCAACATCACTCATCATCAGGGAATTACACATCAAAACCACAACGGGATACCACCTTATACCTGCCAGAAAGACCAACATTGACAACGGAGGCTACATCTGAGGTTGGCGAGGCTGTGGAGAAACAGGATCTCTTTGCATTGCTGGTGGGAATGCAAGCGGGGCAGCCACTCTGGACATTACTCAAAAAATTAAAAATGGAACCTCCCTACCACCCAGCAATTGCACTACTAGGTATTTATCCAAGGGAGACAGGAAGGCTGTTTCGGAAGGGCACATGCGCCCCAACGTTTCTAACAGCACTGTCCGCAACAGCCAAAGTATGGAAAGAGCCCAAATGTCCATCGATGGATGAATGGATAAAGAAGGTGTGGTCGATATATACAATGGAGTTTTGCTCAGCAGTCACAGAGAATGTCATCTTGCCTTTTGCATATACATTGATAGAACTAGAGGGTTTTATGGTATGCGAAAGTAGTCAGTCAGAGAAACACAACTATCAAGCGACTTCACTCATCTGAGGCCTTTAAGACACAGAACAGATGAACATAAAGGAAGGGAGGCACAAATAATGTACAAAGAGGGAGGGGGCCAAAACATAAGAGACTCTTAAATATGGAGAACACACAGAGGGTCCGTGGAGGTGTTTTGGGAGGGGGTGTGGGCTAACAGGGTAAAAAGTGTTAAGGAATCTACCCTTTTAATTATTTTTTTTTACAAATTTTGTTTTTGACGTTTATTTATTTTTGAGACAGAGAGAGCCAGAGCATGAACAGGGGAGGGGCAGAGAGAGAGGGAGACACAGAATCTGAAGCAGGCTCCAGGCTCTGAGCTGTCAGCCCAGAGTCCGACGCGGGGCTCGAACTCACGGACCGTGAGATCGTGACCTGAGCCAAAGTCGGACACCCAACCGACCAAGCCACTCAGGCGCCCCGAGAAATCTACTCTTGAAATATTTGTTGCACTAGAGGCTAACTCATTTGGATGGAACTCAAAACGTAAAAGAAAAGAAAAGAAAAGAAAAGAAAAGAAAAGAAAAGAAAAGAAAAGAAAAGAAAAGAAAAGAAATTGCCTTTCAGTACCCTGTTGGCAAAGATAAGCCCAGGGCGTTTCAAGGTGCCCAGCAGGAATGCATATGTGTACACAGGGTCAGAGGGATCAGGAGGGAGCTATCCTTACTTCTGGGACAAGAGGCACATGGAGCTGGACAGTTGCTTCTCAACTTTATCTCATTCTCCGCTGAAATGAAAGCCTTTGGCCATGTGTGTAGCCATTCCAATTCCCTGGCTGTATTGATAATTACGTGTTGGGTCCCAGGCAAGGCCAAGGAGGCCATCCCCCACATAGGGAGTGCCCAGGCATTCCTAATGAGCTCTGACTCTTGTCTGGGCTAAACCAAGAGCAATCAGTTTCTGATATCCCCCAGGAAAGATTGCCTTCCTGGGAGTACTTGGTGTCTGGCTGGCTGAGAAAAGAAATGTTCGTTAGCCAACGTGTCTCCCTCCCTGCATGTTAAGGATGCTTTCACTCTGAAGACCAGTTGGCTCCCCGTAGGCACCAGTCGCTGTGTCTCTATGTACCTATTCTACCATTTTCCTCTCTTTTGTGTCTTTTTATTACTTTTCAGACAGAGGGAGAGACAGAGAGGAAGAGAGAGGAGAGGCAGACAGAGACAGAGAGAGCAGGCAGTGAGGGGTAGAGTGGGACAGATGATTCCAAGGTGTCTCCCTGCTCACAGGAGAGAACTGAGGTGGGGGAGGGCTTGTAAACCATAAGATCATGACTTTAGCAATGAAGCAATGTTGAACCAATGAGTCACCCAAGAGCCCCCGTAGCCCCATGTCTTTTAACAGTTTAAAACATTTATTTCACTTTTGAGAGAGTGAGTGAGAGAAAGAGAGAGAGAGGGAATTGCAAGCAGAAAAGGGCTGAGAGAGACAAAGACTCTGAAGCAGGCTCCAGGCTTCGAGCTCTCAGCACAAAGCCCGACTCGGGACCCGAACTCGAGAACTGGGAGACCATGACCTGAGCAGAAGCCAAGAGTTGAGGTTTAGGGGAATGAGTCATCCACGTGCCCCCTTTTACCCTTTCTAAAATGAGAATCTTCCATGGTCACATCAGGGCCCATGGTTCAGAGCAATTCCCTCTGATTTTAATTGGGGATTCTGGATGAGTTCTTGTGACAGCACAATAAGTTGGGCCCTAGGAGCCTTGCAACATGCCTTCCAGATCTAAATTGACAACATGAGATGTAGGTCAGGGGAAGGTACCCAACAGAGGATATTTGTGTGTAGTTAGGGCCAAAGGGTGTGGGAAGGCAGTTGACCTCACGTCTGGGACAAGGGCAAATGACGCGACACATTTCCCTCTCAGCCTTCTCCCATTCTCATCTGAAAGGAAACTTTCGTGGTCCTTAGAGCCATTCCCATGCCAATGCTATGTGCTAACTAGGACTTGGTTTGCAGCCCGGGTGAGCCAGTGAGGCTGTCAGTCACACAGTGAGCTCCCAGGCATGCATGGTGAGTTCTCACGCTGCTTCCGTGCCCACCAAGGGAAATCTTTTTCTGACAACACACAGGAAAGATAGCCCTGCTCTCAGAGAGCACTTACTGCTTGGCCTCAGATTCTGAAGAGCACACAATCCACGCATACGAGCTATGTTCCAGGACCTGGTCAGTGCAGACAGTGGCCCGTCACCATCGAATGCATAACAGAAACGGTTGCAAACATTTGAGCAACAGCTTGGAGCATGGACCCACTACCCCTGAATCCCTGCTGCCTCTGTCTCCTGATGGGAACGGCAGGAAAAACAGCCAAGGCCAGAAGCTGTCCCTCTGTTGCAGAAGGACATAGGCAGACCCATTGCAGACTGGACTTTCCAGAGGTTTTCCCTTTAGAGTTTGAGTTTTTCTCTCGCCTCAGGTGTTCTTCCTCCTTACGCAGGACCTTGCCAGGAAATTGTCATTCTAGACACTTCATTCTAACCTGCGTCCCCGTCTCTTCAGTAATAAATCACTTTGGCCATTCGCATTTCCGTTTCCATGAATACCCTTTTTTCGGTATACAAAGACCCTTGTCTCTGGGTGCCATTCAGAGCCTGTGTCCCAGAGAAATATTCGGACATGTGGAACCTGGGTCCTCCTGTGGCCCTCCCATGTTTCTTTATCTACCAATTTCCCTGTTTTGACTTAGGAGCCATAGAGCTGTCACTCACTCGACTCGTGCCCAGGGATACATTTTCCCACCGGCCTGGGCACGTCGCAGGTGGGGCCCAGCAAAGCAGCTCAACCACTCCTTGAGACAGCACTTGCACTTACCCGTCTTGGATTTACCTTCCATCTGGGGCACAGATGGCCCGCAGGACCACAGGTATCATGATTGGGTGCAGGTCACGACCAATAGAGTTTAGTAATGAGAAAGTCTCATATTCTGAGCATTCTAATCATGCTCACTTGCTGTCCATGTGCGGTGATTTTACTATCCACTTTCCTATCCCCACATGTGCCTTGGCACATACACACTGATGATGCTTTCAAGAAAAAGTAGACCTTAGGGAAGTGACGAGGGAGAAAGAAGCAAAGGGGTAGAGACAGCTCTGCCATGGGGCAGACGCATCCATTTGCTTGGCTACATGCTCAATGGCCGAAACATGGACAAGGAATGCCTGAAATGAGTAGGTGCCTGCTGGCCCCATGGGCCATCCTTGGCGCAGCCTCCAGACGAAAGGACGAGGGTGCTCTGGGGGCACCTCGAATTATGATGAGCTAAGTCCCCTTAGTTAGACTACAGCTACAGAACAAATGCTTTCAGCGTTCTCCTGTAGAGTGTTGGGATTCTCCAGAGTTCCATCTAATCATAATGGGTCAACTGGCCTTGGCTCTCCCTCAACGACTTATATCTCCGTCACCGTACCAGAGCCTCTCTCGTATTCCAGCCTCTGGAAAAGGCAAGAACGAACGTAAAATGGGAAGTTGTTACACTCTCTGAATGATACTCAGGGCAAGATGTATTCATTTTAAAATAGGGCAACCTGAATGACATGTGAACAGACGAGGCAACGCTGTGCTGTTACCAACCTCTGCATTTCTTGCAGGCATATTGCACGCTGCCTAACACCGCGACTCAGTACATCCTTCTTAGAGGTGATTCCTGGCTTTCATCAACACAACCCACCATAACTATCCATTTCCTGTGAGGGTACACATGTGAGAGGACTTTAGTGCTCCAAACAGGGGCTGGGAGAGGTGAACTGGTAAGTAGGCAAACACCAGGTGCTGCCCCAATGGGCTCCAGCCTAGGTGCCAGTCCCTGCCTTCTACCACAGTCCTTGCAAGGGCGGCGGTGGAACTAGTCCTTGCAGCCAGAACTCTCACTGTGGCTATTGTGGAGTATGCTGAAGGAGGACAGCAATGCACAGGCCAATGGTAAGGTTGCCACACCATGAGCACCGAATGGCTTTGCTGGACCACTGAGGTTGCTCGGGCACTGCCTTGACGCACAGGGCTGTTCATGCCTTGGCACCTGTCCCAGGAACCTCCTTGTGCTTTGGACCTGCACCCACCACCTATGCCCCCTGGGTCCCACTGGCCCCTCTGTGCCCCAGAAGGAAGGAAAACCCAAGTCTGAGACAGTGCAAGTACAGCCATTAGCAGGGGCTGCTTGCCTTCCTTGGGGCCCATGTCCAACACGCATAGGGTGGTGTGAAAATCAATCCCTGGGTGTGGGTTTACTGAGTCACAGCTCCAATGGCTCCTAAATCTACATGGGGACATAGTTAGACATAAAGCCTTCGGAAGGGAGTGGCCATAACCAGGGCCTCATTTTTCAATATTTCAATAGGAATGGGGTCAATCTGGAAAGGGGCTGTGTAGATTCGTGTTCCCTCCACACAGTAGGCAGGCAGCCCCTTTTCCATCCTCTGGACCAGAAAAATTGCCAATGTTCCAATCTGGGCCTTTCCAATGGACTAGGCCCCTGAATGACTCCATGGTTTTGACAGCAACTTGCCAGGGACCCTGTGACCTCACCTAGACACGGTCACAAAAATGGGACTAGGATACCCAGCTGAACACCAGGGACCAGCCTCTGAAAACATGGAAGATGGAATGCACCCAACGCGGAACTACTTGAAACTAGAGCAAAGTGGTGAAAATAGATTCACGGAGGGCCAGAGGTCTTAAGTAGGAATCAGAAAGGGCTGTGGTGGTAATGCAGTGACTACAGCAAAAGGCTAGCAAGCTGGCTGTCTCACGGATAAGCAACACCTGTGGGCTTTGGTGAAGGGGCCCTTTCCTGGCCATACCCGGGAGCTCTGTGAACAAGGGGCCTGCCTTCCTCCTTTAGAAAGAGAGAGAATTCCCTCGACCTGGGTCTGTTTCTTGCCCTTTCCCTCAGACGACAGTGGCAGCAGTGATTCCGCTGTGGCTGTTTGGGGCCCCAGGCTGATGATCAACTGGTTAGAACCTGGCCTGGCTCCAACATTTACTACAACGTCCCTTTGGGCACCATCCAGTGGCTTAGGCACAGTGCACATGCATGAGCCATCTACTCAGCAGGAGCAAGGCATTTCTGGTAGCCAGGGGAGGGTGACCAGCTGGCTACCCATCCCTGCCATGACTCTAGCTGACTAAGCACCAAGCCCCCGGGGACAGACGGGCTACCGTCTCGGTTACCAGACACTGATCGTGGTCAATTGGCTCAGGAACTCACTGGCAACCCCACAACAATTTTTGGACCTGGACTGTGTACCTGACACAGACCCATGGATCCTGCAAAAATGTAGTTCATAGTACATTTCTGAGGCTCTGGCTCACAATGCCCCCCAGACAGATCACAGTTTGAACACAAGAGCAATAAAATGCAAGTTGACACCCCAAGGACCAAAGTTTCTCATTACAGAAGTGAATGGGTAGGGTTAGAATTCAGGGCCTCCTGCTATCGCCTGGCAGGCTGATTGTGTGGGCTGGAAGAAACCCGTGAGGGTGTGGTAAAAGGAAACCTCCACTGGCTACACCTGAGCATGCAATTCTGCAGGAGGTGTGTTTTCTTCCTTCAGAGAGAGAAGCACAAAATGATTTGCTGGTTTGTCCTGTCCTTCCCATTAGGAAAGAGATGCACCATTGATGAAGAGGCAAGGGGTTCTGCTGCTAGATGTTTGGCACGTGTTTGGAACCTGGACCTGATGCAGTGGTCTTTGAAGGAGCCCCTTCAGTGCTGCCCAGGTCCAGAAGCATAGTGTGCCTAGGGGAACCATCTGTGAGTCGAAATGAAGGGAGGTCCACCCTTCACTGCCCTTACCCACAGCTGGCCAAGCACCAAGCACTCAGGGAGAGACAAGAGGGAAATCCTTCCTTACACTGGAAGTTACTGTTTGCTCCCCCATAGGACAGGACAAGAGCGAGAGCTTAGCGCCAACCTTTGGGCTCGGCTTGGGTGAAGGGAGTGAAAGCCCAGGCATCCCGCAATGTGTCCCAAGGCTTGGAAAATAACAAATTGGTGGCAATGGCTCCAAGGGAGACCAAGGCTCTACATTACAGATGCTCTACCTGCACCAGAGCCAGGTTCCAAACACTTCAAGGTCCACAAGCAGACCTTCAATCACTGAAGGAATACTGTAGAGTCCACCTCTACTTGATGGACAGGGCAGGAGGAAAGGCAATGGCCAGAGGAATTCCGGGCTTACCAACCTTGTAGATAAACACTGCTTGCAGTTGGTGCATCAGGTTTAGTCAGGTGACTTTTCTCTGGGTGCAACTCATTGGAGTGTCTTACATTTGAGGTTATGCTTGTCGCTTTATCCTTTGCTTTTTCCTTGTCTACTGGGTAAGAAAGACCGTTGGGACTCTGTGTATCCACGAACATTCCTGGTCTTTTCTCAAAGTACATTTCAGCTGGTAGGCATTTGGGGCCAGCTTTTACGACCAATTCTTTCGCATTTTAGGTGAGGGTTTGGTCAAGTTCTCTGGACTCTGGGATACTTTGGTCTACGGGGCCTCTGATCTCGTGTGTTTGAGAACCTTGCTAACATCAGGAAACCTAGCGCAGTGGAGGGGCCCAGCACAGAATGTTGGCCTGTATGCGGGCCCAGAGGAGTTAGAAAACCAGTCTTACTTCTGCAACAAGGAAACTGTGAGCCATACGGAACTTTTTCAGTTGTATCCCGTTCTCATTTGAATTTCAGAAGGAGAATTCCTCTGGTCTGGGCTTCCAGGTAAAAACAGGGGTTTTATTCCCCCTTCCCCACTGCAGAGGTGCTTCCTATTCTGAGGACAGCCAGCTTCACATGGATTCTACTAGTCACTCTATTCTTTGCTTGCTCTCGTTCTCGTACTTCAGGCGGAACTTTGGCCTTCCATGTGTCCATTCCCATTCTGTCACTGGTTTGCTTTCCTTTGTGAATCCTGATTTCAAACATTTTTCCTTTTTGAGTGGTAATGAGAGAGAGAGAGAGTGAGACAGAGGGAGAGAGAGAGCTAGCAGGTGTGGGGTAGGGACAGAAAGAGGGAGACACCCGACCCTAAGCAGGCTCCATGCTGTGAGCACAAAGCCTGATATGGGGCATGGCCTCACAAGGATGAATTCATGACCTGAGCTGAAATCACGTCTCAGCCACTTAACCGACTGAGCCATCCATGTGCCCATCCTTTGTGGTTCATCTATTTATATCCTGGTTTTCACTAAGCACAATGGTGCTGTCAATAACTCAGTGGAAACCCAGGGATTGGTGGAAAGTTCCCATGTTGCTCCAATGCTGTCTGAAATCATTCAGTATCTGCTACACAAAAGGATCCACTCACCTCCCCTGTCCCCCCTACCCCCCGCCCGCACAGACACATATTGAATACAAGTTAGCATGGGAATAGCAGAATTGAAACACTATCTTCTACAGATGCCCGGGTTCTGAAGAGTAGACAGTTCAACCATTTGCAGAATCCTTCAGGCCCTGCAGAATGTGCAGGAAGAGCCCATGCAAGCACCAGTACATCAGAGGCACATTCCAAACACTTGAGGGTCAGCCACAACCTACAAGCTGCTAACTGTATAGCATGACTGTCTCAGAGGAGAGGGCAAAAAAGAAAAAGAAAAAGAAAAATCCAATGCCAGAAACTTTCCATCTCCTTTTGAAGGAACAACGCAGGAGGTCTCCTTTGTTGTAGCCCCCACAGTGTTCTTACTGCTGAGACAACCATCTTGCCAGGAGTTTCTGCTAGTCGCTTCTTCTTCTTTTTTTTTTTTTTCTATATGCCATTCTCTTTGGTTCATAAAGAAATTTGGCCTTCTGTGTATTCTCCCCCACGCTGGTGTTCTTTGCCAAGCTCAGTTGTCCCTATTGTCCATTCAGGCAACTGTCCCAGAGCCATTTCCTCTACGTTTATCTAGGGATTCTGTCCCCGATCTTGTCACTCTGGGATATGCTGGGCCACAGGATATGCTGAAAAATTGCCTTTCAGGAGGCAAAAGGGAAAATGCACTACTGGGGCCTAATCAAAATAACACGCTTCTGCACAGTGAAGGAAACAGTCCTCAATACTAAAGGGCGACCGAGAGAATGGGAGAAGCTATGTGCCAACGACATATCAGATAAAGGGTTCGTATCCAAAACCTAGAAAGAACTTATCAAAGTCGACACCCCAAAAACAAACACTCCAGTGAAGAAATGAACCAAAGACATGAGAGACACTGCTCCAAAGGAGAGTTACAGATGGCCACCCGACACATGAAAAAAATGCTCAACATCACTCATCATCAGGGAATTACACATCAAAACCACAACGGGATACCACCTTATACCTGCCAGAAAGACCAACATTGACAACGGAGGCAACATCTGAGGTTGGCGAGGCTGTGGAGAAACAGGATCTCTTTGCATTGCTGGTGGGAATGCAAGCGCGGCAGCCACTCTGGACATTACTCAAAAAATTAAAATGGAACCTCCCTACGACCCAGCAATTGCACTACTAGGTATTTATCCAAGGGAGACAGGAAGGCTGTTTCGAAAGGGCACATGCACCCCAACTTTACTGACAGCACTGTCAGCAACAGCCAAAGTATGGAAAGAGCCCAAATGTCCATCGATGGATGAATGGATAAAGAAGATGTGGTCGATATATACAATGGAGTGTTCCTCAGCAGTCACAAAGAATGTCATGTTGCCTTTTGCAGCTACATTGATAGAACTAGAGGGTTTTATGGTACGCGAAGGTAGTCAGTCAGAGAAACACAACTATCAAGCGACTTCACTCATCTGAGGCCTTTAAGACACAGAACAGATGAATATAAAGGAAGGGAGGCACAAATAATGTATAAAGAGGGAGGGGGCCAAAACATAAGAGACTCTTAAATATGGAGAACACACAGAGGGTCCCTGGAGGTGTTGTGGGAGGGGGTGTGGGCTAACTGGGTAAGAAGTGTTAAGGAATCTACTCTTGAAATCATTGTTGCACTAGAGGCTAACTAATTTGAATGGAACTCAAAACGTAAAATAAAAGAAAAGAAAATACATTGCCTTTCAGTACCCTGTTGGCAAAGATAAGCCCAGGGCGTTTCAAGGTGCCCAGCAGGAATGCATGTGTGTACACAGGGTCAGAGGGATCAGGAGGGAGCTATCCTTCCTTCTGGGACAAGAGGCACATGGAGCTGGACAGTTACTTCTCAACTTTATCTCCTTCTCAGCTGAAAGGAAAGCCTTTGGCCGTGTGTGTAGCCATTCCAATTCCCTGGCTGTATTGATAATGACGTCTTGGGTCCCAGGCAAGGCCAAGGAGGCCATCCCCCACATAGGGAGTGCCCAGGCTTTCCTAATGAGCTCTGACTCTTGTCTGGGCTAAGCCAAGAGCAATCAGTTTCTGATATCCCGCAGGAAAGATTGCCTTCCTGGGAGTACTTGGTGTCTGGCTGGCTGAGAAAAGAAATGTTCGTTAGCCAACGTGTCTCCCTCCCTGCATGTTAAGGATGCTTTCACTCTGAAGACCAGTTGGCTCCCCCGTGGGCACCAGTCGCGAGGACCTTGTTAGCACTGAAAGACACCATTCAAGAACTACTGCACCACAGGCCAGTTCAAAACACCTGAACACAACACCAGGCCCCTGGTAACACTGCTGCCTCTCTCCTTTGATCAGGTGACAAAAGGAAAAGGGTGAACTCCCGAAGCTTTTCTTCTCTTTCCCGAGTAAGAATAAGGTATCTTGCCATGAAGACTCCTACTGCAAACAGTGGTGGCTTACCTTTGCCCTTGCCCATAGGTGTTTCTTATTCCTGACACAGTCAGCTTACCAGGAGATTGTAGGAGCCATTTCATCCACAAATTATCCCATTTGCATCTCTCATAGGAACACTGTGTCTCTATGTACCTACTCCACCATTGTCCTCTCTTTTGTGTTTTTTTATTACTTTTCAGACAGAGGGAGCGACAGAGAGGAAGAGAGAGGTGACGGAGACAGAGACAGAGAGAGCAGGCAGTGAGGGGTAGAGTGGGACAGATGATCCCAAGGCGTCTCCCTGCTCACAGGAGAGAACTGATGTGGGGGAGGGCTTGCAAACCATAAGATCATGACTTTAGCAATGAAGAAATGTTGAACCAATGAGTCACCCAAGAGCCCCCGTAGCCCCATGTCTTTTAACAGTTTAAAACATTTATTTCACTTTTGAGAGAGTGAGTGAGATAAAGAGAGAGAGAGAGGGACATTGCAAGCAGAAAAGGGCTGAGAGTGAGACAAAGACTCTGAAGCCGGAGTTCCGGAAGATGGCGGCGTAGGAGGACGCTGGACTCACCGCTCGTCCTGCTGATCACTTAGATTCCACCTATACCTGCCTTAAGAACCCAGAAAACCGCCAGAGGGTTAGAAGAACGGAGTCTCCGGAGCCAAGAGCAGACGAGAGGCCCACGGAAGAGGGTAGGAAGGGCGGCGAGGCGGTGCGAGCTCCAAGGACGGGCGGGAGGGAGCCGGGGCGGAGGGGCGGCTCGCAGGCCAAGCAGAGTCCCCGAGTCTGGCTGGGAAAAGCGGAGGGGCCGGAAGGACTGTGTTCCGACAGCAAGCGCGACTTAGCGTCTGGGAGGTCATAAGTTAACAGGTCTGCTCAGAAAGCGGGAAGGCTGGAGGACAAAGGGAGGGAGAGCTGCTGAGCCCCCGGAAGGCAGAGCTCAGCTTGGCGGGGAACAAAGGCACTCGCCAGCGCCATCTCCGCCACCCATCCCCCAGCCAGAATCCCAAAGGGAACCAGTTCTTGCCAGGGAACTTGCTCGCTTCTCCGTGCAAACACCCAACTCTGTGCTTCTGCCGAGCCAAACCTCCGGCAGCGGATCTGACTCCCTCCCACTGCCACAGGGCCCCTCCTGAAGTGGATCACCTAAGGAGAAGCGAGCTAAGCCTGCCCCTCCTGCCCCCGTGCACCTTGCCTACCCACCCCAGCTAATACGCCAGATCCACAGCACCACAAGCCTGGCAGTGTGCAAGTAGCCCAGACGGGCCACGCCACCCCACAGTGAATCCCGCCCCTAGGAGAGGGGAAGACAAGGCACACACCAGTCTGACTGTGGCCCCAGAGGTGAGCTGGGGGCAGACATCAGGTCGGTCTTCGGCCCCGCCCACCAACTGCAGTTATACACCACAGCAAGGGGGAAGTGCCCTGCGGGTCCTCACCACTCCAGGGACTATCCAAAATGACCAAACGGAAGAATTCCCCTCAGAAGGATCTCCAGGAAATAACAACAGCTAATGAACTGATCAAAAACGATTTAAATAATATAACAGAAAGTGAATTTAGAATACTAGTCATAAAATTAATCGCTGGGCTTGAAAACAGTATACAGGACAGCAGAGAATCTCTTGCCACAGAGATCAAGGGAATAAGGAACAGTCACGAGGAGCTGAAAAACGCTTTAAACGAAATGCAAAACAACATGGAAACCATGACGGCTTGGATTGAAGAGGCAGAGGAGAGAATAGGTGAACTAGAAGGTAATGTGATGGAGAAAGAGGAAGCTGAAAGAAAGAGAGATAAAAAAAATCCAGGAGTAGGAGGGGAAAATTAGAGAACTAAGTGATACACTAAAAAGAAATAATATACGCATAATTGGTATCCCAGAGGACGAAGAGAGAGGGAAAGGTGCTGAAGGGGTACTTGAAGAAATTATAGCTGAGAACTTCCCTGAACTGGGGAAGGAAAAAGGCATTGAAATCCAAGAGGCACAGAGAACTCCCTTCAGACGTAACTTGAATCGATGTTCTGCACGACATATCATAGTGAAACTGGCAAAATACAAGGATAAAGAGAAAATTCTGAAAGCAGCAAGGGATAAACGTGCCCTCACATATAAAGGGAGACCTATAAGACTCGTGACTGATCTCTCCTTTGAAACTTGGCAGGCCAGAAAGGCTTGGCACGATATCTTCAGTGTGCTAAACAGAAAAAATATGCAGCCGAGAATCCTTTATCCAGCAAGTCTGGCATTTAGAATAGAAGGAGAGATAAAGGTCTTCCCAAACAAACAAAAACTGAAGGAATTTGTCACCACGAAACCAGCCCTACAAGAGATCCTAAGGGGGATCCTGTGAGACAAAGTACCAGAGACATCACTACAAGCCTAAAACATACAGACATCACAATGACTCTAAACCCGTATCTTTCTAGAATAACACTGAATGTAAATGGATTAAATGCGCCAGCCAAAAGACATAGGGTATCAGAATGGATAAAAAAACAAGACCCATCTATTTGCGGTCTACAAGAGACTCATTTTAGATCTGAGGACACCTTTAGATTGAGAGTGAGGGGATGGAGAACTATTTATCATGCTACTGGAAGCCACAAGAAAGCTGGAGTAGCCATACTTATATCAGACAAACTAGACTTTCAATTAAAGGCTGTAACAAGAGATGAAGAAGGGCATTATATAATAATTACAGGGTCTATCCATCAGGAAGAGCTAACAATTATAAATGTCTATGCGCCAAATACCGGAGCCCCCAGATATATAAAACAGTTACTCATAAACATAAGCAACCTTATTGATAAGAATGTGGTCATTGCAGGGGACTTTAACACCCCACTTACAGAAATGGATAGATCACCTAGACACACAGTCAATAAAGAAACAAGGGCCCTGAATGATACATTCGATCAGATGGACTTGACAGATATATTTAGAACTCTGTATCCCAAAGCAACAGAATATACTTTCTTCTCGAGTGCACATGGAACATTCTCCAAGATAGATCATATACTGGGTCACAAAACAGCCCTTCAGAAGTTTACAAGAATTAAAATTATGCCCTGCATACTTTCAGACCACAATGCTATGAAGCTTGAAATCAACCACAGGAAAAAGTCTGGAAAACCTCCAAAAGCATGGAGGTGAAAGAACACCCTACTAACGAAGGAGTGGGTCAACCAGGCAATTAGAGAAGAAAGTAAAAAATATATGGAAACAAACGAAAATGAAATTACAACAATCCAAACGCTTTGGGATGCAGCTAAGACAGTCCTGAGAGGAAAATACATTGCAATCCAGGCCTATCTCAAGAAACAGGAAAACTCCCAAATACAAAATCTAACATCACACCTAAAGGAAACAGAAGCAGAACAGCAAAGGCAGCCTACGCCAGCAGAAGAAGAGAAATCATAAATTTCAGAGCAGAAATAAACAATATAGAATCTAAAAAAACTGTAGAGCAGATCAACGAAACCAAGACTCGGCTTTTTGAAAAAATAAACAAAATTGACAAACCTCTAGCCAGGCTTCTCAAAAAGAAAAGGGAGCTGACCCAAATAGATAACATCATGAATGAAAATGGAATTATTACAACCAATCCCTCAGAGATAAAAACAATTATCAGCGAATACTATGAAAAATTATATGCCAACAAATTGGACAACCTGGAAGAAATGGACAAATTCCTAAACACCCACACTCTTCCAAAACTCAATCAGGAGGAAATAGACAGCTTGAACAGACCCATAACCAGCGAAGAAATTGAACCGGTTATCACAAATCTCCCAACAAATAAGAGTCCAGGACCAGATGGCTTCCCAGGGGAGTTCTACCAGACGTTTAAAGCAGAGATAATACCTATCCTTCTCAAGCTATTCCAAGAAATAGAAAGGGAAGGAAAACTTCCAGACTCATTCTATGAAGCCAGTATTGCTTTGATTCCTAAACCAGACAGAGACCCAGTAAAAAAAGAGAACTACAGGCCACTATCTCTGATGAATATGGATGCAAAAATTCTCAATAAGATACTAGCAAATCGAATTCAACAGCATATAAAAAGAATTATTCACTATGATCAAGTGGGATTCATTCCTGGCATGCAGGGCTGGTTCAACATTCGCAAATCGATCTACGTGATACATTACATTAACAAAAAAAAAGAGAAGAACCATATGATCCTGTCAATCGATGCAGAAAAGGCCTTTGACAAAATCAACACCCTTTCTTAATAAAAACCCTGGAGAAAGTCGGGATAGAAGGAACATACTTAAAGATCATAAAAGCCATTTATGAAAAGCCCACAGCTAACATCATCCTCAACGGGGAAAACCTGAGAGCTTTTTCCCTGAGATCAGGAACACGACAGGGATGCCCACTCTCACCGCTGTTGTTTAACATAGTGGTGGAAGTGCTAGCATCAGCAATCAGACAACAAAAGGAAATCAAAGGCATCAAAATTGGCAAAGATGAAGTCAAGCTTTCGCTTTTTGCAGATGACATGATATTATACATGGAAAATCCGATAGACTGCACCAAAAGTCTGCTAGAACTGATACATGAATTCAGCAAAGTTGCAGGATACAAAATCACTGTACAGAAATCAGTTGCATTCTTATACACTAACAATGAAGCAACAGAAAGACAAATAAAGAAACTGATCCCATTCACAATTGCACCAAGAAGCATAAAATACCTAGGGATAAATCTAACCAAAGATGTAAAAGATCTGTATGCTGAAAACTATAGAAAGCTTATGCAGGTAATTGAAGAAGATAGAAAGAAATGGAAAGACATTCCCTGCTCATGGATTGGAAGAATAAATATTGTCAAAATGTCAATACTACCCAAAGCGATCTACACATTCAAAGCAATCCCAATCAAAATTGCACCAGCATTCTTCTCGAAACTAGAACAAGCAATCCTAAAATTCATATGGAACCACAAAAGGCCCCGAAGAGCCAAAGTAATTTTGAAGAAGAAGACCAAAGCAGGAGGCATCCCAATCCCAGACTTTAGCCTCTACTACAAAGCTGAAATCATCAAGACAGCATGGTATTGGCATAAACACAGACACATAGACCAATGGAATAGAATAGAAACCCCAGAACTAGACCCACAAACGTATGGCCAACTCATCTTTGACAAAGCAGGAAAGAACATCCAATGGAAAAAAGACAGTCTCTTTAACAAATGGTGCTGGGAGAACTGGACAGCAACATGCAGAAGGTTGAAACTAGACCACTTTCTCACACCATTCACAAAAATAAACTCAAAATGGATAAAGGACCTGAATGTGAGACAGGAAACCATCAAAACCTTAGAGGAGAAAGCAGGAAAAGACCTCTCTGACCTCAGCCGTAGCAATCTCTTACTCGGCACATCCCCAAAGGCAAGGGAATTAAAAGCAAAAGTGAATTACTGGGACCTTATGAAGATAAAAAGCTTCTGCACAGCAAAGGAAACAACCAACAAAACGAAAAGGCAACCAAAGGAATGGGAAAAGATATTTGCAAATGACACATCGGACAAAGGGCTAGTATCCAAAATATATAAAGACTCATCAAACTCCACACACGAAAAACAAATAACCCAGTGAAGAAATGGGCAGAAAACATGAATAGACACTTCTCTAAAGAAGACATCCGGATGGCCAACAGGCACATGCAAAGATGTTCAACGTCGCTCCTTATCAGGGAAACACAAATCAAAACCACACTCAGATACCACCTCACGCCAGAGTGGCCAAAATGAAGAAATCAGGAGACTATAGATGCTGGAGAGGATGTGGAGAAACGGGAACCCTCTTGCACTGTTGGTGGGAATGCAAATTGGTGCAGCCGCTCTGGAAAGCAGTGTGGAGGTTCCTCAGAAAATTAAAAATAGATCTACCCTATGGCCCAGCAATAGCACTGCTAGGAATTTATCCAAGGGATACAGGAGTACTGATGCATAGGGGCACTTGTACCCCATTGTTTATAGCAGCACTCTCAACAATAGCCAAAGTATGGAAAGAACCTAAATGTCCATCAACTGATGAATGCATAAAGAACTTGTGGTTTAGGGGCGCCTGGGTGCGGAGTTGGTTAAGCGTCCGACTTCAGCCAGGTCACGATCTCGCGGTCCGTGAGTTCGAGCCCCGCGTCAGGCTCTGGGCTGATGGCTCAGAGCCTGGAGCCTGTTTCCGATTCTGTGTCTCCCTCTCTCTCTTGCCCTCCCCGGTTCATGCTCTGTCTCTCTCTGTCCCAAAAATAAAAAAATAAAAAACGTTGCAAAAAAAAATTTAATAAAAAAAAAAAAGAACTTGTGGTTTATATACACAATGGAATACTACGTGGCAATGAGAAAAAATGAAATATGGCCTTTTGTAGCAACGTGGATGGAACTGGAGAGTGTGATGCTAAGTGAAATAAGCCATACAGAGGAAGACAGATACCATATGGTTTCACTCTTAGGTGGATCCTGAGAAACGTAACAGAAACCCATGGGGGAGGGGAAGGAAAAAAAAAAAGAGGCTAGAGTGGGAGAGAGCCAAAGCATAAGAGACAGTTAAAAACTGAGAACAAACTGAGGGTTAATGGGGGTGGGAGGGAGGGTAGGGTGGTTGATGGGTATTGAGGAGGGCACCTTTTGGGATGAGCACTGGGTGTTGTATGGAAACCAATTTGACAGTAAATTTCATATATTAAAAAATAACAAAATAAAAAAATAAACACACACACACACACACACACACACACACAAAGAAAAGAAAAGAAAAGAAAAGACTCTGAAGCAGGCTCCAGGCTTCGAGCTCTCAGCACGAAGCCCGACTAGGGACCCGAACTCGAGAACTGGGAGACCATGACCTGAGCAGAAGCCAAGAGTTGAGGTTTAGGGGAATGAGTCATCCACGTGCCCCCTTTTACCCTTTCTAAAATGAGAATCTTCCATGGTCACATCAGGGCCCATGTTTCAGAGCAATTCACTCTGATTTTAATTGGGGATTCTGGATGAGTTCTTGTGACAGCACAATAACATGGTCCCTAGGAGCCTTACAACATGCCTTCCAGATCTAAATTGACAACATGAGATGTAGGTCAGGGGAAGGTACCCAACAGAGGATATTTGTGTGTAGTTAGGGCCAAAGGGTGTGGGAAGGCAGTTGACCTCACGTCTGGGACAAGGGCAAATGGCGCGACACATTTCCCTCTCAGCCTTCTCCCATTCTCATCTGAAAGGAAACTTTCGTTGTCCTTAGAGCCATTCCGATGCCAATGCTATGTGCTAACTAGGACTTGTTTTGCAGCCCGGGTGAGCCAGTGAGGCTGTCAGTCACACAGTGAGCTCCCAGGCATGCATGGTGTGTTCTCACGCTGCTTCCGTGCCCACCAAGGGAAATCTTTTTCTGACAACACACAGGAAAGATAGCCCTGCTCTCAGAGAGCACTTACTGCTTGGCCTCAGATTCTGAAGAGCACACAATCCACGCATAAGAGCTATGTTCCAGGACCTGGTCAGTGCAGACAGTGGCCCGTCACCATCTAATGCATAACAGAAACGGTTGCAAACACTTGAGCGACAGCCTGGAGCATGGACCCACTACCCCTGAATCCCTGCTGCCTCTGTCTCCTGATGGGAACGGCAGGAAAAACAGCCAAGGCCAGAAGCTGTCCCTCTGTTGCAGAAGGACACAGGCAGACCCATTGCAGACTGGACTTTCCAGAGGTTTTCCCTTTAGAGTTTGAGTTTTTCTCTCGCCTCAGGTGTTCTTCCTCCTTACGCAGGACCTTGCCAGGAAATTGTCCTTCTAGACACTTCATTATAACCTGCGTCCCCGTCTCTTCAGTAATGAATCACTTTGGCCACTCGCATTTCCGTTTCAATGAATACCCTTTTTTCGGTATACAAAGACCCTTGTCTCTGGGTGCCATTCAGAGCCTGTGTCCCAGAGGAATATCCGGACATGTGGAACCTGGGTCCTCCTGTGGCCCTCCCATGTTTCTTTATCTACCAATTTTGCTGTTTTGACTTAGGAGCCATAGAGCTGTCACTCACTCGACCCGTGCCCAGGGATACATTTTCACACCGGCCTGGGCACTTCGCAGGTGGGGCTCAGCAAAGCAGCTCAACCACTCCTAGAGACAGCCCTTGCACTTACCAGTGTTGGATTTACCATCCATCTGGGGGCACAGATGGCCCGCAGGACCACAGGTATCATGATTGGGTGCAGGTCACGACCAATAGACTTTAGAAATGAGAAATTCTAATATTCTGACCATTCTAATCATGCTCACTTGCTGTCCAAGTGCGGTCATTTTACTATCCACTTTACTATCCCCACATGTGTCTTGGCACATACACACTGATGATGATTTCAAGAAAAAGAAGACCCTAGGGAAGTGGCTAGGGAGAAAGAAGCAAAGGGGTAGAGACAGCTCTGCCATGGGGCAGCCACATCCATTTCCTTGGCTGCATGCTCAATGGCCCAAACATGGACAAGGAATGCCCGAAATGAGTAGGTGCCTGCTGGACCCATGGGCCATCCTTGGCGCAGCCTCCAGAAGAAAGGATGAGGGTGCTCTGGGGTAACCTCGAATTATGATGAGCTAAGTCCCCTTAGTTAGACAACAGCTACAGAACAAATGCTTTCAGTGTTCTCCTGTAGAGTGTTGGGATTCTCCAGAGTTCCATCTAATCATAATCGGTCAACTGGCCTTGACTCTCCCTCAACGACTTATATCTCCGTCACCCTACCAGAGCCTCTCGCGTTTTCCAGCGTCTGGAAAAGGCAAGAAGTAACGTAAAGTGGGAAGTTGTTACACTCTCTGAATGATACTCAGGACAAGATCTATTTATTTTAAAATAGGGCAACCTGAATGATATGTGAACAGACGAGGCAACGCTGTGCTGTTACCAACCTCTGCATTTCTTGCAGGCATATTGCACGCTGGCCAACACCGCGACTCAGTACATCCTTCTTATAGGTGAATCCTGGCTTTCATCAACACAACCCACCATAACTAATCATTTGCTGTGAGGGTACACATGTGAGAGGCCTTTAGTGCTCCAAATAGGGGCTGGGAGAAGTGAACTGGTAAGGAGGCAAACACCAGGTGCTGCCCCAATGGGCTCCAGCCTAGGTGCCAGTCCCTGCCTTCTACCACAGTCCTTGCAAGGGCGGCTGTGGACCTAGTCCTTGCAGCCAGAACTCTCACTGTGGCTATTGTGGAGTATGCTGAAGGAGGACAGCAATGCACAGGCCAATGCCAAGGTTGCCACACCATGAGCACCGAATGGCTTTGCTGGACCACTGATGTTGCTCGGGCACTGCCTTGACGCACAGGGCTGTTCATGCCTTGGCACCTGTCCCAGGAACCTCCTTGTGCTGGGGATCTGCACCCACCACCTATGCCCCCTGGGTCCCACTGGCCCCTCTGTGCCCCAGAAGGAAGGTAAACCCAAGGCTGAGTCAGTGCAAGTACAGCCATTAGCAGGGTCTGGCTTGCCTTGCTTGGGGACCCTGACCAACACGCATAGGGTGGTGTGAAAATCAATCCCTGGGTGTGGGTTTCGTGAGTCACAGCTCCAATGGCTCCTAAATCTACACGGGGACATAGTTAGACATAGAGCCTTGGGAACGGAGTGGCCATAACCAGGGCGTCATTTTTCAATATTTCAATAGGAATGGGGTCAATCTGGAAAGGGGCTGTGTAGCTTCGTGTTCCCTCCACACAGTGGGTGGCCAGCCCCCTTTCCATCCTCTGGACCAGAAAAATTGCCAATGTTCTAATCTGGGCCTTCCCAATGGCCTAGGCCCCTGAATGACTGCATGGTTTGACAGCAACTTGCCAGGGACCCTGTGACCTCACCTAGACACGGTCACAAAAATGGGACTAGGATACCCAGATGAACACCAGGGACCAGCCTCTGAAAACATGGAAGATGGAATGCACCCAGCAAGGAACTACTTTGAAACTAGAGCAAAGTGGTGAAAATAGATTCACGGAGTGCCAGAGGTCTTAACTAGGAATCAGAAAGGGCTGTGGTGGTAATGCAGTGACTACAGCAAAAGGCTAGCAAGCTGGCTGTCTCAGGGATAAGCAACACCTGTGGGCTTTGGTGAAGGGGTCCTTTACTGGCTATACCCGGGAGCTCTGTGAACAAGGGGCCTGCGTTCCTCCTATAGAAAGAGAGGGAATTCCCTGGACCTGGGTCTGTTTCTTGCCCTTTCCTTCAGAGGACAGTGGCAGCAGTGATTCCGCTTTGGCTGTTTGGGGCCCCAGGCTGATGATCAACTGGTTAGAACCTGGCCTGGCTCCAACATTTACTACAACGTCCCTTTGGGCACCATCCAGGGGCTTAGGCAGAGTGCACATGCATGAGCCATCTACTCAGCAGGAGGAAGGCACCTCTGGTAGCCAGGGGAGGGTGACCAGCTGGCTACCCATCCCTGCCATGACTCTAGCTGACTAAGCACCAAGCCCCCGGGGACAGACGGGCTACCGTCTGGGATACCAGACACTGATCGTGGTCAATTGGCTCAGGAACTCACTGACAACCCCACACCAATTTTTGTACCTGGACTGTGTACCTGACACAGAACCCTGGATCCTGCAAAAATGTGGTTCAGAGTACATTTCTGAGGCTCTGGCTCAGAATGGCCCCCAGACAGATAATAGTTTGAACACAAGAGCAATAACATGCAAGTTGACACCCCGAGGACCAAAGCTTTTCATTACAGAAGGGAATGGGTAGAGTTAGAATTCAGGGCCTCCTGCTATCGCCTGGCAGGCTGACTGTGTGGGCAGGAAGAAACCCGTGAGGGTGTGGTGAAAGGAAACCGCCATTGGCTACACCTGAGCATGCAATTCTGCAGGAGGTGTGTTTTCTTCCTTCAGAAAGAGAGGCAGAAAGGGATTTGCTGGTTTGTCCTGTCCTTCCCATCAGGAAACAGATGCAACATTGATGCAGAGGCAAGGGGTTCTGCTGCTAGATGTTTGGCACGTGTTTGGAACCTGGACCTGATGCAGTGGTCCTTGAAGGAGCCCCTTCTGTGCTGCCCACGTCCAGAAGCTTAGTGTGCCTAGGGGAACCATCTGGGCGTTGAAATGAAGGGAGGTCCACCCTTCACTGCCCTTACCCCAAGTTGGCCAAGCACCAAGCACTCAGGGAGAGACAAGAGGGACATCCTTCCTTACACTGGAAGTTACTGTTTGCTCTCCCATAGCACAGGACCAGAGCGAGAGCTTAGCGCCAACCTTTGGGCTCGGCTTGGGTGAAGGCAGTGAAAGCCCAGGCATCCCGCAATGTGTCCCAAGGCTTGGAAAATAACACATTGGTGGCAATGGCTCCAAGGGAGACCAAGGCTCTACATTACAGATGCTCTACCTGCACCAGAGCCAGGTTCCAAACACTTGAAGGTCCACAAGTAGACCTTCAATCACTGAAGGAATACTGTATAGTCCATCTCTACTTGATGGACAGGGCAGGAGGAAAGGCAATGTCCAGAAGAATTCCAGGCTTACCAACCTTCTAGAGAAACACTGCTTGCAGTTGGGGCATCAGGTTTAGTCAGGGGACATTTGTCTGGGTGCAACTCGTTGGAGTGTCTTACATTTGAGGTTATGCTCATCGTTTTATCCTTTGCTTTTTCCTTGTCTACTGGGTAAGAAAGATCGTTGGGCCTCTGTGTATCCACGTCCATTTCTGGTCTTTTCTCAAAGTACATTTCAGCTGGTAGGCATTTGGGTCCAGATTTTAGTACCAATTCTTTCTCATTTTGAGTGAGGGTTTGGGTCAAGTTCTCTGGACTCTGGGATACTTTGGGCTACGGGGCCTCTCATCTCGTGTGTTTGAGAACCATGCGAACATCAGGAAACGTAGCGCAGTAGGAGGGGCCCAGCACAGAATGTAGGACTGTATGGGGGCCCAGAGGAGTTAGAAAACCAGTCTTACTTCTGCAACAAGGAAACTGTGAGCCATACGGTACTTTTTCAGTTGTATCCCGTTCTCATTTGAATTACAGAAGGAGATTTCCTCTGGACTGGGCTTCCAAGTAAAAACAGGGGTTTTATTCCCCCTTCCCCACTGCAGAGGTGCTTCCTATTCTGAGGACAGCCAGCCTCACATAGATTCTACTAGTCACTCTATTCTTTGCTTGCTCTCGTTCTCGTAGTTCAGGAGGAACTTTGGCCTTCCATGTGTCCATTCCCATTCTGTCACTGGTTTGCTTTCCTTTGTGAATCCTGATTTCAAACACTTTTCATTTTTGAGTGGCAATTAGAGAGAGAGAGAGAGAGAGAGAGAGAGACAGAGAGAGAGAGAGAGAGAGCTAGCGGGTGTGGGGTAGGGACAGAAAGAGGGAGACACCCGACCCGAAGCAGGCTCCATGCTGTGAGCACAAAGCCTGATGCGGGGCATGGCCTCACAAGGATGAAATCATGACCTGAGCTGAAATCACGGCTCAGCCTCTTAACCGAATGAACCATCCATGTGCCCATCCCTTGTGGTTCATCTATTTATATCCTGGTTTCCACTAGGCACAATGGGCCTGTCAATAACTCAGTGGAAAACCAGGGATTGGTGGAAAGTTCCCATGTTGCTCCAATGCTGTCTGAAAGCATTCAGTATCTGCTACACAGAAGGATCCACTGACCTCCCCTCTCCCCCCTACCCCCCTCTCCCGCACAGACACATATTGAAGACAAGTTGACATGGGAATAGCAGAATTACAACACTGTCTTCTACAGATGCTCGCGTTCTGAAGAGTAGACAGTTCACCCATTGAAGAACCCTTCAGGCCCTGCAGAATGTGCAGGAGGAGCCCATGCAAGCACCAGTACAAAAGATGCACTTTCCAAACACTTGAGGGTCAGCCACAACCTACAAGCTGCTTACTGTATAGCAATACTGTCTCAGAGGACAGGGCAAAAACGAAAAAAAAAAGGAAAAAAAAAAAAAGAATCCAATGCCAGAAACTTTCCATCTCCTTTTTAAGGAAAAACGCAGCAGGTCTCCATTGTTGTAGCCCCCCACAATGTTCTTACTGCTGAGACAACCATCTTGCCAGGAGAATCTGCTACTGGCTTCATTTTTTTTTTCTATATGCAATTCTCTTTGGGTCATAAATAACTTTGGCCTTCTGTGTATTCTCCCCCACCCTGGTGCTCTTGTCCAAGCTCAGTGGTCCCTGTTGTCCATTCAGGCACACTGTCCTAGAGCCATTTCCTCTACGTTTATCTAGGGATTCTGGCCCCGTTCTTGGCACTCTGCGATATGCTGGGCCACGGGATATGCTGAAAATTTGCCTTTCAGGAGGCAAAAGGGAAAATGCACTATTGGGGCCTCATCAAAATAACACGCTTCTGCACAGCGAAGGAAACAGTCCTCAATACTAAAGGGCGACCGAGAGAATTGGAGAAGCTATGTGCCAACGACATATCAGATAAAGGGTTCGTATCCAAAATCTAGAAAGAAATTATCAAAATCGACACCCCAAAAACAAACACTCCAGTGAAGAAATGAGCCAAAGACATGAAGAGACACTGCTCCAAAGAAGACTTGCAGATGGCCACCCGACACATGAAAAAAATGTTCAACATCACTCATCATCAGGGAATTACACATCAAAACCACAACGGGATACCACCTTATACCTGCCAGAAAGACCAACATTGACAACGGAGGCTACATCTGAGGTTGGCGAGGCTGTGGAGAAACAGGATCTCTTTGCATTGCTGGTGGGAATGCAAGCGGGGCAGCCACTCTGGACATTACTCAAAAAATTAAAAATGGAACCTCCCTACCACCCAGCAATTGCACTACTAGGTATTTATCCAAGGGAGACAGGAAGGCTGTTTCGGAAGGGCACATGCGCCCCAACGTTTCTAACAGCACTGTCCGCAACAGCCAAAGTATGGAAAGAGCCCAAATGTCCATCGATGGATGAATGGATAAAGAAGGTGTGGTCGATATATACAATGGAGTTTTGCTCAGCAGTCACAGAGAATGTCATCTTGCCTTTTGCATATACATTGATAGAACTAGAGGGTTTTATGGTATGCGAAAGTAGTCAGTCAGAGAAACACAACTATCAAGCGACTTCACTCATCTGAGGCCTTTAAGACACAGAACAGATGAACATAAAGGAAGGGAGGCACAAATAATGTACAAAGAGGGAGGGGGCCAAAACATAAGAGACTCTTAAATATGGAGAACACACAGAGGGTCCGTGGAGGTGTTTTGGGAGGGGGTGTGGGCTAACAGGGTAAAAAGTGTTAAGGAATCTACCCTTTTAATTATTTTTTTTTACAAATTTTGTTTTTGACGTTTATTTATTTTTGAGACAGAGAGAGCCAGAGCATGAACAGGGGAGGGGCAGAGAGAGAGGGAGACACAGAATCTGAAGCAGGCTCCAGGCTCTGAGCTGTCAGCCCAGAGTCCGACGCGGGGCTCGAACTCACGGACCGTGAGATCGTGACCTGAGCCAAAGTCGGACACCCAACCGACCAAGCCACTCAGGCGCCCCGAGAAATCTACTCTTGAAATATTTGTTGCACTAGAGGCTAACTCATTTGGATGGAACTCAAAACGTAAAAGAAAAGAAAAGAAAAGAAAAGAAAAGAAAAGAAAAGAAAAGAAAAGAAAAGAAAAGAAATTGCCTTTCAGTACCCTGTTGGCAAAGATAAGCCCAGGGCGTTTCAAGGTGCCCAGCAGGAATGCATATGTGTACACAGGGTCAGAGGGATCAGGAGGGAGCTATCCTTACTTCTGGGACAAGAGGCACATGGAGCTGGACAGTTGCTTCTCAACTTTATCTCATTCTCCGCTGAAATGAAAGCCTTTGGCCATGTGTGTAGCCATTCCAATTCCCTGGCTGTATTGATAATTACGTGTTGGGTCCCAGGCAAGGCCAAGGAGGCCATCCCCCACATAGGGAGTGCCCAGGCATTCCTAATGAGCTCTGACTCTTGTCTGGGCTAAACCAAGAGCAATCAGTTTCTGATATCCCCCAGGAAAGATTGCCTTCCTGGGAGTACTTGGTGTCTGGCTGGCTGAGAAAAGAAATGTTCGTTAGCCAACGTGTCTCCCTCCCTGCATGTTAAGGATGCTTTCACTCTGAAGACCAGTTGGCTCCCCGTAGGCACCAGTCGCTGTGTCTCTATGTACCTATTCTACCATTTTCCTCTCTTTTGTGTCTTTTTATTACTTTTCAGACAGAGGGAGAGACAGAGAGGAAGAGAGAGGAGAGGCAGACAGAGACAGAGAGAGCAGGCAGTGAGGGGTAGAGTGGGACAGATGATTCCAAGGTGTCTCCCTGCTCACAGGAGAGAACTGAGGTGGGGGAGGGCTTGTAAACCATAAGATCATGACTTTAGCAATGAAGCAATGTTGAACCAATGAGTCACCCAAGAGCCCCCGTAGCCCCATGTCTTTTAACAGTTTAAAACATTTATTTCACTTTTGAGAGAGTGAGTGAGAGAAAGAGAGAGAGAGGGAATTGCAAGCAGAAAAGGGCTGAGAGAGACAAAGACTCTGAAGCAGGCTCCAGGCTTCGAGCTCTCAGCACAAAGCCCGACTCGGGACCCGAACTCGAGAACTGGGAGACCATGACCTGAGCAGAAGCCAAGAGTTGAGGTTTAGGGGAATGAGTCATCCACGTGCCCCCTTTTACCCTTTCTAAAATGAGAATCTTCCATGGTCACATCAGGGCCCATGGTTCAGAGCAATTCCCTCTGATTTTAATTGGGGATTCTGGATGAGTTCTTGTGACAGCACAATAAGTTGGGCCCTAGGAGCCTTGCAACATGCCTTCCAGATCTAAATTGACAACATGAGATGTAGGTCAGGGGAAGGTACCCAACAGAGGATATTTGTGTGTAGTTAGGGCCAAAGGGTGTGGGAAGGCAGTTGACCTCACGTCTGGGACAAGGGCAAATGACGCGACACATTTCCCTCTCAGCCTTCTCCCATTCTCATCTGAAAGGAAACTTTCGTGGTCCTTAGAGCCATTCCCATGCCAATGCTATGTGCTAACTAGGACTTGGTTTGCAGCCCGGGTGAGCCAGTGAGGCTGTCAGTCACACAGTGAGCTCCCAGGCATGCATGGTGAGTTCTCACGCTGCTTCCGTGCCCACCAAGGGAAATCTTTTTCTGACAACACACAGGAAAGATAGCCCTGCTCTCAGAGAGCACTTACTGCTTGGCCTCAGATTCTGAAGAGCACACAATCCACGCATACGAGCTATGTTCCAGGACCTGGTCAGTGCAGACAGTGGCCCGTCACCATCGAATGCATAACAGAAACGGTTGCAAACATTTGAGCAACAGCTTGGAGCATGGACCCACTACCCCTGAATCCCTGCTGCCTCTGTCTCCTGATGGGAACGGCAGGAAAAACAGCCAAGGCCAGAAGCTGTCCCTCTGTTGCAGAAGGACATAGGCAGACCCATTGCAGACTGGACTTTCCAGAGGTTTTCCCTTTAGAGTTTGAGTTTTTCTCTCGCCTCAGGTGTTCTTCCTCCTTACGCAGGACCTTGCCAGGAAATTGTCATTCTAGACACTTCATTCTAACCTGCGTCCCCGTCTCTTCAGTAATAAATCACTTTGGCCATTCGCATTTCCGTTTCCATGAATACCCTTTTTTCGGTATACAAAGACCCTTGTCTCTGGGTGCCATTCAGAGCCTGTGTCCCAGAGAAATATTCGGACATGTGGAACCTGGGTCCTCCTGTGGCCCTCCCATGTTTCTTTATCTACCAATTTCCCTGTTTTGACTTAGGAGCCATAGAGCTGTCACTCACTCGACTCGTGCCCAGGGATACATTTTCCCACCGGCCTGGGCACGTCGCAGGTGGGGCCCAGCAAAGCAGCTCAACCACTCCTTGAGACAGCACTTGCACTTACCCGTCTTGGATTTACCTTCCATCTGGGGCACAGATGGCCCGCAGGACCACAGGTATCATGATTGGGTGCAGGTCACGACCAATAGAGTTTAGTAATGAGAAAGTCTCATATTCTGAGCATTCTAATCATGCTCACTTGCTGTCCATGTGCGGTGATTTTACTATCCACTTTCCTATCCCCACATGTGCCTTGGCACATACACACTGATGATGCTTTCAAGAAAAAGTAGACCTTAGGGAAGTGACGAGGGAGAAAGAAGCAAAGGGGTAGAGACAGCTCTGCCATGGGGCAGACGCATCCATTTGCTTGGCTACATGCTCAATGGCCGAAACATGGACAAGGAATGCCTGAAATGAGTAGGTGCCTGCTGGCCCCATGGGCCATCCTTGGCGCAGCCTCCAGAAGAAAGGACGAGGGTGCTCTGGGGGCACCTCGAATTATGATGAGCTAAGTCCCCTTAGTTAGACAACAGCTACAGAACAAATGCTTTCAGCGTTCTCCTGTAGAGTGTTGGGATTCTCCAGAGTTCCATCTAATCATAATGGGTCAACTGGCCTTGGCTCTCCCTCAACGACTTATATCTCCGTCACCGTACCAGAGCCTCTCTCGTATTCCAGCCTCTGGAAAAGGCAAGAACGAACGTAAAATGGGAAGTTGTTACACTCTCTGAATGATACTCAGGGCAAGATGTATTCATTTTAAAATAGGGCAACCTGAATGACATGTGAACAGACGAGGCAACGCTGTGCTGTTACCAACCTCTGCATTTCTTGCAGGCATATTGCACGCTGCCTAACACCGCGACTCAGTACATCCTTCTTAGAGGTGATTCCTGGCTTTCATCAACACAACCCACCATAACTATCCATTTCCTGTGAGGGTACACATGTGAGAGGACTTTAGTGCTCCAAACAGGGGCTGGGAGAGGTGAACTGGTAAGTAGGCAAACACCAGGTGCTGCCCCAATGGGCTCCAGCCTAGGTGCCAGTCCCTGCCTTCTACCACAGTCCTTGCAAGGGCGGCGGTGGAACTAGTCCTTGCAGCCAGAACTCTCACTGTGGCTATTGTGGAGTATGCTGAAGGAGGACAGCAATGCACAGGCCAATGGTAAGGTTGCCACACCATGAGCACCGAATGGCTTTGCTGGACCACTGAGGTTGCTCGGGCACTGCCTTGACGCACAGGGCTGTTCATGCCTTGGCACCTGTCCCAGGAACCTCCTTGTGCTTTGGACCTGCACCCACCACCTATGCCCCCTGGGTCCCACTGGCCCCTCTGTGCCCCAGAAGGAAGGAAAACCCAAGTCTGAGACAGTGCAAGTACAGCCATTAGCAGGGGCTGCTTGCCTTCCTTGGGGCCCATGTCCAACACGCATAGGGTGGTGTGAAAATCAATCCCTGGGTGTGGGTTTACTGAGTCACAGCTCCAATGGCTCCTAAATCTACATGGGGACATAGTTAGACATAAAGCCTTCGGAAGGGAGTGGCCATAACCAGGGCCTCATTTTTCAATATTTCAATAGGAATGGGGTCAATCTGGAAAGGGGCTGTGTAGATTCGTGTTCCCTCCACACAGTAGGCAGGCAGCCCCTTTTCCATCCTCTGGACCAGAAAAATTGCCAATGTTCCAATCTGGGCCTTTCCAATGGACTAGGCCCCTGAATGACTCCATGGTTTTGACAGCAACTTGCCAGGGACCCTGTGACCTCACCTAGACACGGTCACAAAAATGGGACTAGGATACCCAGCTGAACACCAGGGACCAGCCTCTGAAAACATGGAAGATGGAATGCACCCAACGCGGAACTACTTGAAACTAGAGCAAAGTGGTGAAAATAGATTCACGGAGGGCCAGAGGTCTTAAGTAGGAATCAGAAAGGGCTGTGGTGGTAATGCAGTGACTACAGCAAAAGGCTAGCAAGCTGGCTGTCTCACGGATAAGCAACACCTGTGGGCTTTGGTGAAGGGGCCCTTTCCTGGCCATACCCGGGAGCTCTGTGAACAAGGGGCCTGCCTTCCTCCTTTAGAAAGAGAGAGAATTCCCTCGACCTGGGTCTGTTTCTTGCCCTTTCCCTCAGACGACAGTGGCAGCAGTGATTCCGCTGTGGCTGTTTGGGGCCCCAGGCTGATGATCAACTGGTTAGAACCTGGCCTGGCTCCAACATTTACTACAACGTCCCTTTGGGCACCATCCAGTGGCTTAGGCACAGTGCACATGCATGAGCCATCTACTCAGCAGGAGCAAGGCATTTCTGGTAGCCAGGGGAGGGTGACCAGCTGGCTACCCATCCCTGCCATGACTCTAGCTGACTAAGCACCAAGCCCCCGGGGACAGACGGGCTACCGTCTCGGTTACCAGACACTGATCGTGGTCAATTGGCTCAGGAACTCACTGGCAACCCCACAACAATTTTTGTACCTGGACTGTGTACCTGACACAGACCCATGGATCCTGCAAAAATGTAGTTCATAGTACATTTCTGAGGCTCTGGCTCACAATGCCCCCCAGACAGATCACAGTTTGAACACAAGAGCAATAAAATGCAAGTTGACACCCCAAGGACCAAAGTTTCTCATTACAGAAGTGAATGGGTAGGGTTAGAATTCAGGGCCTCCTGCTATCGCCTGGCAGGCTGATTGTGTGGGCTGGAAGAAACCCGTGAGGGTGTGGTAAAAGGAAACCTCCACTGGCTACACCTGAGCATGCAATTCTGCAGGAGGTGTGTTTTCTTCCTTCAGAGAGAGAAGCACAAAATGATTTGCTGGTTTGTCCTGTCCTTCCCATTAGGAAAGAGATGCACCATTGATGAAGAGGCAAGGGGTTCTGCTGCTAGATGTTTGGCACGTGTTTGGAACCTGGACCTGATGCAGTGGTCTTTGAAGGAGCCCCTTCAGTGCTGCCCAGGTCCAGAAGCATAGTGTGCCTAGGGGAACCATCTGTGAGTCGAAATGAAGGGAGGTCCACCCTTCACTGCCCTTACCCACAGCTGGCCAAGCACCAAGCACTCAGGGAGAGACAAGAGGGAAATCCTTCCTTACACTGGAAGTTACTGTTTGCTCCCCCATAGGACAGGACAAGAGCGAGAGCTTAGCGCCAACCTTTGGGCTCGGCTTGGGTGAAGGGAGTGAAAGCCCAGGCATCCCGCAATGTGTCCCAAGGCTTGGAAAATAACAAATTGGTGGCAATGGCTCCAAGGGAGACCAAGGCTCTACATTACAGATGCTCTACCTGCACCAGAGCCAGGTTCCAAACACTTCAAGGTCCACAAGCAGACCTTCAATCACTGAAGGAATACTGTAGAGTCCACCTCTACTTGATGGACAGGGCAGGAGGAAAGGCAATGGCCAGAGGAATTCCGGGCTTACCAACCTTGTAGATAAACACTGCTTGCAGTTGGTGCATCAGGTTTAGTCAGGTGACTTTTCTCTGGGTGCAACTCATTGGAGTGTCTTACATTTGAGGTTATGCTCGTCGCTTTATCCTTTGCTTTTTCCTTGTCTACTGGGTAAGAAAGACCGTTGGGACTCTGTGTATCCACGAACATTCCTGGTCTTTTCTCAAAGTACATTTCAGCTGGTAGGCATTTGGGGCCAGCTTTTACGACCAATTCTTTCGCATTTTAGGTGAGGGTTTGGTCAAGTTCTCTGGACTCTGGGATACTTTGGTCTACGGGGCCTCTGATCTCGTGTGTTTGAGAACCTTGCTAACATCAGGAAACCTAGCGCAGTGGAGGGGCCCAGCACAGAATGTTGGCCTGTATGCGGGCCCAGAGGAGTTAGAAAACCAGTCTTACTTCTGCAACAAGGAAACTGTGAGCCATACGGAACTTTTTCAGTTGTATCCCGTTCTCATTTGAATTTCAGAAGGAGAATTCCTCTGGTCTGGGCTTCCAGGTAAAAACAGGGGTTTTATTCCCCCTTCCCCACTGCAGAGGTGCTTCCTATTCTGAGGACAGCCAGCTTCACATGGTTTCTACTAGTCACTCTATTCTTTGCTTGCTCTCGTTCTCGTACTTCAGGCGGAACTTTGGCCTTCCATGTGTCCATTCCCATTCTGTCACTGGTTTGCTTTCCTTTGTGAATCCTGATTTCAAACATTTTTCCTTTTTGAGTGGTAATGAGAGAGAGTGAGAGTGAGACAGAGGGAGAGAGAGAGCTAGCAGGTGTGGGGTAGGGACAGAAAGAGGGAGACACCCGACCCTAAGCAGGCTCCATGCTGTGAGCACAAAGCCTGATATGGGGCATGGCCTCACAAGGATGAATTCATGACCTGAGCTGAAATCACGTCTCAGCCACTTAACCGACTGAGCCATCCATGTGCCCATCCTTTGTGGTTCATCTATTTATATCCTGGTTTTCACTAAGCACAATGGTGCTGTCAATAACTCAGTGGAAACCCAGGGATTGGTGGAAAGTTCCCATGTTGCTCCAATGCTGTCTGAAATCATTCAGTATCTGCTACACAAAAGGATCCACTCACCTCCCCTGTCCCCCCTACCCCCCGCCCGCACAGACACATATTGAATACAAGTTAGCATGGGAATAGCAGAATTGAAACACTATCTTCTACAGATGCCCGGGTTCTGAAGAGTAGACAGTTCAACCATTTGCAGAATCCTTCAGGCCCTGCAGAATGTGCAGGAAGAGCCCATGCAAGCACCAGTACATCAGAGGCACATTCCAAACACTTGAGGGTCAGCCACAACCTACAAGCTGCTAACTGTATAGCATGACTGTCTCAGAGGAGAGGGCAAAAAAGAAAAAGAAAAAGAAAAATCCAATGCCAGAAACTTTCCATCTCCTTTTGAAGGAACAACGCAGGAGGTCTCCTTTGTTGTAGCCCCCACAGTGTTCTTACTGCTGAGACAACCATCTTGCCAGGAGTTTCTGCTAGTCGCTTCTTCTTCTTTTTTTTTTTTTTCTATATGCCATTCTCTTTGGTTCATAAAGAAATTTGGCCTTCTGTGTATTCTCCCCCACGCTGGTGTTCTTTGCCAAGCTCAGTTGTCCCTATTGTCCATTCAGGCAACTGTCCCAGAGCCATTTCCTCTACGTTTATCTAGGGATTCTGTCCCCGATCTTGTCACTCTGGGATATGCTGGGCCACAGGATATGCTGAAAAATTGCCTTTCAGGAGGCAAAAGGGAAAATGCACTACTGGGGCCTAATCAAAATAACACGCTTCTGCATAGTGAAGGAAACAGTCCTCAATACTAAAGGGCGACCGAGAGAATGGGAGAAGCTATGTGCCAACGACATATCAGATAAAGGGTTCGTATCCAAAACCTAGAAAGAACTTATCAAAGTCGACACCCCAAAAACAAACACTCCAGTGAAGAAATGAACCAAAGACATGAGAGACACTGCTCCAAAGGAGAGTTACAGATGGCCACCCGACACATGAAAAAAATGCTCAACATCACTCATCATCAGGGAATTACACATCAAAACCACAACGGGATACCACCTTATACCTGCCAGAAAGACCAACATTGACAACGGAGGCAACATCTGAGGTTGGCGAGGCTGTGGAGAAACAGGATCTCTTTGCATTGCTGGTGGGAATGCAAGCGCGGCAGCCACTCTGGACATTACTCAAAAAATTAAAATGGAACCTCCCTACGACCCAGCAATTGCACTACTAGGTATTTATCCAAGGGAGACAGGAAGGCTGTTTCGAAAGGGCACATGCACCCCAACTTTACTGACAGCACTGTCAGCAACAGCCAAAGTATGGAAAGAGCCCAAATGTCCATCGATGGATGAATGGATAAAGAAGATGTGGTCGATATATACAATGGAGTGTTCCTCAGCAGTCACAAAGAATGTCATGTTGCCTTTTGCAGCTACATTGATAGAACTAGAGGGTTTTATGGTACGCGAAGGTAGTCAGTCAGAGAAACACAACTATCAAGCGACTTCACTCATCTGAGGCCTTTAAGACACAGAACAGATGAATATAAAGGAAGGGAGGCACAAATAATGTATAAAGAGGGAGGGGGCCAAAACATAAGAGACTCTTAAATATGGAGAACACACAGAGGGTCCCTGGAGGTGTTGTGGGAGGGGGTGTGGGCTAACTGGGTAAGAAGTGTTAAGGAATCTACTCTTGAAATCATTGTTGCACTAGAGGCTAACTAATTTGAATGGAACTCAAAACGTAAAATAAAAGAAAAGAAAATACATTGCCTTTCAGTACCCTGTTGGCAAAGATAAGCCCAGGGCGTTTCAAGGTGCCCAGCAGGAATGCATGTGTGTACACAGGGTCAGAGGGATCAGGAGGGAGCTATCCTTCCTTCTGGGACAAGAGGCACATGGAGCTGGACAGTTACTTCTCAACTTTATCTCCTTCTCAGCTGAAAGGAAAGCCTTTGGCCGTGTGTGTAGCCATTCCAATTCCCTGGCTGTATTGATAATGACGTCTTGGGTCCCAGGCAAGGCCAAGGAGGCCATCCCCCACATAGGGAGTGCCCAGGCTTTCCTAATGAGCTCTGACTCTTGTCTGGGCTAAGCCAAGAGCAATCAGTTTCTGATATCCCGCAGGAAAGATTGCCTTCCTGGGAGTACTTGGTGTCTGGCTGGCTGAGAAAAGAAATGTTCGTTAGCCAACGTGTCTCCCTCCCTGCATGTTAAGGATGCTTTCACTCTGAAGACCAGTTGGCTCCCCCGTGGGCACCAGTCGCGAGGACCTTGTTAGCACTGAAAGACACCATTCAAGAACTACTGCACCACAGGCCAGTTCAAAACACCTGAACACAACACCAGGCCCCTGGTAACACTGCTGCCTCTCTCCTTTGATCAGGTGACAAAAGGAAAAGGGTGAACTCCCGAAGCTTTTCTTCTCTTTCCCGAGTAAGAATAAGGTATCTTGCCATGAAGACTCCTACTGCAAACAGTGGTGGCTTACCTTTGCCCTTGCCCATAGGTGTTTCTTATTCCTGACACAGTCAGCTTACCAGGAGATTGTAGGAGCCATTTCATCCACAAATTATCCCATTTGCATCTCTCATAGGAACACTGTGTCTCTATGTACCTACTCCACCATTGTCCTCTCTTTTGTGTTTTTTTATTACTTTTCAGACAGAGGGAGCGACAGAGAGGAAGAGAGAGGTGACGGAGACAGAGACAGAGAGAGCAGGCAGTGAGGGGTAGAGTGGGACAGATGATCCCAAGGCGTCTCCCTGCTCACAGGAGAGAACTGATGTGGGGGAGGGCTTGCAAACCATAAGATCATGACTTTAGCAATGAAGAAATGTTGAACCAATGAGTCACCCAAGAGCCCCCGTAGCCCCATGTCTTTTAACAGTTTAAAACATTTATTTCACTTTTGAGAGAGTGAGTGAGATAAAGAGAGAGAGAGAGGGACATTGCAAGCAGAAAAGGGCTGAGAGTGAGACAAAGACTCTGAAGCCGGAGTTCCGGAAGATGGCGGCGTAGGAGGACGCTGGACTCACCGCTCGTCCTGCTGATCACTTAGATTCCACCTATACCTGCCTTAAGAACCCAGAAAACCGCCAGAGGGTTAGAAGAACGGAGTCTCCGGAGCCAAGAGCAGACGAGAGGCCCACGGAAGAGGGTAGGAAGGGCGGCGAGGCGGTGCGAGCTCCAAGGACGGGCGGGAGGGAGCCGGGGCGGAGGGGCGGCTCGCAGGCCAAGCAGAGTCCCCGAGTCTGGCTGGGAAAAGCGGAGGGGCCGGAAGGACTGTGTTCCGACAGCAAGCGCGACTTAGCGTCTGGGAGGTCATAAGTTAACAGGTCTGCTCAGAAAGCGGGAAGGCTGGAGGACAAAGGGAGGGAGAGCTGCTGAGCCCCCGGAAGGCAGAGCTCAGCTTGGCGGGGAACAAAGGCACTCGCCAGCGCCATCTCCGCCACCCATCCCCCAGCCAGAATCCCAAAGGGAACCAGTTCTTGCCAGGGAACTTGCTCGCTTCTCCGTGCAAACACCCAACTCTGTGCTTCTGCCGAGCCAAACCTCCGGCAGCGGATCTGACTCCCTCCCACTGCCACAGGGCCCCTCCTGAAGTGGATCACCTAAGGAGAAGCGAGCTAAGCCTGCCCCTCCTGCCCCCGTGCACCTTGCCTACCCACCCCAGCTAATACGCCAGATCCACAGCACCACAAGCCTGGCAGTGTGCAAGTAGCCCAGACGGGCCACGCCACCCCACAGTGAATCCCGCCCCTAGGAGAGGGGAAGACAAGGCACACACCAGTCTGACTGTGGCCCCAGAGGTGAGCTGGGGGCAGACATCAGGTCGGTCTTCGGCCCCGCCCACCAACTGCAGTTATACACCACAGCAAGGGGGAAGTGCCCTGCGGGTCCTCACCACTCCAGGGACTATCCAAAATGACCAAACGGAAGAATTCCCCTCAGAAGGATCTCCAGGAAATAACAACAGCTAATGAACTGATCAAAAACGATTTAAATAATATAACAGAAAGTGAATTTAGAATACTAGTCATAAAATTAATCGCTGGGCTTGAAAACAGTATACAGGACAGCAGAGAATCTCTTGCCACAGAGATCAAGGGAATAAGGAACAGTCACGAGGAGCTGAAAAACGCTTTAAACGAAATGCAAAACAACATGGAAACCATGACGGCTCGGATTGAAGAGGCAGAGGAGAGAATAGGTGAACTAGAAGGTAATGTGATGGAGAAAGAGGAAGCTGAAAGAAAGAGAGATAAAAAAAATCCAGGAGTAGGAGGGGAAAATTAGAGAACTAAGTGATACACTAAAAAGAAATAATATACGCATAATTGGTATCCCAGAGGACGAAGAGAGAGGGAAAGGTGCTGAAGGGGTACTTGAAGAAATTATAGCTGAGAACTTCCCTGAACTGGGGAAGGAAAAAGGCATTGAAATCCAAGAGGCACAGAGAACTCCCTTCAGACGTAACTTGAATCGATGTTCTGCACGACATATCATAGTGAAACTGGCAAAATACAAGGATAAAGAGAAAATTCTGAAAGCAGCAAGGGATAAACGTGCCCTCACATATAAAGGGAGACCTATAAGACTCGTGACTGATCTCTCCTTTGAAACTTGGCAGGCCAGAAAGGCTTGGCACGATATCTTCAGTGTGCTAAACAGAAAAAATATGCAGCCGAGAATCCTTTATCCAGCAAGTCTGGCATTTAGAATAGAAGGAGAGATAAAGGTCTTCCCAAACAAACAAAAACTGAAGGAATTTGTCACCACGAAACCAGCCCTACAAGAGATCCTAAGGGGGATCCTGTGAGACAAAGTACCAGAGACATCACTACAAGCCTAAAACATACAGACATCACAATGACTCTAAACCCGTATCTTTCTAGAATAACACTGAATGTAAATGGATTAAATGCGCCAGCCAAAAGACATAGGGTATCAGAATGGATAAAAAAACAAGACCCATCTATTTGCGGTCTACAAGAGACTCATTTTAGATCTGAGGACACCTTTAGATTGAGAGTGAGGGGATGGAGAACTATTTATCATGCTACTGGAAGCCACAAGAAAGCTGGAGTAGCCATACTTATATCAGACAAACTAGACTTTCAATTAAAGGCTGTAACAAGAGATGAAGAAGGGCATTATATAATAATTACAGGGTCTATCCATCAGGAAGAGCTAACAATTATAAATGTCTATGCGCCAAATACCGGAGCCCCCAGATATATAAAACAGTTACTCATAAACATAAGCAACCTTATTGATAAGAATGTGGTCATTGCAGGGGACTTTAACACCCCACTTACAGAAATGGATAGATCACCTAGACACACAGTCAATAAAGAAACAAGGGCCCTGAATGATACATTCGATCAGATGGACTTGACAGATATATTTAGAACTCTGTATCCCAAAGCAACAGAATATACTTTCTTCTCGAGTGCACATGGAACATTCTCCAAGATAGATCATATACTGGGTCACAAAACAGCCCTTCATCAGTTTACAAGAATTAAAATTATGCCCTGCATACTTTCAGACCACAATGCTATGAAGCTTGAAATCAACCACAGGAAAAAGTCTGGAAAACCTCCAAAAGCATGGAGGTGAAAGAACACCCTACTAACGAAGGAGTGGGTCAACCAGGCAATTAGAGAAGAAAGTAAAAAATATATGGAAACAAACGAAAATGAAATTACAACAATCCAAACGCTTTGGGATGCAGCTAAGACAGTCCTGAGAGGAAAATACATTGCAATCCAGGCCTATCTCAAGAAACAGGAAAACTCCCAAATACAAAATCTAACATCACACCTAAAGGAAACAGAAGCAGAACAGCAAAGGCAGCCTACGCCAGCAGAAGAAGAGAAATCATAAATTTCAGAGCAGAAATAAACAATATAGAATCTAAAAAAACTGTAGAGCAGATCAACGAAACCAAGACTCGGCTTTTTGAAAAAATAAACAAAATTGACAAACCTCTAGCCAGGCTTCTCAAAAAGAAAAGGGAGCTGACCCAAATAGATAACATCATGAATGAAAATGGAATTATTACAACCAATCCCTCAGAGATAAAAACAATTATCAGCGAATACTATGAAAAATTATATGCCAACAAATTGGACAACCTGGAAGAAATGGACAAATTCCTAAACACCCACACTCTTCCAAAACTCAATCAGGAGGAAATAGACAGCTTGAACAGACCCATAACCAGCGAAGAAATTGAACCGGTTATCACAAATCTCCCAACAAATAAGAGTCCAGGACCAGATGGCTTCCCAGGGGAGTTCTACCAGACGTTTAAAGCAGAGATAATACCTATCCTTCTCAAGCTATTCCAAGAAATAGAAAGGGAAGGAAAACTTCCAGACTCATTCTATGAAGCCAGTATTGCTTTGATTCCTAAACCAGACAGAGACCCAGTAAAAAAAGAGAACTACAGGCCACTATCTCTGATGAATATGGATGCAAAAATTCTCAATAAGATACTAGCAAATCGAATTCAACAGCATATAAAAAGAATTATTCACTATGATCAAGTGGGATTCATTCCTGGCATGCAGGGCTGGTTCAACATTCGCAAATCGATCTACGTGATACATTACATTAACAAAAAAAAAGAGAAGAACCATATGATCCTGTCAATCGATGCAGAAAAGGCCTTTGACAAAATCAACACCCTTTCTTAATAAAAACCCTGGAGAAAGTCGGGATAGAAGGAACATACTTAAAGATCATAAAAGCCATTTATGAAAAGCCCACAGCTAACATCATCCTCAACGGGGAAAACCTGAGAGCTTTTTCCCTGAGATCAGGAACACGACAGGGATGCCCACTCTCACCGCTGTTGTTTAACATAGTGGTGGAAGTGCTAGCATCAGCAATCAGACAACAAAAGGAAATCAAAGGCATCAAAATTGGCAAAGATGAAGTCAAGCTTTCGCTTTTTGCAGATGACATGATATTATACATGGAAAATCCGATAGACTCCACCAAAAGTCTGCTAGAACTGATACATGAATTCAGCAAAGTTGCAGGATACAAAATCACTGTACAGAAATCAGTTGCATTCTTATACACTAACAATGAAGCAACAGAAAGACAAATAAAGAAACTGATCCCATTCACAATTGCACCAAGAAGCATAAAATACCTAGGGATAAATCTAACCAAAGATGTAAAAGATCTGTATGCTGAAAACTATAGAAAGCTTATGCAGGTAATTGAAGAAGATAGAAAGAAATGGAAAGACATTCCCTGCTCATGGATTGGAAGAATAAATATTGTCAAAATGTCAATACTACCCAAAGCGATCTACACATTCAAAGCAATCCCAATCAAAATTGCACCAGCATTCTTCTCGAAACTAGAACAAGCAATCCTAAAATTCATATGGAACCACAAAAGGCCCCGAAGAGCCAAAGTAATTTTGAAGAAGAAGACCAAAGCAGGAGGCATCCCAATCCCAGACTTTAGCCTCTACTACAAAGCTGAAATCATCAAGACAGCATGGTATTGGCATAAACACAGACACATAGACCAATGGAATAGAATAGAAACCCCAGAACTAGACCCACAAACGTATGGCCAACTCATCTTTGACAAAGCAGGAAAGAACATCCAATGGAAAAAAGACAGTCTCTTTAACAAATGGTGCTGGGAGAACTGGACAGCAACATGCAGAAGGTTGAAACTAGACCACTTTCTCACACCATTCACAAAAATAAACTCAAAATGGATAAAGGACCTGAATGTGAGACAGGAAACCATCAAAACCTTAGAGGAGAAAGCAGGAAAAGACCTCTCTGACCTCAGCCGTAGCAATCTCTTACTCGGCACATCCCCAAAGGCAAGGGAATTAAAAGCAAAAGTGAATTACTGGGACCTTATGAAGATAAAAAGCTTCTGCACAGCAAAGGAAACAACCAACAAAACGAAAAGGCAACCAAAGGAATGGGAAAAGATATTTGCAAATGACACATCGGACAAAGGGCTAGTATCCAAAATATATAAAGACTCATCAAACTCCACACACGAAAAACAAATAACCCAGTGAAGAAATGGGCAGAAAACATGAATAGACACTTCTCTAAAGAAGACATCCGGATGGCCAACAGGCACATGCAAAGATGTTCAACGTCGCTCCTTATCAGGGAAATACAAATCAAAACCACACTCAGATACCACCTCACGCCAGTCAGAGTGGCCAAAATGAAGAAATCAGGAGACTATAGATGCTGGAGAGGATGTGGAGAAACGGGAACCCTCTTGCACTGATGGTGGGAATACAAATTGTTGCAGCCGCTCTGGAAAGCAGTGTGGAGGTTCCTCAGAAAATTAAAAATAGACCTACCCTATGACCCAGCAATAGCACTGCTAGGAATTTATCCAAGGGATACAGGAGTACTGATGCATAGGGGCACTTGTACCCCAATGTTTATAGCAGCACTCTCAACAACACCCAAATTATGGAAAGAGCCTAAATGTCCATCAACTGATGAATGGATAAAGAACACGTGGTGTATATACAAAATGGAATACTGCGTGGCAATGAGAAAAAATGAAATATGGCCTTTTGTAGCAACGTGGATGGAACTGGAGAGTGTGATGCTAAGTGAAATAAGCCATACAGAGAAAGACAGATACCATATGGTTTCACACTTATGTGGATCCTGAGAAACGTAACAGAAACCCATGGGGGAGGGGAAGGAAAAAAAAAAGAGGTTAGAGTGGGAGAGAGCCAAAGCATAAGAGACTGTTAAAAACTGAGAACAAACTGAGGGTTGATGGGGGTGGGAGGGAGGGTAGGGTGGTTGATGGGTATTGAGGAGGGCACCTTTTGTGATGAGCACTGGGTGTTGTATGGAAACCAATTTGACACTAAATTTCATATATTAAAAAATAAAAAAATAAAAAAATAAACACACACACAAAAAAAAAAAAGAAAAGAAAAAGAAAAGACTCTGAAGCAGGCTCCAGGCTTCGAGCTCTCACCACGAAGCCCGACTAGGGACCCGAACTAGAGAACTAGGAGACCATGACCTGAGCAGAAGCCAATAGTTGAGGTTTAAGGGAATGAGTCATCCAGGTGCCCCCTTTTACCCTTTCTAAAATGAGAATCTTCCATTGGCACATCAGGGCCCATGTTTCAGAGCAATTCCCTCTGATTTTAATTGGGGATTCTGGATGAGTTCTTGTGACAGCACAATAACTTGGGCCCTAGGAGCATTGCAACATGCCTTCCAGATCTAAATTGCCAACATGAGATGTAGGTCAGGGGAAGGTACCCAACAGAGGATATTTGTGTGTAGTTAGGGCCAAAGGGTGTGGGAAGGCAGTTGACCTCACTCTGGGACAAGGGCAAATGGCGCGACACAATTCCCTCTCAGCCTTCTCCCATTCTCATCTGAAAGGAAACTTTCGTTGTCCTTAGAGCCATTCCCATGCCAATGCTATGTGCTAACTAGGACTTGGTTTGCGGCCCGGGTGAGCCAGTGAGGCTGTCAGTCACACAGTGAGCTCCCAGGCATGCATGGTGAGTTCTCACGCTGCTTCCGTGCCCACCAAGGGAAATCTTTTTCTGACAACACACAGGAAAGATAGCCCTGCTCTCAGAGAGCACTTACTGCTTGGCCTCAGATTCTGAAGAGCACACAATCCACGCATACGAGCTATGTTCCAGGACCTGGTCAGTGCAGACAGTGGCCCGTCACCATCGAATGCATAACAGAAACGGTTGCAAACACTTGAGCGACAGCCTGGAGCATGGACCCACTACCCCTGAATCCCTGCTGCCTCTGTCTCCTGATGGGAACGGCAGGAAAAACAGCCAAGGCCAGAAGCTGTCCCTCTGTTGCAGAAGGCACAGGCAGACCCATTGCAGACTGGACTTTCCAGAGGTTTTCCCTTTTCCAGAGAGTTTTAGTTTTTCTCTCGCCTCAGGTGTTCTTCCTCCTTACGCAGGACCTTGCCAGGAAATTTTCCTTCTAGACACTTCATTCTAACCTGCAACCCCGTCTCTTCAGTAATGAATCACTTTGGCCATTCGCATTTCCGTTTCAATGAATACCCTCTTTTCGGTATACGAAGACCCTCGTCTTTGGGTGCCATTCAGAGCCTGTGTCCCAGAGAAATATCCGGACATGTGGAACCTGGGACCTCCTGTGGCCCTCCCATGTTTCTTTATCTACCAATTTTGCTGTTTTGACTTAGGAGCCATAGAGCTGTCACTCACTCAACCCGTGCCCAGGGATACATTTTCACACCGGCCTGGGCACGTCGCAGGTGGGGCCCAGCAAAGCAGTTCATCCACTCCTAGACACAGCACTTGCACTTACCCGTCTTGGATTTAACTTCCATCTGGGGCACAGATGGCCCGCAGGACCACAGGTATCATGATTGGGTGCAAGTCACGACTAATAGAGTGTAGAAATGAGAAAGTCTCATATTCTGAGCATTCTAATCATGCTCACTTGCTGTCCATGTGCGGTCATTTTACTAAACAGTTCTCTATCCCCACATGTGCCTTGGCACATACACACTGATGAAGTTTTCAAGAAAAAGTAGACCCTAGGGAAGTGACGAGGGAGAAAGAAGCAACGGGGTTGAGACAGCTCTGCCATGGGGCAGCCACATCCATTTGCTTGGCTGCATGCTCAATGGCCCAAACATGGACAAGGAATGCCTGAAATGAGTAGGTGGCTGCTGGACCCATGGGCCATCCTTGGCGCAGCCTCCAGAAGAAATGACGAGGGTGCTCTTGGGACACTTCGAATTATGATTAGCTAAGTCCCCTTAGTTAGACAACAGCTACAGAACAAATGCTTTCAGCGTTCTGCTGTAGAGTGTTGGGATTCTCCAGAGTTCCACCTAATCATAATGGGTCAACTGGCCTTGGCTCTCCCTCAACGACTTATATCTCCGTCACCCTACCAGAGCCTCTCGCGTTTTCCAGCCTCTGGAAAAGGCAAGAACCAACGTAAAATGGGAAGTTGTTACACTCTCTGAATGATACTCAGGGCAAGATCTATTCATTTTAAAACAGGGCAACCTGAATGATATGTGAACAGACGAGGAAACGCTGTGCTGTTACCAACCTCTGCACTTTTTGCAGGCATATTGCACGCTGGCCAACACCGCGACTCAGTACATACTTCTTACAGGGTAATCCTGGCTTTCATCAGCACAACCCACCATAACTATCCATTTGCTGTGAGGGTACACATGTGAGAGGCCTTTAGTGCTCCAAACAGGGGCTGGGAGAAGTGAACTGGTAAGGAGGCAAACACCAGGTGCTGCCCCAATGGGCTCCAGCCTAGGTGCCAGTCCCTGCCTTCTACCAAAGTCCTTTCAAGGGCGGCTGTGGACCTAGTCCTTGCAGCCAGAACTCTCACTGTGGCTATTGTGGAGTATGCTGAAGGAGGACAGCAATGCAAAGGCCAACGCCAAGGTTGCCACACCATGAGCACCGAATGGCTTTGCTGGACCACTGAGGTTGCTCGGGCACTGCCTTGACGCACAGGGCTGTTCATGCCTTGGCACCTGTCCCAGGAACCTCCCTGTGCTGGGGACCTGCACCCACCACCTATGCCCCCTGGGTCCCACTGGCCCCTCTGTGCCCCAGAAGGAAGGTAAACCCAAGTCTGAGTCAGTGCAAGTACAGCCATTAGCAGGGGCTGGCTTGCCTTGCTTGGGGACCATGTCCAACACGCATAGGGTGGTGAGAAAACCAATCCCTGGGTGTGGGTTGAGTGAGTCACAGCTCCAATGGCTCCTAAATCTACACGGAGACATTGTTAGACATAGAGCCTTGGGAAGGGAGTGGCCATAACCAGGGCCTCATTTTTCAATATTTCAATAGGAATGGGGTCAATCTGGAAAGGGGCTGTGTAGCTTCGTGTTCCCTCCACACAGTAGGTGGCCAGCCCCCTTCCATCCTCTGGACCAGAAAACTTGCCAATGTTCTAATCTGGGCCTTTCAAATGGCCTAGGCCCCTGAATGACTGCATGCTTTTGACAGCAACTTGCCAGGGAACCTGTGACCTAACCTAGACACGGTCACAAAAATGGGACTAGGATACCCAGCTGAACACCAGGGACCAGCCTCTGAAAATATGGAATATGGAATGCACCCAGCGAGGAACTACTTTGAAACGAGAGCAAAGTGGTGAAAATAGATTCACGGAAGGTCAGAGGTCTTAAGTAGGAATCAGAAAGGGCTGTGGTGGTAATGCAGTGACTACAGCAAAAGGCTGGCAAGCTGGCTGTCTCAGGGATAAGCAACACCTGTGGGCTTTGGTGAAGGGGCCCTTTCCTGGCCATACCCGGGAGCTCTGTGAACAAGGGGCCTACCTTCCTCCTTCAGAAAGAGAGGGAATTCCCTCGACCTGGGTCTGTTTCTTGCCCTTTCCTTCAGAGGACAGTGGCAGAAGTGATTCAGCTGTGGCTGTTTAGGGCCCCAGGCTGATGATCAACTGGTTAGAATCTGGCCTGGCTCCAACATTTACTACAACGTCCCTTCGGGCACCATCCAGGGGCTTAGGCAGAGTGCACATGCATGAGCCATCTATTCAGCAGGAGGAAGGCATCTCCGGTAGCCCGGGGAGGGTAACCAGCTGGCTACCCTTCCCTGCCATGACTCTAGCTTACTAAGCACCAAGCCCCCGGGGACAGGCGGGCTACCGTCTGGGATACCAAACACTGATCGTGGTCAATTGGCTCAGGAACTCACTGGCAACCCCACACCAATTTTTGGACCTGGACTGTGTACCTGACACAGACCCATGGATCCTGCAAAAATGTAGTTCAGAATACATTTCTGAGGCTCTGGCTCAGAATGGCCCCCAGACAGATCCTAGTTTGAACACAAGAGCAATAACATGCAAGTTGACACACCGAGCACCAAAGCTTTTCATTACAGAAGTGAATGGGTAGGGGTAGAATTCATGGCCTCCTGCTATCGCCTTGCAGGCTGACTGTGTGGGCAGGAAGAAACCCGTGAGGATGTGGTATAAAGAAACCTCCATTGGCTACACCTGAGCATGCAATTCTGCAGGAGGTGTGTTTTCTTCCTTCAGAAAGAGAGGCAGAAAGGGATTTGCTGTTTGTCCTGTCCTTCCCATCAGGAAAGAGATGCAACATTGATGCAGAGGCAAGGGGTTCTGCTGCTAGATGTTTGGCACTTGTTTGGAACCTGGACCTGATGCAGTGGTCCTTGAAGGAGCCCCTTCTGTGCTGCCCAGGTCCAGAAGCATAGTGTGCCTAGGAGAACCATCGTTGAGTCCAAATGAAGGGAGGTCCACCCTTCACTGCCCTTACCCAGAGCTGGCCAAGCACCAAGCACTCAGGGAGAGACAAGAGGGACATCCTTCCTTACACTGGAAGTTACTGTTCGCTCTCCCATAGCACAGGACCAGGGCGAGAGCTCAGCGCCAACCTTTGGGCTCGGCTTGGGTGAAGGCAGTGAAAGCCCAGGCATCCCGCAATGTGTCCCAAGGCTTGGAAAATAACAAATTGGTGGCAATGGCTCCAAGGGAGACCAAGGCTCTACTTTACAGATGCTCTACCTGCACCAGAGCCAGGTTCCAAACACTTGAAGGTACACAAGCAGACCTTCAATCACTGAAGGAATACTGTATAGTCCATCTATACTTGACGGACAGGGCAGGAGGAAAGGCAATGGCCAGAAGAATTCCGGGCTTACAAACCTTCTAGAGAAACACTGCTTGCAGTTGGGGCATCAGGTTTAGTCAGGGGACATTTGTCTGGGTGCAACTCTTTGGAGTGTCTCACATTTGAGGTTATGCTCGTCCCTTTATCCTTTGCTTTTTCCTTCTCTACTGTGTAAGAAAGATGGGGGAGGGGAAGGGGAGAAAAAAAAGAGGTTAGAGTGGGAGAGAGCCAAAGCATAAGAGACTGTTAAAAACTGAGAACAAACTGAGGGTTGATGGGGGGTGGGAGGGAGGGCAGGGTGGGTGATGGGTATTGAGGAGGGCACCTTTTGGGATGAGCACTGGGTGTTGTATGGAAACCAATTTGACAGTAAATTTCATATATTAAAAAAATAAATAAATAAATAAATAAATAAATAAATAAATAAAAATAAAATGTAAAATACAAAAAAAAAAAAGAAAGATCGTTGGGCCTCTGTGTATCCACTTCCATTTTTTGTCTTTTCTCAAAGTACATTTCAGCTGGCAGGCATTTGGGGCCAGATTTTAGAACCAATTCTTTCCCATTTTAGGTGAGCGTTTGGGTCAAGTTCTCTGGACTCTGGGATACTTTGGGCTACGGGGCCTCTCATCTCGTGTGTTTGAGAACCATGCGAACATCAGGAAACCTAGCGCCAGTGGAGGGGCCCGGCACAGAATGTTGGCCTGTATGGGGGCCCAGAGGAGTTGGAAAACCAGTCTTACTTCTGCAACAAGGAAACTGTGAGCCATACGGTGCTTTTTCAGTTGTATCCCGTTCTCATTTGAATTCTAGAAGGAGATTTCCTCTGGACTGGGCTTCCAGGTAAAAACAGGGGTTTTATTCCCCCTTCCCCACTGCAGAGGTGCTTCCTATTCTGAGGGCAGCCAGCTTCACATAGATTCTACTAGTCACTCTATTCTTTGCTTGCTCTCGTTCTCACAGTTCAGGAGGAACTTTGGCCTTCCATGTGTCCATTCCCATTCTGTCACTGGTTTGCTTTCCTTTGTGAATCCTGATTTCAAACACTTTTCATTTTTGAGTGGGAATGAGAGAGAGAGAGAGAGAGGGAGACAGACAGAGAGAGAGAGCTAGCAGGTGTGGGGTAGGGACAGATTGAGGGAGACACACGACCCGAAGCAGGCTCTATGCTGTGAGCACAAAGCCTGATGCGGGGCATGGCCTCACAAGGATGAAATCATGACCTGAGCTGAAATCACGACTCAGCCACTTAACCGACTGAGCCATCCATGTGCCCATCCCTTGTGGTTCATCTATTTATATCCTGGTTTCCACTAGGCACAATGGGCCTGTCAATAACTCAGTGGAAAACCAGGGATTGGTGGAAAGTTCCCATGTTGCTCCAACGCTGTCTGAAAGCATTCAGTATCTACTACACAGAAGGATCCACTGACCTCCCCTGTCCCCCCTACCCCCCTCCCCCGCACAGACACATATTGATGACACGTTGACGTGGGAATAGCAGAATTAAAACACTATCTTCTACAGATGCCCGCGTTCTCAAGAGTAGACAGTGCACCCATTTGCAGAATCCTTCAGGCCCTGCAGAATATGCAGGAAGAGCCCATGCAAGCACCAGTACAAAGGAGGCACTTTCGAAAAAATTGAGGGTCAGCCACAACCTACAAGCTGCTAACTGTATAGTATGACTGTCTCAGAGGAGAGGGCAAAAAAGAAAAAAAAAAGAGAGAAAGAAAAATCCAATGCCAGAAACTTTCCATCTCCTTTTGAAGGAACAACGCAGGAGGTCTCTTTGTTGTAGCCCGGCACAGTGTTCTTACTGCTGAGACAACCATCTTGCCAGGAGATTCTGCTGGTCGCTTCATTTATTTTTGCTATATGTCATTCTCTTTGGGTCATAAAGAACTTGGCCTTCTGTGTATTCTCCCGCACCCTGCTGCTCTTTTCCAAGCTCAGTTGTCCCTGTTGTCCATTCAGACACACTGTCCCAGAGCCATTTCCTCTACGTTTATCTAGGGGTTCTGGCCCCGTTCTTGTCAATCTGGGATATGCTGGGCCACAGGATATGCTGAAAAATTGCCTTTCAGGAGGCAAAAGGGAAAATGCACTATCGGGGCGTCATCAAAATAACACGCTTCTGCACAGCGAAGGAAACAGTCCTCAATACTAAAGGGCGACCGAGAGAATGGGAGAAGCTATGTGCCAACGACATATCAGATAAAGGGTTCGTATCCAAAATCTAGAAAGAACTTATCAAAGTCGACACCCCAAAAACAAACACTCCAGTGAAGAAATGAGCCAAAGACATGAAGAGATACTGCTCCAAAGACTTCCAGATGGCCACACAACACATGAAAAAAATGCTCAACATCACTCATCATCAGGGAATTACACATCAAAACCACAACCCATGGTTGGGATACCACCTTATACCTGCCAGAAAGACCAACATTGACAACGGAGGCTACATCTGAGGTTGGCGAGGCTGTGGAGAAACAGGATGTCTTTGCATTGCTGGTGGGAATGCAAGCGGGGCAGCCACTGTGGACATTACTCATAAAATTAAAAATGGAACCTCCCTACGACCCAGCAATTGCACTGCTAGGTATTTATCCAAGGGAGACAGGAAGGCTGTTTCGAAAGGGCACATGCGCCCCAACTTTTATAACAGCACTGTCAGCAACAGCCAAAGTATGGAAAGAGCCCAAATGTCCATCGATGGATGAATGGATAAAGAAGGTGTGGTCGATATATACAATGGAGTGTTGCTCAGCAGTCACAGAGAATGTCATCTTGCCTTTTGCAGATACATTGATAGAACTAGAGGGTTTTATGGTATGCGAAAGTAGTCAGTCAGAGAAACACAACTATCAAGCGACTTCACTCATCTGAGGCCTTTAAGACACAGTACAGATGAACATAAAGGAAGGGAGGCACAAATAATGTACAAAGAGGGAGGGGGCCAAAACATTAGAGACTCTTAAATATGGAGAACACACAGAGGGTCCCTGGAGGTGTTGTGGGAGGGGGTGTGTGCTAAGTGGCTAAGAAGTGTTAAGGAATCTACTCATGAAATTATTGTTGCACTAGAAGGTAACTAATTTGAATGGAACTCAAAACGTAAAAGAAAAGAACAGAAATTGCCTTTCAGTACCCTGTTGGCAAAGATAAGCCCAGGACGTTTCAAGGTGCCCAGCAGGAATGCATGTGTGTACACAGGGTCAGAGGGATCAGGAGGGAGCTATCCTTACTTCTGGGACAAGAGGCACATGGAGCTGGACAGTTGCTTCTCAACTTTATCTAATTCTCAGCTGAAAGGAAAGCCTTTGGCCGTGTGTGAAGCCATTCCAATTCCCTGGCTGTAATGATAATTACGTGTTGGGTCCCAGGCAAGGCCAAGGAGGCCATCCCCCTCATAGGGAGTGCCCAGGCATTCCTAATGAGCTCTGACTCTTGTCTGGGCTAAACCAAGAGCAATCAGTTTCTGATATCCCCCAGGAAAGATTGCCTTCCTGGGAGTACTTGGTGTCTGGCTCGCTGAGAAAAGAAACGATGGTTAGCCAACGTGTCTCCCTCCCTGCATGTTAAGGATGCTTTCGCTCTGAAGACGAGTTGGCTCCTCCGTGGGCACCAGTCGCGAGGATCTTATTAGCACCAAAAGACACCATTCAAGAACTACTGCACCACAGGCCAGTTCAAAACACTTGAACACAACACCACGCCCCTGGTAACACTGCTGCCTCTCTCCTTTGATCAAAAGGAAAACAGTGAACTCCCGAAGCTTTTCTTCTCTTTCCCGAGTAAGAATAAGGTATCTTGCCATGAAGACTCCTTCTGCAAACAGTGGAGGTTTCCCTTTGCCCTTGCCCATAGGTGTTTCTTATTCCTGACACACTCAGCTTGCCAGGAGATTGTAGGAGCCACTTCATCCACAGAATTATCCCATTTGCATCTCTCATAGGAACACTGTGTCTCTATGTACCTACTCCAACATTGTCCTCTTTTTGTGTTTTTCTATTACTTTTCAGACGGAGGGAGAGACAGAGCGGAAGAGAGAGGAGAGGGAGACAGAGACAGAGAGAGCAGGCAGTGAGGGGTAGAGTGGGACAGATGATCCCAAGGCGTCTCCCTGCTCACAGGAGAGAAATGAGGTGGGGGAGGGCTTGCAAACCATAAGATCATGACTTTAGTAATGAAGCAATGTTGAACCAATGAGTCACCCAAGAGCCCCCGTAGCCCCATGTCTTTTAACAGTTTAAAACATTTATTTCACTTTTGAGAGATTGAGTGAGAGAAAGAGAGAGAGAGGGAATTGCAAGCAGAAAAGGGCTGAGAGAGAGACAAAGACTCTGAAGTAGGCTCCAGGCTTCGAGCTCTCAGCATGCAGCCTGACTAGGGACCCGAACTTGAGAACTGGGAGACCATGACCTGAGCAGAAGTCAAGAGTTGAGGTTCAGGGGAATGAGTCATCCATGTGCCCCCTTTTACCCTTTCTAAAATGAGAATCTTCCATGGGCACATCAGGGCCCATGGTTCAGAGCAATTCCCTGTGATTTTAATTGGGGATTCTGGATGATTTCTTGTGACAGCCCAATAAGTAGGGCCCTAGGAGCCTTGCAACATGCCTTCCAGATCTAAATTGACAACATGAGATGTAGGTCATGGGAAGACACCCAAGAGAGGATATTTGTGTGTAGTTAGGGCCAAAGGGTGTGGGAAGGCAGTTGACCTCACATCTGGGACAAGGGCAAATGGCGCGACACATTTCCATCTCAGCCTTCTCCCATTCTCATCTGAAAGGAAACTTTCGTTGTCCTTAGAGCCATTCCCATGCAAATGCTATGTGCTAACAAGGACTAGGTTTGCAGCCCCGGTGAGCCAGTGAGGCTGTTCAGTCACACAGTGAGCTCCCAGGCATGCATGGTGAGTTCTCACGCTGCTTCCGTGCCCACCAAGGGAAATTATTTTCTGACAACCCACAGGAAAGATAGCCCTGCTCTCAGAGAGCACTTACTGCTTGGCCTCAGATTCTGAAGAGCACACAATCCACGCATACGAGCTTTGTTCCGGGACCTGGTCAGTGCAGACAGTGGCCCGTCACCATCGAATGCATAACAGAAACGGTTGCAAACACTTGAGCTACAGCCTGGAGCATGGACCCACTACCCCTGAATCCCTGCTGCCTCTGTCTCCTGATGGGAACGGCAGGAAAAACAGCCAAGGCCAGAAGCTGTCCCTCTGTTGCAGAAGGACATAGGCAGACCCATGGCAGACTGGACTTTCCAGAGGTTTTCCCTTTTCCAGAGAGTTTTAGTTTTTCTCTCGCCTCGGGTGTTCTTCCTCCTTACGCAGGACCTTGCCAGGAAATTGTCATTCTAGACACTTGATTCTAACCTATGTCCCCGTCTCTTCAGTAATGAATCACTTTGGCCATTCGCATTTCCATTTCAATGCATACCCATTTTTCTGTATACAAAGACCCTTGCCTCTGGGTGCCATTCAGAGCCTGTGACGCAGAGAAATATCCGGACATGTGGAACCTGGGTCCTCCTGTGGCCCTCCCATGTTTCTTTATCTACCAATGTCCCTGTTTTGACTTAGGAGCCATAGAGCTGTCACTCACTCGACCCGTGCCCAGGGATACGTTTTCCAACCGGCCTGGGCACGTCGCAGGTGGGGCCCAGCAAAGCAGCTCAACCACTCCTAGAGACAGCACTTGCACTTACCCGTCTTGGATTTACCTTCCATCTGGGGCACAGATGGCCCGCAGGACCACAGGTATCATGATTGGGTGCAGGTCACGACCAATAGAGATTAGAAATGAGAAAGTCTAATATTCTGAGAGAAATCATGCTCACTTGCTGTCCATGGGCGGTCATTTTAGTATCCAGTTTACTATCCCCACATGTGCCTTGGCACATACACACTGATGATGTTTTCAAGAAAAAGTAGACCCTAGGGAAGTGACTAGGGAGAAAGAAGCAAAGGGGTAGAGACAGCTCTGCCATGGGGCAGCCGCATCCATTTGCTTGGCTGCATGCTCAATGGCCCAACATGGACAAGGAATGCCTGAAATGAGTAGGTGCCTGCTGGACCCATGGGCCATCCTTGGCGCAGCCTCCAGAAGGAAGGACGAGGGTGCTCTGGGGGCACCTCGAATTATGATGAGCTAAGTCCCCTTACTTAGACAACAGCTACAGAACAAATGCTTTCAGCGTTCTCCTGTAGAGTGTTGGGATTCTCCAGAGTTCCATCTAATCATAATGGGTCAACTGGCCTTGGCTCTCCCTCAACGACTTATATCTCCGTCACCCTACCAGAGCCTCTCGCGTTTTCCAGCCTCTGGAAAAGGCAAGAACCAACGTAAAATGGGAAGTTGTTACACTCTCTGAATGATACTCAGGGCAAGATCTATTCATTTTAAAACAGGGCAACCTGAATGATATGTGAACAGAAGAGGCAACGCTGTTACCAACCTCTGCATTTCTTGCAGGCATATTGCACGCTGGCCAACACCGCGACTCAGTACATCCTTCTTAGAGGTTAATCCTGGCTTTCGTCAACACAACGCTCCATAACTATCCATTTGCTGTGAGGGTACCCATGTGAGAGGCCTTTAGTGCTCCAAACAGGGGTGGGAGAAGTGAACTGGTAAGGAGGCAAACACCAGGTGCTGCCCCAATGGGCTCCAGCCTAGGTGCCAGACCCTGCCTTCTACCACAGTCCTTGCAAGGGCGGCTGTGGACCTAGTCCTTGCAGCCAGAACTCTCACTGTGGCTATTGTGGAGTATGCTGAAGGAGGACAGCAATGCACAGGCCAATGCCAAGGTTGCCACACCATGAGCACCGAATGGCTTTCCTGGACCACTGAGGTTGCTCGGGCACTGCCTTGACGCACAGGGCTGTTCATGCCTTGGCACCTGTCCCAGGAACCTCCCTGTGCTGGGGACCTGCACCCACCACCTATGCCGCCTGGGTCCCAAGGGCCCCTCTGTGCCCCAGAAGGAAGGTAAACCCAAGTCTGAGTCAAGGCAAGTACAGCCATTAGCAGGGGCTGCTTGCCCTGCTTGGGGACAATGTCCAACACGCATAGGGTGGTGTGAAAATCAGTCCCTGGGTGTGGGTTTAGTGAGTCACATCTCCACCGGCTCCTAAATTTACACGGGAAATAGCAAGACATAGAGCCTTGGGAAGGGAGTGGCCATAACCAGGGCCTCATTTTACAATATTTCAATAGGAATGGGGTCAATCTGGAAAGGGGCTGTGTAGCTTCGTGTTCCCTCCACACAGTAGGTGGCGAGCCCCCTTTCCATCCTCTGGACCAGAAAACTTGCCAATGGTCTAATCTGGGCCTTTCCAATGGCCTAGGCCCCTGAATGACTGCATGGTTTTGACAGAAACTTGCCAGGGACCCTGTGACCTAACCTAGACACGGTCAAAAAAATGGGACTAGGATACCCAGCTGAACACCAGGGACCAGCCTCTGAAAACATGTAAGGAGGAATGCACCCAACGAGGAACTACTTTGAAACTAGAGCAAAGTGGTGAAAATAGATTCACGGAGGGCCAGAGGTCTTAAGTAGGAATCAGAAAGGGCTGTGGTGGTAATGCAGTGACTACAGCAAAAGGCTAGCAAGCTGGCTGTCTCAGGGATAAGCAACACCTGTGGGCTTTGGTGAAGGGGCCCTTTACTGGCTATACCCGGGAGCTCTGTGTTCAAGGGTCCTGCCTTCCTCCTTTAGAAAGAGAGGGAATTCCCTGGACCTGGGTCTGTATCTTGCCCTTACCTTCAGAGGACAGTGGCAGCAGTGATTCAGCTGTGGCTGTTTGGGGCCTCAGGCTGATGATCAACTGGTTAGAACCTGGCCTGGCTCCAACATTTACTACAACGTCCCTTTGGGCACCATCCAATGGATTAGGCAGAGTGCACGTGCATGAGACATCTACTCAGCAGGAGGAAGGCACCTCTGGTAGCCAGGGGAGGGTGACCAGCTGGCTACCCATCCCTGCCATGACTCTGGCTGACTAAGCACCAAGCCACCGGGGACAGATGGGCTACCGTCTGGGATACCAGACACTGATCGTGGTCAGTTGGCTCAGGAACTCACTGGCAACCCCACACCAATTTTTGGACCTGGACTGTGTACCTGACACAGACCAGTGGATCCTGCAAACATGTAGTTCAGAGTACATTTCTGAGGCTTTGGCTCAGAATGGCCCCCAGACAGATCCTAGTTGGAACACAAGAGCAATAACATGCAAGTTGACACCCCGAGAACCAAAGCTTTTCATTACAGAAGTGAACGGGTATGGGTAGAATTCAGGGTCTCCTGCTATCGCCTGGCAGGCTGACTGTGTGGGCAGGAAGAAACCCGTGAGGGTATGGTAAAAGGAAACTTCCAATGGCTACATCTGAGCATGCAATTCTGCAGGAGGTGTGTTTTCTTCCTTCAGAATGAGAGGAAGAAAGGGATTTGCAGGTTTGTCCTGTCCTTCCCATCAGGAAAGAGATGCACCTTTGATGCAGAGGCAAGGCGTTCTCCTGCTAGATGTTTGGCACGTGTTTGGAACCTGGACCTGATGAAGTGGTCCTTGAAGGAGCCCCTTCTGTGCTGCCCAGGTCCAGAAGCATAGTGTGCTTAGGGCAACCATCTGTGAGTCCAAATGGAGGGAGGTCCACCCTTCACTGCCCTTACCCCGAGTTGGCCAAGCACCAAGCACTCAGGGGAGACAAGAGGGACATCCTTCCTCACACTGGAAGTTACTGTTTGCTCTCCCATAGCACAGGACCAGAGCGAGAGCTTAGCGCCAACCTTTGGCTCGGCTTGGGTGAAGGGAGTGAAAGCCAAGGCATCCGGCAATGTGTCCCAGGGCTTGGAAAATAACACATTGGTGGCAATGGCTCCAAGGGAGACCAAGGCTCTACATTACAGATGTTCTACCTGCACCAGAGCCAGGTTCCAAACACTTGAAGGTCCACAAGCAGACCTTCAATCACTGAAGGAATACTGTAGAGTCCATCTCTACTTGATGGACAGGTCAGGAGGCAAGGCAATGGCCAGAAGAATTCCGGGCTTACCAACCTTCTAGATAAACACTGCTTGTAGTTGGGGCATCAGGTTTAGTCAGGGGACATTTCTCTGGGTGCAACTCGTTGGAGTGTCTTACATTTGAGGTTATGCTGGTCGCTTTATCCTTTGCTTTTTCCTTGTCTACTGGGAAAGAAAGATCGTTGGGCCTCTGTGTATCCACGTCCATTTCTGGTCTTTTCTCAAAGTACATTTCAGCTGGTAGGCATTTGCTGCCAGATTTTAGGACCAATTCTTTCTCATTTTAGGTGAGGGTTTGGGTCAAGTTCTCTGGACTCTGGGATACTTTGGGCTACGGGGCCTCTCATCTCGTGTGTTTGAGAACCATGCGAACATCAGGAAACCTAGAGAAGTGGAGGGACACATCACAGAATGTTGGCCTGTACGGGGGCCAGAGGAGTTAGAAAACCAGTCTTACTTCTGCAACAAGGAATCTGTGAGCCATACGGTACTTTTTCAGTAGTATCCCGTTCTCATTTGAACTCCAGAAGGAGATTTCTTCTGGACTGGGCTACCAGGTAAAAAGAGGGGTTTTATTCCCCCTTCCCCACTGCAGAGGTGCTTCCTATTCTGAGGACAGCCAGCTTAACATAGCTTCTTCTAGTCACTCTATTCTTTGCTTGCTCTCGTTCTCGTAGGTCAGGAGCAACTATGGCCTTCCATGTGTCCATTCCCATTCTGTCACTTGTTTGCTTTCCTTTGTGACACCTGATTTCCAACATTTTTCATGTTTGAGAGGAAATGAGAGAAAGAGAGAGAGAGAGAGAGACAGAGATAGACAGAGAGAGAGAGAGAGAGAGAAAGAGAGAGCTAGCAGGTGTGGGGTAAGGACAGAAATGGGGAGACACCCGACCTGAAGTAGGCTCCATGCTGTGAGCACAAAGCCTGATGCGGGGCATGGCCTCACAAGGATGAAATCATGACCTGAGCTGAATCACGACTCAGCCCCTTAACCGACTGAGCCATCCATGTGCCCATCCCTTGTGGTTCATCTATTTATATCCTGGTTTCCACTAGGCACAATGGGCCTGTCAATAACTCAGTGGAAAACCAGGGATTGGTGGAAAGTTCCCATGTTGCTCCAATGCTGTCTGAAAGCATTCAGTATCTGCTACACAGAAGGATCCACTGACCTCCCCTGTCCCCCCTAACCCCACCCCCCACACAGACACATATTGAAGACAAGTTGGCATAGGAATAGCAGAATTGAAACACTGTCTTCTACAGATGCCCGCGTTCTGAAGAGTAGACAATTCACCCATTTGCAGAATCCTTCAGGCCCTGCAGAATGTGCAGGAAGAGCCCATGCAAGCAACAGTACAACAGAGGCACTTTCCAAACACTTGAGGGTCAGCCATAACCTATAAGCTGCTAACTGTATAGCATGACTGTCTGAGAGGAGAGGGCAAAAAAGAAAAAAAGAAAAAAAAATGCACAGCCAGAAACGTTCCATCCCCTTTTGAAGGAACAACGCAGGAGGTCTCCTTTGTTGTAGCCCTCACAGTGTTCTTTCTGCGGAGACAACCATCTTGCTAGGAGTTTCTGGTAGTCGCCTCATTTTTTTTTTTTTCTTTTTTGCTATATGCCATTTTCTTTGGTTCATAAAGAACTTTGGCCTTCTGTGTATTCTCCCCCACCCTCGTTCTCTTTACCAAGCTCAGTTGTACCTGTTGTCCATTCAGGCACACTGTCCCAGAGCCATTTCCTCTACGTTTATCTAGGGATTCTGGCCCCGTTCTTGTCACTATGGGATATGCTGGGCCACAGGATATGCTGAAAAATTGCCTTCCAGGAGGCAAAAAGGAAAATGCACTATCGGGGCCTCATCAAAATAACACGCTTCTGCACAGCGAAGGAAACAGTCGTCAATACTAAAGGGTGACCGAGAGAATGGGAGAAGCTATGTGCCAACGACATATCAGATAAAGGGTTCGTATCCAAAATCTAGAAAGAACTTATCAAAGTCGACACCCCAAAAACAAACACTCAAGTGAAGAAATGAGCCAAAGACATGAAGAGACACTGCTCCAAAGAAGACTTGCAGATGGCCACCCGACACATGAAAAAAATGCTCAACATCACTCATCATCAGGGAATGACATACCAAAACCACAACGGGATACCACCTTATACCTGCCAGAAAGACCAACATTGACAACGGAGGCAACATCTGAGGTTGGCGAGGCTGTGGAGAAACAGGATCTCTTTGCATTGCTGGTGGGAATGCAAGCGGGGCAGCCACTCTGGACATTACTCAAAAAATTAAAAATGGAACCTCCCTACGACCCAGCAATTGCACTACTAGGTATTAATCCAAGGGAGACAGGAAGGCTGTTTCGGAAGGGCACATGTGCCCCAACTTTTCTAACAGCACTGTCAGCAACAGCCAAAGTATGGAAAGAGCCCAAATGTCCGTCGATGGATGAATGGATAAAGAAGGTGTGGTCGATATATACAATGGAGTGTTGCTCAGCAGTCACAAAGAATGTCGTCTTGCCTTTTGCAGCTACATTGATAGAACTAGAGGGTTTTATGTTACGCGAAAGTAGTCATTCAGAGAAACACAACTATCAAGCGACTTCACTCATCTGAGGCCTTGAAGACACAGAACAGATGAACATAAAGGAAGGGAGGCACAAATAATCTCCAAAGAGGGAGGGGGCCAAAACATAAGAGACTCTTAAATATGGAGAGCACACAGAGGGTCCCTGGAGGTGTTGTGGGAGGGGGTTTGGGCTAACTGGGTAAGAAGTGTTAAGGAATCTACTCTTGATATCATTGTTGTACTAGAGGCTAACTAATTTGGATGGAACTCAAACGTAAAATAAAAGAAAATAAATTGCCTTTCAGTACCCTGTTGGCAAAGATAAGCCCAGGACGTTTCAAGGTGCCCAGCAGGAATGCATGTGTGTACACAGGGTCAGAGGGATCAGGAGGGAGCTATCCTTACTTCTGGGACAAGAGGCACATGGAGCTGGACAGTTGCTTCTAAACTTTATCTCATTCTCAGCTGAAAGGAAAGCCTTTGGCCGTGTGTGTAGCCATTCCAATTCCCTGGCTGTATTGATAATTACGTGTTGGGTCCCAGGCAAGGCCAACGAGGCCATCCCCCACATAGGGAGTGCCCAGGCATTCCTAACGAGCTCTGACTCTTGTCTGGGCTAAACCAAGGGCAATCAGCTTCTGATATCCCCCAGGAAAGATTGCCTTCTTGGGAGTACTTGGTGTCTGGCAGGCTGAGAAAAGAAATGATGGTTAGCCAACGTGTCTCCCTCCCTGCATGTTAAAGATGCTTTCACTCTGAAGACCAGTTGGCTCCCCAGTGGGCACCAGTCACGAGAACCTTGTGAGCACGGAAAGACACCATCCAGAACTACTGCACCACAGGCCAGTTCAAAACACTTGAACACAACACCACGCCCCTGGTAACACTGCTGCCTCTCTCCTTTGATCAAAAGGAAAAGAGTGAACTCCCGAAGCTTTTCGTCTCTTTCCCGAGTAAGATTAAGGTATCTTGCCATGAAGACTCCTACTGCAAACAGTGGAGGTTTCCCTTTGCCCTTGCCCATAGGAGTTTCTTATTCCTGACACAGTCAGCTTGACAGGAGATTGTGGGAGCCATTTCATCCACAGAATTATCCCATTTGCATCTCTCATAGGAACACTGTGTCTCTATGTACCTTTTCCACCATTTTCCTTTCTTTTGTGTGTTTTTATTACTTTTCAGACAGAGGGAGAGACAGAGGGAAAGAGAGAGGAGAGGGAGAGAGAGACAGAGAGAGCAGGCAGTGAGGGGTAGAGTGGGACAGTTGATCCCAACGCGTCTCCCTGCTCACAGGAGAGAACTGATGTGGGGAAGGGCTTGCAAACCATAAGATCATGACTTTAGCAATGAAGCAATGTTGAACCAATGAGTCACCCAAGACCCCCGTAGCCCCATGTCTTTTAACAGTTTACAACATTTATTTCACTTTTGAGAGAGTGAGTGAGAGAAAGAGAGAGAGAGGGACATTGCAAGCAGAAAAGGGCTGAGAGAGAGACAAAGACTCTGAAGCAGGCTCCAGGCTTCGAGCTCTCAGCACGAAGCCCGACTAGGGACCCGAACTCGAAAATTTGGAGACCATGACCTGTTTGACAACCATGCGAACGTCAGGAAACCTAGCGCCATTGGAGGGGCCCAGCACAGAATGTTGGGTGTATGCGGGCCCAGAGGATTTAGAAAACCAGTCTTACTTCTGCAACAAGGAAACTGTGAGCCATACGGTACTTTTTCAGTTGTATCCCGTTCTCATTTGAATTCCAGAAGGAGATTTCCTCTGCACTGGGCTTCCAGGTAAAAACAGGGGATTTATTCCCCCTTCCCCACTGCAGAGGTGCTTCCTATTCTGAGGACAGCCAGCTTCTCATAGATTCGACTAGTCACTCTATTCTTTGCCTGCCCTCGTTCTCGTAGTTCAGGAGGAACTTTGGCCTTCCATGTGTCCATTCCCATTCTGTCACTGGTTTCCTTTCCTTTGTGAATCCTGATTTCAAACATTTTTCATTTTTGAGAGGGAAGGAGAGAGAGAGCGAGACAGACAGAGAGAGAGAGCTAGCAGGTGTGGGGTAGGGACAGAAAGAGGGAGACACCCGACCCGAAGCGGGCTCCATGCTGTGAGCACAAAGCCTGATACGGGGCATGGCCTCACAAGGATGAAATCATGACCTGAGCTGAAATCACGACTCAGCCACTTAACCGACTGAGCCATCCATGTGCCCATCCCTTGTGGTTCATCTATTTATATCCTGGTTTCCACTAGGCACAATGGGCCTGTCAATAACTCAGTGGAAAACCAGGGATTGGTGGAAATTTCCCATGTTGCTCCAATGCTGTCTGAAAGCATTCAGTATCTGCTACACGGAACGATCCACTGACCTCCCCTGTCCCCCCTACCCACCACCCCCCGCACAGACACATATTGAAGACCAGTTGGCATGGGAATAGCAGAATTGAAACACTATCTTCTACAGATGCCCGCGTTCTGAAGTGTAGACAGTTCACCCAATTGCAGAATCCTTCAGGCCCTGCAGAATGTGCAGGAAGAGCCCATGCAAGCACCAGTACAACAGAGGCACTTTCCAACCACTTGAGGGTCAGCCACAACCTACAAGCTGCTAACTGTATAGCATGCCTGTCTCAGAGGAGAGGGCAAAAAAGAAAAAAAAATAGAAAAATCCAATGCCAGAAACTTTCCATCTCCTTTTGAAGGAACAACACAGGATGTCTCCTTTGTTGTAGCCCCCACAGTGTTCTTACTGCTGAGACAACCATCTTGCCAGGAGATTCTGCTAGTGGCTTCATTTTTTTTTTTTTTTTGGTATATGCCATTCTCTTTGCTTCATAAAGAACTTTGGCTTTCTGTGTATTCTCCCCCACCCTGGTTCTCTATTCCAAGCTCAGTGTCCCTGTTGTCCATTCAGGCACACTGTCCCAGAGCCATTTCCTCTACGTTTATCTAGGGATTCTGGCCCCGTTCTTGTCACTCTGCGATATGCTGGGCCACAGGATATGCTGAAAAATTGCCTTCCAGGAGGCAAAAGGGAAAATGCACTATGGGGGCCTCATCAAAATAACACGCTTCTGCACAGCGAAGGAAACAGTCCTCAATACTAAAGGGCGACCGAGAGAATGGGAGAAGCTATGTGCCAACGACATATCACATAAAGGGTTCGCATCCAAAATCTAGAAAGAACATATCAAAGTCGACACCCCAAAAACAAACACTCCAGTGAAGAAATGAGCCAAAGACATGAAGAGACACTGCTCCAAAGAAGACTTCCAGATGGTCTTCCAGAAAGACCAACATTGACAACGGTGGCAACATCTGAGGTTGGCGAGGCTGTGGAGAAACAGGATCTCTTTGCATTGCTGGTCGGAATGCAAGCTGATCAGCCACTCTGGACATTACTCAAAAAATTAAAAATGGAACCTCCCTACGACCCAGCAATTACACTACTAGGTATTTATCCAAGGGAGACAGGAAGGATTTTCGGAAGGGCACATGCGCCCCAACTTTTCTAGTTGGGTCCCTAGAGGTGTTGTGGGAGGGGGTGTGGGCTAACTGGGCTAACAGAGGGTCCCTGGAGGTGTTGTGGGAGGGGGTGTGGGCTAACTGGGTAAGAAGTGTTAAGGAATCTACTCTTGAAATCATTGTTGCACTAGAGGCTAACTAATTTGGATGGAACTCAAAACGTAAAATAAAATAAAAGAAAATAAATTGCCTTTCAGTAGAGAGGGAATTCCCTGGACCTGGGTCTGCGTCTTGCTCTTTCCTTCAGAGGACAGTGGCAGCAGTGATTCCGCTCTAGCTGTTTGGGGACCCAGGTTGATGATCAACTGGTTAGAACCTGGCCTCGCTCCAACATTTTCTACTACGTCCCTTTGGGCACCATCCAGTGGCTTAGGCAGAGTGCACACGCATGAGCCATCTACTCAGCAGGAGGAAGGCACCTCTGGTAGCCAGGGGAGGGTGACCAGCTGGCTAACCATCCCTGCCATGACTCTAGCTGACTAAGCACCAAGCCCCCAGGGACAGACGGCCTACCGTCTGGGATACCAGACACTGATCGTGGTCAGTTGGCTCAGGAACTCACTGGCAACCCCACACCAATTTTTGGACCTGGACTGTGTACCTGACACAGACCCATGGATCCTGCAAACATGTAGTTCAGAGTACATTTCTCAGGCTCTGGCTCAGAATGGCCCCCAGACAGATAATAGTTTGAACACAAGAGCAATAACATGGAAGTTGACACCACGAGGACCAAAGCTTTTCATTACAGAAGTGAATGGGTAGGGTTAGAATTCAGGGCCTCCTGCTATCGCCTGGCAGGCTGACTGTGTGGGCAGGAAGAAACCCGTGAGGGTGTGGTAAAAGGAAACCTCCACTGGCTACACCTGAGCATGCAGTTCTGCAGGAGGTGTGTTTTCTTCCTTCAGAAAGAGAGGCAGAAAGGGATTTGCTGGTTTGTCCTGCCCTTCCCATCAGGAAAGAGATGCACCATTGATGCAGCGGCAAGGGGTTCTGCTGCTAGATGTTTGGCACGTGTTTGGAACCTGGATCTGATGCAGTGGTCCTTGAAGGAGCCCCTTCTGTGCTGCCCAGGTCCAGAAGCATAGTGTGCTTAGGGGAACCATCTGTGAGTCCAAATGAAGGGAGCTCCACCCTTCACTGCCCTTACCCACAGCAGGCCAAGCACCAAGCACTCAGGGAGAGACAAGAGGGACATCCTTCCTTACACTGGAAGTTACTGTTTGCTCTCCCATACCACAGGACCAGAGCGAGAGCTTAGCGCCAACCTTTGGGCTCGGCTTGGGTGAAGGGAGTGAAAGCCCAGGCATCCCGCAATGTGTCGCAAGGCTTGGAAAATAACAAATTGGTGGCAATGGCTCCAAGGGAGACCAAGGCTCTACATTACAGATGCTCTACCTGCCCCAGAGCCAGGTTCCAAACACTTGAAGGTCCACAAGCAGACCTTCAATCACTGAAGGAATACTGTATAGTCTATCTCTACTTGATGGACAGGGCAGGAGGAAAGGCAATGGCCAGAAGAATTCCGGGCTTTCCAACATTCTAGATAAACACTGCTTGCAGTTGGGGCATCAGGTTTAGTCAGGGGACTTTTCTCTGGGTGCAACTCGTTGGAGTGTCTTACATTTGAGGTTATGCTCGATGCTTTATCCTTTGCTTTTTCCTTGTCTACTGGGTAAGAAAGATCGTTGGGCCTCTGTGTATCCACGTCCATTTCTGGTCTTTTCTCAAAGTACATTTCAGCTGGTAGGCATGTGGGGCCAGATTTTAGGACCAATTCTTTCTCATTTTAGGTGAGGGTTTGGGTCAAGTTCTCTGGACTCTGGGATACGTTGGGCTACGGGGCCTCTCATCTCCTGTGTTTGAGAACCATGCGAACATCAGGAAACATAGCGCACTGGAGGGGCCCAGCACAGAATGTTGGCCTGTATGCGGGCCCAGAGGAGTTAGAAAACCAGTCTTACTTCTGCAACAAGGAAACTATGAGCCATACGGGAATTTTTCAGTTTTATCCCGTTCTCATTTGAAAAACAGAAGGAGATTTCCTCTGCACTGGGCTTCCAGGTAAAACAGGGGTTTTATTCCCTCTTCCCCACTGCAGAGGTGCTTCCTATTCTGAGGACAGCCAGCTTCACATAGATTCTACTAGTCACTCGATTTTTGCTTGCTCTCGTTCCCGTAGTTCAGGAGGAACTTTGGCCTTCCATGTGTCCATTCCCATTCTGTCACTGGTTTGCTTTCCTTTGTGACTCCTGATTTCAAACATTTTTCATTTTTGAGTGGGAATGAGAGAGAGAGAGAGAGAGGGAGACAGACAGAGAGAGAGAGCTAGCAGGTGTGGGGTAGGGACAGATTGAGGGAGACACACGACCCGAAGCAGGCTCTATGCTGTGAGCACAAAGCCTGATGCGGGGCATGGCCTCACAAGGATGAAATCATGACCTGAGCTGAAATCACGACTCAGCCACTTAACCGACTGAGCCATCCATGTGCCCATCCCTTGTGGTTCATCTATTTATATCCTGGTTTCCACTAGGCACAATGGGACTGTCAATAACTCAGTGGAAAACCAGGGATTGGAGGAAAGTTCCCATGTTGCTCCAATGCTGTCTGAAAGCATTCAGTATCTGCTACACAGAAGGATCCACTGACCTCCCCTGTCCCCCCTACACACCACCCCACGCACAGACACATATTGAAGACCAGTTGGCATGGGAATAGCAGAATTGAAACACTATCTTCTACAGATGCCCGCGTTCTGAAGAGGAGACAGTTCACCCATTTGCAGAATCCTTCAGGCCCTGCAGAATGTGCAGGAAGAGCCCATGCAAGCAACAGTACAGCAGAGGCACTTTCCAAACACTTGAGGGTCAGCCACAACCTACAAGCTGCTAAATGTATATATAGCATGACTGTCTGAGAGGAGAGGGCAAAAAAGAAAAAAAGAAAAAAAAAGAAAAATCCAATGCCAGAAACTTTCCATCTCCTTTTGAAGGAACAACGCAGGAGTTCTCCTTTGTTGTAGCCCCCACAGTGTTCTTACTGCTGAGACAAACATCTTGCCAGGAGATTCTGCTAGTCGCTTCATTTTTTTTTTTGTTGCTATATGCCATTCTCTTTGGTTCATAAAGTACTTTGGCCTTCTGTGTATTCTCCCCCACCCTGTTGCTCTTTTCCAAGCTCAGTTGTCCCTGTTTTCCATTCAGGCACACTGTCCCAGAGCCATTTCCTCTACGTTTATCTAGGGATTCTGGCCCCGTTCTTGTCACTCTGGGATATGCTGGGCCACAGGATATGCTGAAAAATTGCCTTTCAGGAGGCAAAAGGGAAAATGGACTATTGGGGCCTCATCAAAATAACAAGCTTCTGCACAGCGAAGGAAACAGTCCTCAATACTAAAGGGCGACCAAGAGAATGGGAGAAGCTATGTGCCAACGACATATCAGATAAAGGGTTCGTATCCAAAATCTAGAAAGAACTTATCAAAGTCGACACCCCAGAAACAAACACTCCAGTGAAGAAATGAGCCAAAGACATGAAGAGACACTGCTCCAAATGAGACTTCCAGACGGCCACCCGACACATGAAAAAAATGCTCAACATCACTCATCATCAGGGAATTACACATCAAAACCACAACGGGATACCACCTTATACCTGCCAGAAAGACCAACATTGACAACGGAGGCAACATCTGAGGTTGGCGAGGCTGTGGAGAAATAGGATCTCTTTGCATTGCTGGTGGGAATGCAAGCGGGGCAGCCACCGTGGACATTACTCAAAAAATTAAAAATGGAACCTCCCTACGACCCAGCAATTGCACTACTAGGTATTTATCCAAGGGAGACAGGAAGGTTGTTTCGGAAGGGCACATGCGCCCCAACTTTTATAACAGCACTGTCAGCAAGAGCCAACGTATGGAAAGAGCCCAAATGTCCATCAATGGATGAATGGATGAAGAAGGTGTGGTCGATGTATACAATGGAGTGTTGCTCAGCAGTCACAAAGAATGTCATCTTGCCTTTTGCAGCTACATTGATAGAACTAGAAGGTGTTATGGTACGCGAAAGTAGTCAGTCAGAGAAACACAACTATCAAGCGACTTCACTCATCTGAGGCCTTTAAGACACAGAACAGAGGAACATAAAGGAAGGGAGGCACAAATAATCTCCAAAGAGGGAGGGTGCCAAAACATTAGAGACTCTTAAATATGGAGAACACACGGAGGGTCCCTGGAGGTGTTGTGGGAGGGGGTGTGGGCTAACTGGGTAAGAAGTGTTAAGGAATCTACTCTTGAAATCATTGTTGCACTAGAGGCTAACTAATTTGAATGGAACTCAAAACGTAAAATAAAAGAAAAAAAATAAATTGCCTTTCAGTACACGGTTGGCAAAGATAAGCCCAGGGCGTTTCAAGGTGCCCAGCAGGAATGCATGTGTGTACACAGGGTCAGAGGGATCAGGAGGGAGCTATCCTTACTTCTGGGACAAGAGGCACATGGAGCTGGACAGTTGCTTCTCAACTTTATCTTATTCTCCGCTGAAATGAAAGCCTTTGGCCATGTGTGTAGCCATTCCAATTCCCTGGCTGTATTGATAATTACGTCTGGGGTCCCTGGCAAGGACAAGGAGGCCATCCCACACATAGGGAGTGCCCAGGCATTCCTAATGAGCTCTGACTCTTGTCTGGGCTAAACCAAGAGCAATCAGTTTCTGATATCCCCCAGGAAAGATTACCTTCCTGGGAGTACTTGGTGTCTGGCTGGCTGAGAGAAGAAATGATGGTTAGCCAACGTGTCACCCTCCCTGCACGTTAAGGATGCTTTCACTCTGAAGACCAGTTGGCTCCCCCGTGGGCACCAGTCGCGAGGACCTTGTTAGCACTGAAAGACACCATTCAAGAACTACTGCACCACAGGCCAGTTCAAAACACTTGAACACAACACCACGCCCCTGGTAACACTGCTGCCTCTCTCCATTGATCAAAAGGAAAAGAGTGAACTGCCGAAGCTTTTCTTCTCTTTCCCGAGTAAGAATAAGGTATCTTGCCATGAAGACTCCTACTGCAAACAGTGGAGGTTTCCCTTTGCCCTTGCCCATAGGTGTTTCCTATTCCTGACACAGTCAGGTTGCCAGGAGATTGTAGGAGCCATTTCATCCACAGAATTATCCCATTGCATCTCTCATAGGAACACTGTGTCTCTATGTACCTATTCCACCATTTTCCTCTCTTTGGTGTGTTTTTATTACTTTTCAGACAGAGGGAGAGACAGAGAGAAAGAGAGAGGAGAGGGAGAGAGAGACAGAGAGAGCAGGCAGTGAGGGGTAGAGTGGGACAGATGATCCCAAGGCGTCTCCCTGCTCACAGGAGAGAACTGATGTGGGGGAGGGCTTGCAAACCATAAGAACATGACTTTAGCAATGAAGCAATGTTGAACCAATGAGTCACCCAAGACCCCCGTAGCCCCATGTCTTTTAACAGTTTACAACATTTATTTCACTTTTGAGAGAGTGAGTGAGAGAAAGAGAGAGAAAGGGATATTGCAAGCAGAAAAGGGGTGAGAGAGAGACAAAGACTCTGAAGCAGGCTCCAGGCTTCGAGCTCTCAGCACGGAGCCCCACTAGGGACCCGAACTCGAGAACTGGGAGACCATGAGCTGAGCAAAAGCCAAGAGTTGAGGTTTAGGGTAATGAGTCATCCACGTGCCCCCTTTTGCCCTTGCTAAAATGAGAATCTTCCATGGGCACATCAGTGCCCATGGTTCAGAGCAATTCCCTCTGATTTTAATTGGGGATTCTGGATGAGTTCTTGTGACAGCACAATAAGTTGGGCCCTAGGAGCCTTGCAACATGCCTTCCAGATCTAAATTGACAACATGAGATGTAGGTCAGGGGAAGGTACCCAACAGAGGATATTTGTGTGTAGTTAGGGCCAAAGGGTGTGGGAAGGCAGTTGACCTCACGTCTGGGACAAGGGCAAATGGCGCGACACATTTCCCTCTCACCCTTCTCCCATTCTCATCTGAAAGGAAACTTTCGATGTCGTTAGAGCCATTCCCATGCGAATGCTATGTGCTAACTAGGACTTGGTTTGCAGCCCGGGTGAGCCAGTGAGGCTGTCAGTCACACAGTGAGCTCCCAGGCATGCATAGTGAGTTCTCACGCTGCTTCCGTGCCCACCAAGGGAAATTATTTTCTGACAACCCACAGGAAAGATAGCCCTTTTCTCAGAGAGCACTTACTACTTGGCCTCAGATTGTGAAGAGCACACTATCCACGCATACGAGCTATGTTCCAGGACCTGGTCAGTGCAGACAGTGGTCCTTCAACATCGAATGCATAACAGAAACGGTTGCAAACACTTGAGCGACAGCCTGGAGCATGGCCCCACTACCCCTGAATCCCTGCTGACTCTGTCTCCTGATGGCAATGGCAGGAAAAACAGCCAGGTCCAGAAGCTGTCCATGCGTTGCAGAAGGACATAGGCAGACCCATTGCAGACTGGACTTTCCAGAGGTTTTCCCTTTAGAGTTTTAGTTTTTCTCTCGCCTCAGGTGTTCTTCCTCCTTACGCAGCACCTTGCCAGGAAATTGTCATTCTAGACACTTCATTCTCACCTGTGTCCCTGTCTCTTCAGTAATGAATCACTTTGGCCATTCGCATTTCCGTTTCCATGAATACCCTTTTTTCGGTATACAAAGACCCTTGTCTCTGGGTGTCATTCAGAGCCTGTGTCCCAGAGAAATATCCGGACATGTGGAACCTGGGTCCTCCTGTGGCCCTCCCATATTTCTTTATCTACCAATTTCCCTGTTATGACTTAGGAGCCATAGAGCTGTCACTCACTCGACCCGTGCGCAGGGATACATTTTCACAACGGCCTGGGCACGTCGCTGGTGGCGCCCAGCAAAGCAGCTCAACCACTCCTAGAGACAGCACTTGCACTTACCCGTCTTGGATTTACCTTCCATCTGGGGCACAGATGGCCCGCAGGACCACAGGTATCATGATTGGGTGCAGGTCACGACCAATAGAGTTTAGAAAGGAGAAAGTCTAATATTCTGAGCATTCTAATCATGCTCACTTGCTGTCCATGTGCGGTCATTTTCTTATCGAGTTTACTTTCCACACATGTGCCTTGGCACATACACACTGATGATGATTTCAAGAAAAAGTAGACCCTACGGAAGTGGCTAGGGAGAAAGAAGCAAAGGGGTAGAGACAGCTCTGCCATAGGGCAGCTGCATCCATTTGCTTGGCTGTATGCTCAATGGCCCAAACATGGACAAGGAATGCCTGAAATGAGTAGGTGCCTGCTGGACCCATGGGCCATCCTTGGCGCAGCCTCCAGAAGAAAGGACGAGGGTGCTCTGGGGGCACCGCGAATTATGATGAGCTAAGTCCCCTTAGTTAGACAACAGCTACAGAACAAATGCTTTCAGCGTTCTCCTGTAGAGTGTTGGGTTTCTCCAGAGTTCCATCTAATCATAATGGGTCAACTGGCCTTGACTCTCCCTCAACGACTTATATCTCCGTCACCCTACCATAGCCTCTCGCGTTTTCGAGCCTCTGGAAAAGGCAAGAACGAACGTAAAATGGGAAGTTGTTACACTCTCTGAATAATACTCAGGGCAAGATCTATTCATTTTAAAACAGGGCAACCTGAATGATATGTGAACAGACGAGGCAACGCTGTGCTGTTACCAACCTCTGCATTTCTTGCAGGCATATTGCACGCTGGCCAACACCGCGACTCAGTACATCCTTCTTATAGGTGAATCCTGGCTTTCATCAACACAACCCACCATAACTATCCATTTGCTGTGAGGGTACACATGTGAGAGGCCTTTAGTGCTCCAAACAGGGGCTGAGAGAAGTGAACTGGTAAGGAGGCAAACACCAGGTGCTGCCCAATCGGCTCCAGCCTAGGTGCCAGTCCCTGCCTTCTACCACAGTCCTTGCAATGGCGGCTGTGGACCTAGTCCTTGCAGCCAGAACTCTCACTGTGGCTATTGTGGAGTATGCTGAAGGAGGACAGCAATGCACAGGCCAATGCCAAGGTTGCCACACCATGAGCACCGAATGGCTTTGCTGGACCACTGAGGTTGCTCGGGCACTGCCTTGACGCACAGGGCTGTTCATGCCTTGGCACCTGTCCCAGGAACCTCCTTGTGCTGGGGACCTGCACCCACCACCTATGCCCCCTGGGTCCCACTGGCCCCTCTGTGTCTCAGAAGGAAGGTAAACCCAAGTCTGAGTCAGTGCAAGTACAGCCATTAGCAGGGGCTGGCTTGCCTTGCTTGGGGACCATGTCCAACACGCATAGGGTGGTGTGAAAATCAATATATGGGTTTGGGTTTGGTGAGTCACAGCTCCAATGGCTCCTAAATCTACACGGGGACATAGTTAAACATAGAGCCTTGGGAAGGGAGTGGCCATAACCAGGGCCTCATTTTTCAATATTTCAATAGGAATGGGGTCAATCTGGAAAGGGGCTGTGTAGCTTCGTGTTCCCTCCACACAGTAGGTGGAGAGCCCCCTTTCCATCCTCTGGACCAGAAAAATTGCCAATGTTCTAATCTGGGCCTTTCCAATGGCCTAGGCCCCTGAATGACTGCATGGTTTTGACAGCAACTTGCCAGGGACCCTGTGACCTCACCTAGACACGGTCACAAAAATGGGACTAGGATACCCAGCTGAATACCAGGGACCAGCCTCTGAAAACATGGAAGGAGGAATGCACCCAGCGAGGAACTACTTTGAAACTAGAGCAAAGTGGTGAAAATAGATTCACGGAGGGCCAGAGGTCTTAAGTAGGAATCAGAAAGGGCTGTGGTGGTAATGCAGTGACTGCAGCAAAAGGCTGGCAAGCTGGCTGTCTCAGGGTAAGCAACACCTGTGGGCTTTGGTGAAGGGGCCCTTTACTGGTTATCCCCGGGAGCTCTGTGAAAAAGGGGCCTGCCTTCCTCCTTTAGAAAGAGAGGGAATTCCCTGGACCTGGGTCTGTTTCTTGCCCTTTCCTTCAGAGGAAAGTGGCTGCAGTGATAAAGCTGTGGCTGTTTTGGGCCCCAGGCTGATGATCAACAGGTTAGAACCTGGCCTGGCTCCAATATTTACTACAACGTCCCTTTGGGCACCATCCAGTGGCTTAGGCAGAGTGCACATGCATGAGCCTTCTACTCAGCAAGAGGAAGGCACCTCTGGTAGCCAGGAGAGGGTGACCAGCTGGCTACCCTTCCCTGCCATGACTCTAGCTGACTAAGCACCATGGCCCTGGGGACAGACGGGCTACCGTCTGGGATGCCAGACAGTGATCGCGGTCAGTTGGCTCAAGAAATCACTGGCAACCCCACACCAATTTTTGGACCTGGACTGTGTACCTGATTCAGACCCATGGATCCTGCAAACATGTAGTTCAGAGTACATTTCTTAGGCTCTGGCTGAGAATGGCCCTGAGACAAATCCTAGTGTGAACCCAAGAGCAATAACATGCAAGTTGACACCCAGAGGACCAAAGCTTATCATTACAGAAATGAATGGGTTGTGTTAGAATTTAGGGCCTCCTGCTATCACCTGGCAGGCTGACTGTGTGGGCAGGAAGAAACCCGTGAGGGTGCGGTAAACGGAACCCTCCATTGGCTACACCTTAGCATGCAATTCTGCAGGAGATGTGTTTTCTTCCTTCAGAAAGAGAGGCAGAAAAGGATTTGCTCGTTTGTCCCGTCCGTCCCATCAGGAAAGAGTTGCACCATTGATGCAGAGGCAAGGGGTTCTGCTGCTAGATGTTTCGCACGTGTTTGCAACCTGGACCTGATGAAGTGGTCCTTGAAGGAGTCCCTTCTGTGCTGCCCATGTCCAGAAGCATAGTCTGCCAGGGGAACCATCTGTGAGTCCAAATGAAGGGAGGTCCACCCTTCACTGCCCTTTCCCAGAGCTGGCCAAGCACCAAGCACTCAGGGGGAGACAAGAGGGAAATCCTTCCTTACACTGGAAGTTACTGTTTGCTCACCCATAGCACAGGACCAGCGCGAGAGCTTAGTGCCAACCTTTGGGCTCGGCTTAGGTGAAGGGAGTGAAAGCCCAGGCATCCCGCAATGTGTCCCAAGGCTTGGAAAATAACAAATTGGTGGCAATGGCTCCAAGGGAGACCAAGGCTCTACATTACAGATGCTCTACCTGCACCAGAGCCAGGATCCAAACACTTGAAGGTCCACAAGCCCACCTTCAATCACTGAAGGAATACTGTAGAGTCCATCTATACTTGATGGACAGGACAGGAGGAAAGGCAATGGCCAGAAGAATTCCGGGCATACCAACCTTCTAGATAAACACTGCTTGCAGTTGGGGCATCAGGTTTAGTCAAGGGACATTTCTCTAGGTGCAACTCGTTGGAGTGGCTTATATTTGAGGTTATGCTCGTCGCTTTATCCTTGGCTTTTTCCTTGTCTACTGGGTAAGAAAGATCGTTGGGCCTCTGTGTATCCACGACCATTTCTGGTCTTTTCTCAAAGTACATTTCAGCTGGTAGGCATTTGGGTCCACATATTAGGACCAATTCTTTTTCATTTTAGGTGAGGGTTTGGGTCAGTTCTCTGGACTCTGGGATAGTTTGGACTACGGGGCCTCTCATCTCGTGTGTTTGAGAACCATGCGAACATCAGGAAACCTAGCCTAGTGGAGGGGCCCAGCACAGAATGTAGGCCTGTATGCGGGCCCAGAGGAGTTAGAAAACCAGTCTTACTTCTGCAACAAGGAAACTGTGAGCCATACGGTACTTTTTCAGTTGTATCCCGTTCTCATTTGAATTCCAGAAGGAGATTTCCTCTGGACTGGGCTTCCAGGTAAAAACAGGGGTTGTATTCCCCCTTCCCCACTGCAGAGGTGCTTCCTATTCTGAGGACAGCCAGCTTCACATAAATTCTACTAGTCACTCTACTCTTTGCTTGCTCTCATTCTCCTAGTTCAGGAGGAACTTTGGCCTTCCATGTGTCCATTCCCATTCTGTCACTGGTTTGCTTTCCTTTGTGAATCCTGATTTCAAACATTTTTCATTTTTGAGTGGGAATGAGAGAGAGAGAGACACAGAGAGAGAGACAGAGGGAGAGAGAGTGCTAGCAGGGGTGGGGTAGGGACAGAGAGAGGGAGACACCCGACCCGAAGCGGGCTCCATGTTGTGAGCACAAAGCCTGATGCGGGGCATGGCCTCACAAGGATGAAATCATGACTTGAGCTGAAATCACGACTCAACCACTTAACCGACTGAGCCATCCATGTGCCCATCCCTTGTGGTTCATCTATTTATATGCTGGTTCCACTCGGCACAATTGCCCTGTCAATAACTCAGTGGAAAACCAGGGATTGGTGGAAAGTTCCCATGTTGCTCCAATGCTGTCTGAAAGCATTCAGTATCTGCTACACAAAAGGATCCACTGATCTCCCCTGTCCCACCTACACATCCCCCCTCGCACAGACACATATTGAAGACAAGTTGGCATGGGAATAGCAGAATTGTAACACTCTCTTCTGCAGATGCCCGCGTTCTGAAGAGTAGACAGTTCACCCATTTGCAGAATCCTTCAGGCCCTGCAGAATGTGCAGGAAGAGCCCATGCAAGCACCAGTACAACAGAGGCACTTTCCAAACACTTGAGGGTCAGCCACAACCTACAAGCTGCTAACTGTATAGAATGACTGTCTCAGAGGAGAGGGCAAAAAAGAAAAAAAAAAAAAAAGAAAAATCCAATGCCAGAAACTTTCCATCTCTTTTGGAAGGAACAACGCAGGAGGTCTCCTTTGTTGTAGCCCCCACAGTGTTCTTACTGCTGAGACAACCATCTTGCCAGGAGATTCTGCTAGTCGCGTCATTTATTTTTTGTTATATGCCATTCTCTTTGGTTCATAAAGAACTTTGGCCTTCTGTGTATTCTCCCCCACGCTGTTGCTCTTTTCCAAGCGCGGTTGTCCCTGTTGTCCATTCAGGCACACTGTCCCAGAGCCATTTCCTCTACGTTTATCTAGGGATTCTGGCCCCGTTCTTGTCACTCTGGGATATGCTGGGCCACAGGATATGCTGAAAAATTGCCTTTCAGGAGGCAAAAGGGAAAATGCACTATCGGGGCTTCATCAAAATAACACGCTTCTGCACAGCGAAGGAAACAGTCCTCAATAGTAAAGGGCGACCGAGAGAATGGGAGAAGCTATGTGCCAACGACATATCAGATAAAGGGTTCGTATCCAAAATCTAGAAAGAACTTATCAAAGTCGACACCCCAAAAACAAACACTCCAGTGAAGAAATGAGCCAAAGACATGGAGAGACACTGCTCCAAAGAAGACTTGCAGATGGCCAACCGACACATGAAAAAAATGCTCAACATCACTCATCATCAGGGAATTACACATCAAAACCACAACGGGATACCACCTTATACCTGCCAGAAAGACCAACATTGACAACGGAGGCAACATCTGAGGTTGGCGAGGCTGTGGAGAAAAAGGATCTCTTTGCATTGCTGGTGGGAATGCAAGCGGGGCAGCCACCCTGGACATTACTCAAAAATTAAAAATGGAACCTCCCTACGACCCAGCAATTGCACTACTAGGTATTTATCCAAGGGAAACAGGAAGGCTGTTTCGAAAGGGCACATGCGCCCCAACTTTTCTAACAGCACTGTCAGCAACAGCCACAGTATGGAAAGAGCCCAAATGTCCATCGATGGATGAATGGATAAAGAAGGTGTGGTCGATATATACAATGGAGTGTTGCTCATCAGTCACAAAGAATGTCATCTTGCCTTGTGCAGCTACATTGATAGAACTAGAAGGTTTTATGGTACGCGAAAGTAGTCAGTCAGTGAAACACAACTATCAAGCGACTTCACTCATCTGAGGCCTTTAAGACACAGAACAGATGAAGATAAAGGAAGGGAGGCACAAATAATGTACAAAGAGGGAGGGGGCCAAAACATAAGAGACTCTTAAATATGTAGAACACACAGAGGGTCCCTGGAGGTGTTGTGGGAGGGGGTGTGGGCTAACTGGGTAAGAAGTGTTAAGGAATCTACTCTTGAAATCATTGTTGCACTAGAGGCTAACTAATTTGGATGGAACTCAAAACGTAAAATAAAATAAAATAAAATAAAATAAATTGCCTTTCAGTACCCTGTTGGCAAAGATAAGCCCATGGCGTTTCAAGGTGCCCAGCAGGAATATATGTGTGTACCCAGGGTCAGAGGGATCAGGAGGGAGCTATCCTTACTTCTGGGACAAGAGGCACATGGAGCTGGACAGTTGCTTCTCAACTTTATCTCATTCTCCGCTGAAATGAAAGTCTTTGGCCGTGTGTGTAGCCATTCCAATTCCCTGGCTGTATTGATAATTACGTCTTGGGTCCCAGGCAAGGCCAAGGAGGCCATCCCACACATAGGGAGTGCCCAGGCATTCCTAATGAGCTCTGACTCTTGTCTGGGCTAAACCAAGAGCAATCCGTTTCTGATATCCCCCAGGAAAGATTGCCTTCCTGGGAGTACTTGGTGTCTGGCTGGCTGAGAAAAGAAATGTTGGTTAGCCAACGTGTCTCCCTCCCTGCATGTTAAGGATGCTTTCACTCTGAAGACCAGTTGGCTCCCCAGTGGGCACCAGTCGCGAGGACCTTGTTAGCACTGAACGACACCATTCAAGAACTACTGCACCACAGGCCAGTTCAAAACACTTGAACACAACACCACGCCCCTGGTAACACTGCTGCCTCTCTCCTTTGATCAAAAGGAAAAGAGTGAACTCCCGAAGCTTTTCTTCTCTTTCCCGATTAAGAATAAGGTATCTTGCCATGAAGATTCCTACTGCAAACACTGGACGTTTCCCTTTGCCCTTGCCCATAGGTGTTTCTCATTCCTGACACAGTCAGCTTGCCAGGAGATTGTAGGAGCCATTTCATCCACAAAATTATCCCATTTGTATCTCTCATAGGAACACTGTGTCTCTATGTAACTATTCCACCATTGTCCTCTCTTTTGTGTGTTGTTATTACTTTTCAGACAGAGGTAGAGACAGAGAGGAAGAGAGAGGAGAGGCAGACAGAGACAGAGAGAGCAGGCAGTGATGGGTAGAGTGGGACAGATGATCCCAAGGCGTCTCCCTGCTCACAGGAGAGAACTGAGGTGGGGGAGGGCTTGCAAACCATAAGATCATGACTTTAGCAATGAAGCAATGTTGAACCAGGGAGTCACCCAAGAGCCCCCGTACCCCCATATCTTTTAACAGTTTAAAACATTTATTTCACTTTTGACAGAGTGAGTGAGAGAAAGAGAGAGGGACATTGCAAGCAGAAAAGGGCTGAGAGAGAGACAAAGACTCTGAAGCAGGAGTTCCGGAAGATGGCGGCGTAGGAGGACGCTGGGCTCACCGCTCATCCTGCTGATCACTTATATTCCACCTACACCTGCCTTAAGAACCCAGAAAACCGCCAGAGGATTAGCAGAACAGAGTCTCCGGAGCCAAGAGCAGACGAGATGCCCACGGAAGAGTGTAGGAAGGGTGGCGAGGCGGTGCGTGCTCCAAGGCCTGGCGGGAGGGAGCCGGGGTGGAGCGGCGGCTCGCTGGCCAAGCAGAGTCCCCGAGTCTGGCTGGGATAAGCGGAGGGGCCAGAAGGACTGTGTTCCGACAGCAAGCACGACTTAGCATTTGGGAGGTCATAAGTTAACAGCTCTGCTCAGAAAGCGGGAAGGCTGGAGGACAAAGGGAGGGAGAGCTGCTGAGCCCAGGGACGGCAGAGCTCAGCTTGGCGGGGAAAAAAGGCGCTCGCCAGTGCCATCACACCCACCCATCCCCCAGCCAGAATCCCAAAGGGAAACCAGTTCTTGCCAGGGAACTTGCTCCCTCAGCGCAAACACCCAACTCTGTGCTTCTGCCGAGCCAAACCTCCGGCAGCGGAAAGAACACCCTACTGACGAAGGAGTGGGTCAACCAGGCAATTAGACAAGAAATTAAAAAATATATGGAAACAAACGAAAATGAAAATACAACTATCCAAACGCTTTGGGATGCAGCGAAGGCAGTCCTGAGAGGAAAATACATTGCAATCCAGGCCTATCTCAAGAAACAAGAAAACTCCCAAATACAAAATCTAACAGCACACCTAAAGGAAATAGAAGCAGAACAGCAAAGGCAGCCTACACCCAGCAGAAGAATAGAAATCATAAAGATCAGAGCAGAAATAAACAATATAGAATCTAAAAAAACTGTAGAGCAGATCAACGAAACCAAGAGTTGGTTTTTTTGAAAAAATAAACAAAATTGACAAACCTCTAGCCAGGCTTCTCAAAAAGAAAAGGGAGATGACCCAAATAGATAACATCATGAATGAAAATGGAATTGTTACAACCAATCCCTCAGAGATACAAACAATTATCAGGGAATACTATGAAAAATTATATGCCAACAAATTGGACAACCTGGAAGAAATGGACAAATTCCTAAACACCCACACTCTTCCAAAACTCAATCAGGAGGAAATAGACAGCTTGAACAGACCCATAACCAGCGAAGAAATTGAACCGGTTATCACAAATCTCCCAACAGATAAGAGTCCAGGACCAGATGGCTTCCCAGGGGAGTTCTACCAGACGTTTAAAGCAGAGATAATACCTATCCTTCTCAAGCTATTCCAAGAAATAGAAAGGGAAGGAAAACTTCCAGACTCATTCTATGAAGCCAGTATTACTTTGATTCCTAAACCAGACAGAGACCCAGTAAAAAAAGAGAACTACAGACCAATATCTCTGATGAATATGGATGCAAAAATTCTCAATAAGATACTAGCAAATCGAATTCAACAGCATATAAAAAGAATTATTCACTATGATCAAGTGGGATTCATTCCTGGCATGCAGGGCTGGTTCAACATTCGCAAATCGATCAACGTGATACATCACATTAACAAAAAAAAAAAAAGAGAAGAACCATATGATCCTGTCAATCGAAGCAGAAAAGGCCTTTGAGAAAATCCAGCACCCTTTCTTAATAAAAACCCTGGAGAAAGTCGGGATAGAAGGAACATACTTAAAGATCATAAAAGCCATTTATGAAAAGCCCACAGCTAACATCATCCTCAACGGGGAAAAACTGAGAGCTTTTTCCCTGAGATCAGGAACACGACAGAGATGCTCACTCTCACCGCTGTTGTTTAACATAGTGCTGGAAGTTCTAGCATCAGCAATCATACAACAAAAGGAAATCAAAGCCATCAAAATTGGCAAAGATGAAGTCAAGCTTTCGCTTTTTGCAGATGACATGATATTATACATGGAAAATCCGATAGACTCCACCAAAAGTCTGCTAGAACTGATACATGAATTCAGCAAAGTTGCAGGATACAAAATCACTGTACAGAAATCAGTTGCATTCTTATACACTAACAATGAAGCAACAGAAAGACAAATAAAGAAACTGATCCCATTCACAATTGCACCAAGAAGCATAAAATACCTAGGGATAAATCTAACCAAAGATGTAAAAGATCTGTATGCTGAAAACTATAGAAAGCTTATGCAGGTAATTGAAGAAGATAGAAAGAAATGGTAAGACATTCCCTGCTCATGGATTGGAAGAATAAATATTGTCAAAATGTCAATACTACCCAAAGCGATCTATACATTCAATGCAATCCCAATCAAAATTGCACCAGCATTCTTCTCGAAACTAGAACAAGAAATCCTAAAATTCATATGGAACCACAAAAGGCCCCAAAGAGCCAAAGTAATTTTGAAGAAGAAGACCAAAGCAGGAGGCATCCCAATCCCAGACTTTATCCTCTACTACAAAGCTGAAATCATCAAGACAGCATGGCATTGGCATAAACACAGACTCATAGACCAATGGAATAGAATAGAAACCCCAGAACTAGACCTACAAACGTATGGCCAACTCATCTTTAACAAAGCAGGAAAGAACATCCAATGGAAAAAAGACAGTCTCTTTAACAAATGGTGCTGGGAGAACTGGACAGCAACATGCAGAAGGTTGAAACTAGACCACTTTCTCACACCATTCACAAAAATAAACTCAAAATGGATAAAGAACCTGAATGTGAGACAGGAAACCATCAAAACCTTAGAGGAGAAAGCAGGAAAAGACCTCTCTGACCTCAGCCGTAGCAATCTCTTACTCGGCACATCCCCAAAGGTAAGGGAATTAAAAGCAAAAGTGAATTACTGGGACCTTATGAAGATAAAAAGCTTCTGCACAGCAAAGGAAACAACCAACAAAACTACAAGGCAACCAAAGGAATGGGAAAAGATATTTGCAAATGACACATCGGACAAAGGGCTAGTATCCAAAATGTATAAAGAGCTCATCAAACTCCACACCCGAAAAACAAATAACCCAGTGAAGGAATGGGCAGAAAACATGAATAGACACTTCTCTAAAGAAGACATCCGGATGGCCAACAGGCACATGCAAAGATGTTCAACGTCGCTCCTTATCAGGGAAATACAAAGCAAAACCACACTGAGATACCACCTCACGCCAGTCAGAGTGGCCAAAATGAAGAAATCAGGAGACTATAGATGCTGGAGAGGATGTGGAGAAACGGGAACCCTCTTGCACTGTTGGTGGGAATGCAAATTGTTGCAGGCGCATTGGAAAGCAGTGTGGAGGTTTCTCAGAAAATTAAAAATAGACCTACCCTATGACCCAGCAATAGCACTGCTAGGAATTTATCCAAGGGATACTGGAGTACTGATGCATAGGGGCACTTGTACCCCAATGTTTATAGCAGCACTCTCAACAATAGCCAAATTTTGGAAAGAGCCTAAATGTCCATCAACTGATGAATGGATAAAGAACTTGTGGTTTATATACACAATGGAATACTACGTGGCAATGAGAAAAAATGAAATATGGCCTTTTGTAGCAACGTGGATGGAACTGGAGAGTTTGATGCTAAGTGAAATAAGCCATACAGAGAAAGACAGATACCATATGTTTTCACTCTTATTTGGATCCTGAGAAACGTAACAGAAACCCATGGGGGAGGGGAAGGAGAAAAAAAGAGGTTAGAGTGGGAGAGAGCCAAAGCATAAGAGACTGTTAAAAACTGAGAACAAACAGAGGGTTGATGGGGGTGGGAGGGAGGGCAGGGTGGTTGATGGGTATTGAGGAGGGCACCTTTTGGGATGAGCACTGGGTGTTGTATGGAAACCAGTTTGACAGTAAAATTCATATATTAAAAAATAAAAAAATAAACACACACACACACACACACACACACACACACACAGAAAAAAAAGACTCTGAAGAAGGCTCCAGGCTTTGAGCTCTCAGCACGAAGCCCGACTAGGGACCCGAACTCGAGAACTGGGAGACCATGACCTGAGCAGAAGCCAAGAGTTGAGGTTTAGGGGAATGAGTCATCCACGTGCCCCCTTTTACCCTTTCTAAAATGAGAATCTTCCAAGGCCACATCAGGGCCCATGGTTCAGAGCAATTCCCTCTGATTTTAATTGGGGATTCTGGATGTGTTCTTTTGACAGCACAATAAGTTGGGCGCTAGGAGCCTTGCAACATGCCTTCCAGATCTAAATTGACAACAAGAGATGTAGGTCAGGGGAAGGTACCCAACAGAGGATATTTGTGTGTAGTTAGGGCCAAAGGGTGTGGGAAGGCAGTTGACCTCACGTCTGGGACAAGGGCAAATGGCGCCACACATTTCCCTCTCAGCCTTCTCCCATTCTCATCTGAAAGGAAACTCTCGTTGTCCTTAGAGCCATTCCCATGCCAATGCTATGTGCTAACTAGGACTTGGTTTGCAGCCCGGGTGAGCCAGTGAGGCTGTCAGTCACACAGTGAGCTCCCAGGCATGCATGGTGAGTTCTCACGCTGCTTCCGTGCCCACCAAGGGAAATTATTTTCTGACAACCCACAGGAAAGATAGCCCTGCTCTCAGAGACTACTTACTGCTTGGCCTCAGATTCTGAAGAACACACAATCCACGCATACGAGCTATGTTCCAGGACCTGGTCAGTGCAGACAGTGGCCCGTCACCATCGAATGCATAATAGAAACGGTTGCAAACACTTGAGCGACAGCCTGGAGCAAGGACCCAGTACCCCTGAATCCCTGCTGCCTCTGTCTCCTGATGGGCACGGCAGGAAAAACAGCCAAGGCCAGAAGCTGTCCCTCTGTTGCAGAAGGACACAGGCAGACCCATTGCAGACTGGACTTTCCAGAGGTTTTCCCTTTAGAGTTTGAGTTTTTCTCTCGCCTCAGGTGTTCTTCCTCCTTACGCAGGACCTTGCCAGGAAATTGTCATTCTAGACACTTCATTCTCACCTGCGTCCCTGTCTCTTCAGTAATGAATCACTTTGGCCATTCACATTTCGGTTTCAATGAGTCCCGTTTTTTCGGTATACAAAGACCCTTGTCTCTGGGTGCCATTCAGAGCCTTTTTCCCAGAGAAATATCCGGACATGTGGAACCTGGGTCCTCGTGTGGCCCTCCCATGTTTCTTTACCAATTTCCCTGTTTTGACTTAGGAGCCATAGAGCTGTCACTCACTCGACCCGTGCCCAGGGATACATTTTCACACCGGCCTGGGCACGTCGCAGGTGGGGCCCAGCAAAGCAGCTCAACCACTCCTTGAGACAGCACTTGCACTTACCCGTCTTGGATTTACCTTCCATCTGGGGCACAGATGGCCCGCAGGACCACAGGTATCATGATTGGGTGCAGGTCACGACCAATAGAGTTTAGAAAGGAGAAAGTCTCATATTCTGAGCATTCTAATCATGCTCACTTGCTGTCCAAGTGCGGTCATTTTACTATCCAGTTTACTTTCCCCACATGTGCCTTGGCACATACACACTGATGATGTTTTCAAGAAAAAGTAGACCCTAGGGAAGTGACGATGGAGAAAGTAGGAAAGGGGTAGAGACAGCTCTGCCATGGGGCACCCGCATCCATTTGTTTGGCTGCATGCTCAATGGCCCAAACATGGGCAAGGAATGCCTGAAATGAGTAGGTGCCTGCTGGACCCATGGGCCATCCTTGGCGCAGCCTCGAGAAGAAAGGACGAGAGTGCTCTGGGGGCACCTCGAATTATGATGAGCTAAGTCCCCTTAGTTAGACAACCGCTAAGAACAAATGTTTTCCGCGTTCTCCTGTAGAGTGTTGGGATTCTCCAGAGTTCCACCTAATCATAATGGGTCAACTGGCCTTGATTCTCCCTCAACAACTTATATCTCCGTCACCCTACTAGAGCCTCTCGCGTTTTCCAGCCTCTGGATAAGGCAAGAAGTAACGTAAAATGGGAAGTTGTTACACTCTCTGAATGATACTCAGGACAAGATCTATTCCTTTTAAAACAGGGCAACCTGAATGATATGTGAACAGACGAGGCAACGCTCTGCTGTTACCAACCGCTGCATTTCTTGCAGGCATATGGCACGCTGGCCAACACCGCGACTCAGTACATCCTTCTTAGAGGTGAATCCTGGCTTTCATCAACACAACCCACCATAACTATCCATTTGCTGTGAGGGTACACATGTGAGAGGCCTTTAGTGCTCCAAACAGGGGCTGGGAGAAGTGAACTGGTAAGGAGGCAAACACCAGGTGCTGCCCCAATCGGCTCCACCCTAGGTGCCAGTCCCTGCCTTCTACCACAGTCCTTGCAAGGGCGGCTGTGGACCTAGTCCTTGCAGCCAGAACTCTCACTGTGGCTATTGTGGAGTATGCTGAAGGAGGACAGCAATGCACAGGCCAATGCCAAGGTTGCCACACCATGAGCACCGAATGGCTTTGCTGGACCACTGAGGTTGCTCGGGCACTGCCTTGACGCACAGGGCTGTTCATGCCTTGGCACCTGTCCCAGGAACCTCCTTGTGCTTTGGACCTGCACCCACCACCTATGCCCCCTGGGTCCCACTGGCCCCTCTGTGCCCCAGAAGGAAGGTAAACCCAAGTCTGAGTCAGGGCAAGTACAGCCATTAGCAGGGGCTGGCTTGCCTTGCTTGGGGACCCTGTCCAACACGCATAGGGTGGTGTGAAAACAAATCCCTGGGTGTGGGTTTAGTGAGTCTCAGCTCCAATGGCTCCTAAATCTACACGGGGACATAGTTAGACATAAAGCCTTGGGAAGGGAGTGGCTATAACCAGGGCCTCATTTTTCAATATTTCAATAGGAATGGGGTCAATCTGGAAAGGGGCTGTGTAGCTTCGTGTTCCCTCCACACAGTAGGTGGCCAGCCCCCTTTCCATCCTCTGGACCAGAAAAATTGCCAATGTTCTAATCTGGGCCTTTCCAATGGCCTAGGCCCCTGAATGACTGCATGGTTTTGACAGCAACTTGCCAGGGACCCTGTGACCTCACCTAGACACGGTCACAAAAATGGGACTAGGATACCCAGCTGAACACCAGGGACCAGCCTCTGAAAACATGGAAGATGGAATGCACCCAGCGAGGAACTACTTTGAAACTAGAGCAAAGTGGTGAAAATAGATTCACGGAGGGCCAGAGGTCTTAAGTAGGAATCAGAAAGGGCTGTGGTGGTAATGCAGTGACTACAGCAAAAGGCTAGCAAGCTGGCTGTCTCAGGGATAAGCAACACCTGTGGGCTTTGGTGAAGGGGCCCTTTACTGGCTATACCCGGGAGCTCTGTGAACAAGGGGCCTGCCTTCCTCCTTTAGAAAGAGAGGGAATTCCCTGGACCTGGGTCTGTTTCTTGCCCTTTCCTTCAGAGGACAGTGGCAGCAGTGATTCCGCTGTGGCTGCTTGGGGCCGCAGGCTGATGATCAACTGGTTAGAACCTGGCCTGGCTCCAACATTTACTACAACGTCACTTTGGGCACCATCCAGGGGCTTAGGCAGAGTGCACATGCATGAGCCATCTACTCAGCAGGAGGAAGGCACCTCTGGTAGCCAGGGGAGGGTGACCAGCTGGCTACCCATCCCTGCCATGACTCTAGCTGACTAAGCACCAAGGCCCCGGGGACAGACGGGCTACCGTCTGGGATACCAGACACTGATCGTGGCCATTTGGCTCAGGAACTAACTGGCAACCCCACACCAATTTTTGGACCTGGACTGTGTACCTCACACAGACCCATGGAGCCTGCAAACATGTAGTTCAGAGTACATTTCTCAGGCTCTGGCTCAGAATGGCCCCCACACTGATCCTACTTTGAACACAAGAGCAATAACATGCAAGTTGACACCCCGAGGACCAAAGCTTTTCATTACAGAAGTGAATGGGTAGGGTTAGAATTCAGGGCCTCCTGCTATCGCCTGGCAGGCTGACTGTGTGGGCAGGAAGATACCCGTGAGGGTGTGGTGAAAGGAAACCTCCACTGGCTACACCGGAGCAGGCAATTCTGCAGGAGGTGTGTTTTCTTCCTTCAGAAAGAGAGGCAGAAAGGGTTTTGCTGGTTTCTCCTGTCTTTCCCATCAGGAAAGAGATGCACCATTGATGCAGAGGCAAGGGGTTAGGCTGCTAGATATTTGGCACGTGTTTGGAACCTGGACCTGATGCAGTGGACCTTGAAAGAGCCCCTTCTGTGCTGCCTAGGTCCAGAAGCATACTCTGCCTAGGGGAACCATCTGTGAGTCGAAATGAAGGGAGGTCCACCCTTCACTGCCCTTACCCAGAGCTGGCCAAGCACCAAGCACTCAGGTGTCTCTCAGGGAGAGACAAGAGGGACATTCTTCCTTACACTGGAAGTTACTCTCTGCTCTCCCATAGCACAGGACCAGAGCGAGAGCTTAGCGCCAACCTTTGGCTCGACTTGGGTGAAGGCAGTGAAAGCCCAGGCATCCCACAATGTGTCCCAAGGCTTGGAAAATAACAAATTGGTGGCAATGGCTCCAAGGGAGACCAAGGCTCTACATTACAGATGCTCTACCTGCACCAGAACCAGGTTCCAAACACTTGAAGGTCCACAAGCAGACTTTCAATCACTGAAGGAATACTGTAGAGTCCATCTCTACTTGATGGACAGGGCAGGAGGAAAGGCAATGGCCAGAAGAATTCCGGGCTTACCAACCTTGTAGATAAACACTGCTTGCACTTGGGGCATCAGGTTTAGTCAGGGGACTTTTCTCTGGGTGCAACTCGTGGGAGTGTCTTACATTTGAGGTTATGCTCGTCGCTTTATCCTTTGCTTTTTCCTTGTCTACTGGGTAAGAAAGATCGTTGGGCCTCTGTGTATCCACGACCATTTCTGGTCTTTTCTCAAAGTACATTTCAGCTGGTAGGCATTTGGGGCCAGATTTCAGGACGAATTCTTTCTCATTTTAGGTGAGGGTTTGGGTCAAGTTCCTGGACTCTGGGATACTTTGGGCTACGGGGCCTCTCATCTCGTGTGTTTGAGAACCATGCGAACATCAGGAAACCTAGCGCCAGTGGACGGCCCCAGCACAGAATGTTGGCCTGTATGCAGGCCCAGAGGAGTTAGAAAACCAGTCTTCTGCAACAAGGACACTGTGAGCCATACGGTACTTTTTCAGTTGTATCCCGTTCTCATTTGAATTCCAGAAGGAGATTTCCTCTGGACTGGGCTTCCAGGTAAAAACAGGGGTTTTGTTCCCCCTTCCCCGCTGCAGAGGTGCTTCCTATTCTGAGGACAGCCAGCTTCATATAGATTCTACTAGTCACTCTATTCTTTGCTTGCTCTCGTTCTCGTAGTTCAGGAGGAACTTTGGCATTCCATGTGTCCATTCCCATTCGGTCACTGGTTTGCTTTCCTTTCTGAATCCTGAGTTCAAATATTTTTCATTTTTCAGTGGGAATGAGAGAGAGAGAGAGAGACAGAGAGAGAGAGAGAGAGCTAGCAGGTGTGGGGTAGGGACAGAAAGAGGGAGACACCCGACACGAAGCAGGCTCCATTCTGTGAGCACAAAGCCTGATGCGGGGCATGGCCTCACAAGGATGAAATCATGACCTGAGCTGAAATCACGACGCAGCCACTTAACCGACTGAACCATCCATGTGCCCATCCCTTGTGGTTCATCTATTTATATCCTGGTTTCCACTAGGCACAATGGGCCTGTCAATAACTCAGTGGAAAACCAGGGATTGGTGGAAAGTTCCCATGTTGCTCCAATGCTGTCTGAAAGCATTCAGTATCTGCTACACAGAAGGATCCACTGACCTCCCCTGTCCCCCCTTCCCCTCCCACACACAGACACATATTGAAGACAAGTTGACATGGGAATAGCAGAATTGAAACACTATCTTCTACAGATGCCCGCGTTCTGAAGAGTAGACAATTCACACATTTGCAGAATCCTTCAGGCCCTGCAGAATATGCAGGAAGAGCCCATGCAAGCACCAGTACAACAGCGCCAGTTTCCAAACACTTGAGGGTCAGCCACAACCTGCAAGCTGCTAACTGTATAGCATGACTGTCTCAGAGGAGAGGTCAAAAAAGAAAAAAAAAAAAAAAAGAAAAATCCAATGCCAGAAACTTTCCATCTCCTTTTGAAGGAACAACGTAGGAGGTCTCCTTTCTTGTAGCCCCCACAGTGTTCTTACTGCTTAGACAACCATCTTGCCAGGAGATTCTGCTAATTGCTTCCTTTTTTTTTTTTTTTTTTTTTTTTTTGCTATATGCCATTCTCTTTGGTTCATAAAGAACTTTGGCCTTCTGTGTATTCTCCCCCACCCTGGTGCTCTTTTCCAAGCGCAGTTGTCCATGTTGTACATTCAGGCACACTGTCCCAGAGCCATTTCCTCTACGATTATCTAGGGATTCTGGCCCCGTTCTTGTCACTCTAGAATATGCTGGGCCACAGGATATGCTGAAAAATTGCCTTTCAGGAGGCAAAAGGGAAAATGCACTATTGGGGCTTCATCAAAATAACACGCTTCTGCACAGCGAAGGAAACAGTCCTCAATTCTAAAGGGCGACCGAGAGAATGGGAGAAGCTATGTGCCAACGACATATCAGATAAAGTGTTCGTATCCAAAATCTAGAAACAACTTATCAAAGTCGACACGCCAAAAACAAACACTCCAGTGAAGAAATGAACCAAAGACATAAAGAGACACTGCTCCAAAGAAGACTTTCAGATGGCCACCCGACACATGAAAAAAATGCTCAACATCACTCATCATCAGGGAATTACACATCAAAACCACAACGGGATACCACCTTATACCTGCCAGAAAGACCAACATTGACAACGGAGGCAACATCTGAGATTGGCGAGGCTGTGGAGATACAGGATCTCTTTGCATTGCTGGTGGGAATGCAAGCGGGGCAGCCACTCTGGAAATTACTCAAAAAATTAAAAATGGAACCTCCCTACGACCCAGCAATTGCACTACTAGGTATTTATCCAAGGGAGACAGGAAGGCTGTTTCGAAGGGCACATGCGCCCCAACTTTTATAACAGCACTGTCAGCAACAGCCAAAGTATGGAAAGAGCCCAAATGTCCATCGATGGATGAATGGATAAAGAAGCTGTGGTCGATATATACAATGGAGTGTTGCTCAGCAGTCACAAAGAATGTCATCTTGCCTTTTGCAGCTACATTGAAAGAACTAGAGGGTTTTATGGTACGCGAAAGTAGTCAGTCAGAGACACATAACTATCAAGCGACTTCACTCATCTGAGGCTTTTAAGACACAGAACAGAAGAACATAAAGGAAGGGAGGCACAAATAATCTCCAAAGAGGGAGGGGTCCGAAACATAAGAGACTCTTAAATATGGAGAACACACAGAGGGTCCCTGGAGGTGTTGTGGGAGGGGGTGTGGGCTAAGTGGGTAAGAAGGGTTAAGGAATCTACTCTTGAAATCATTGTTGCACTAGAGGCTAACTAATTTGGATGGAACTCGAAATGTAAAATAAAAGAAAATAAATTGCCTTTCAGTACCCTTTTGGCAAAGATAAGCCCAGGGCGTTTCAAGGTGCCCAGCAGGAATGCATGTGTGTACACAGGGTCAGAGGGATCAGGAGGGAGCGATCCTTACTTCTGGGACCAGAGGCACATGGAGCTGGACAGTTGCTTCTCAACTTTATCTCATTCTCCGCTGAAAGGAAAGCCTTTGGCCGTGTGTGTAGCCATTCCAATTCCCTGGCTGTATTGATAATGACGTCTTGGGTCCCAGGCAAGGCCAAGGAGGCCATCGCCCACATAGGGAGTGCCCAGGCATTCCTAATGAGCTCTGACTCTTGTCTGGGCTAAGCCAAGAGCAATCAGTTTCTGATATCCCCCAGGAAAGATTGCCTTCCTTGGAGTACTTGGTGTCTGACTGGCTGAGAAAAGAAATGTTGGTTAGCCAACGTGTCTCCCCCCCTGCATGTTAAGGATGCTTCCACTCTGAAGAGCAGTTGGCTCCCCCGTGGGCACCAGTCGCGAGGACCTTGTTAGCACTGAAATACACCATTCAAGAACTACTGCACCACAGGCCAGTTCAAAACACTTGAACACAACACCAGGCCCCTGGTAACACTGCTGCCTCTCTCCTTTGATCAGGGGACAAAAGGAAAAGAGTGATTTCCCGAAGCTTTTCTTCTCTTTCCCGAGTAAGAATAAGGTATCTTGCCATGAAGACTCCTACTGCAAACAGGGGAGGTTTCCCTTTGCCCTTGCCCATAGGTGTTTCTTATTCCTGACACAGTCAGCTTGCCAGGAGATTGTAGGAGCCATTTCATCCACAAAATTATCCCATTTGCATCTCTCATAGGAACACTGTGTCTCTATGTACCTACTCCACCATTGTCCTCTCTTTTGTGTTTTTTTATTACTTTTCAGACAGAGGGAGAGACAGAGAGGAAGAGAGAGGAGAGGGAGACAGAGACAGAGAGAGCAGGCAGTGAGGGGTAGAGTGGGACAGATGATCCCAAGGCGTCTCCCTGCTCACAGGAGAGAACTGAGGTGGGGGAGGGCTTGCAAACCATAAGATCATGACTTTAGCAATGAAGCAATGTTGAACCAATGAGTCACCCAAGAGCTCCCGTAGCCCCATGTCTTTTAACAGTTTAAAACATTTATTTCACTTTTGAGAGAGTGAGTGAGATAAAGAGAGAGAGAGAGGGACATTGCAAGCAGAAAAGTGCTGAGAGAGAGACAAAGACTCTGAAGCAGGAGTTCCGGAAGATGGCGGCGTAGGAGGACGCTGGGCTCACCGCTCGTCCTGCTGATCACTTAGATTCCACCTACACCTGCCTTAAGAACCCAGAAAACCGCCAGAGGGTTAGCAGAACGGAGTCTCCGGAGCCAAGAGCAGACGAAAGGCCCACGGAAGAGGGTAGGAAGGGCGGCGAGGCGGTGCGTGCTCGAAGGACTGGCGGGAGGGAGCCGGGGCGGAGGGGCGACTCGCAGGCCAAGCAGAGTCCCCGAGTCTGGCTGGGAAAAGCGGAGGGGCCGGAAGGACTCTGTTCCGACAGCAAGCGCGACTTAGCGTCTGGGAGGTCATAAGTTAACAGCTCTGCTCAGAAAGCGGGAAGGCTGGAGGACAAAGGGAAGGAGAGCTGCTGAGCCCCCAGATGGCAGAGCTCAGCTTGGCGGGGAACAAAGGCGCTCGCCAGCGCCATCTCCCCCACCCATCCCCCAGCCAGAATCCCAAAGGGAACCAGTTTTTGCCAGGGAACTTGCTCGCTCAGCGCAAACACCCAACTCTGTGCTTCTGCCGAGCCAAACCTCCGGCAGCGGATCTGACTCCCTCCCACTGCCACAGGGCACCTCCTGAAGTGGATCACCTAAGGAGAAGCGAGCTAAGCCTGCCCGTCCTGCCCCCGTGCACCTTGCCTACCCACCCCAGCTAATACGCCAGATCCCCAGCACCACAAGCCTGGCAGTGTGCAAGTAGCCCAGACGTGCCACGCCACCCCACAGTGAATCCCGCCCCTAGGAGAGGGGAAGAGAAGGCACACACCAGTCTGACTGTGGCCCCAGCGGTGGGCTGGGGGCAGACATCAGGTCGGACTGCGGCCCTGCCCACCAACTCCAGTTACACACCACAGCAATGGGGAAGTGCCCTGCGGGTCCTCACCACTCCAGGGACTATCCAAAATGACCAAAGGGAAGAATTCCCCTCAGAAGGATCTCCAGGAAATAACAACAGCTAATGAACTGATAAAAAACGATTTAAATAATATAACAGAAAGTGAATTTAGAATAATAGTCATAAAATTAATTGCTGGGCTTGAAAACAGTATACAGGACAGCAGAGAATCTCTTGCCACAGAGATCAAGGCACTAAGGAAGAGTCACGAGGAACTGAAAAACGCTTTAAACGAAATGCAAAACAAAATGGAAACCATGACGGCTCGGATTGAAGAGGCAGAGGAGAGAATAGGTGAACTAGAAGATAATGTGATGGAGAAAGAGGAAGCTGAAAGAAAGAGAGATAAAAAAAATCCAGGAGTATGAAGGGAAAATTAGAGAACTAAGTGATACACTAAAAAGAAATAATATACGCATAATTGGTATCCCAGAGGAGGAAGAGAGAGGGAAAGGTGCTGAAGGGGTACTTGAAGAAATTATAGCTGAGAACTTCCCTGAACTGGGGAAGGAAAAAGGCATTGAAATCCAAGAGGCACAGAGAACTCCCTTCAGACGTAACTTGAATCGATCTTCTGCACGACATATCATAGTGAAACTGGCAAAATACAAGGATAAAGAGAAAATTCTGAAAGCAGCAAGGGATAAATGTGCCCTCACATATAAAGGGAGACCTATAAGACTCGTGACTGATCTCTCCTTTGAAACTTGGCAGGCCAGAGAGGCTTGGCACGATATCTTCAGTGTGCTAAACAGAAAAAATATGCAGCCGAGAATCCTTTATCCAGCAAGTCTGGCATTTAGAATAGAAGGAGAGATAAAGGTCTTCCCAAACAAACAAAAACTGAAGGAATTTGTCACCACGAAACCAGCCCTACAAGAGATCCTAAGGGGGATCCTGTGAGACAAAGTACCAGAGACATCACTACAAGCATAAAACATACAGACATCACAATGACTCTAAACCCGTATCTTTCTAGAATAACACTGAATGTAAATGGATTAAATGCGCCAGCCAAAAGACATAGGGTATCAGAATGGATAAAAAAACAAGACCCATCCATTTGCGGTCTACAAGAGACTCATTTTAGATCTGAGGACACCTTTAGATTGAGAGTGAGGGGATGGAGAACTATTTATCATGCTACTGGAAGCCACAAGAAAGCTGGAGTAGCCATACTTATATCAGACAAACTAGACTTTCAATTAAAGGCTGTAACAAGAGATGAAGGAGGGCATTATATAATAATTACAGGGTCTATCCATCAGGAAGAGCTAACAATTATAAATGTCTATGCGCCAAATACCGGAGCCCCCAGATATATAAAACAGTTACTCATAAACATAAGCAACCTTATTGATAAGAATGTGGTCATTGCAGGGGACTTTAACACCCCACTTACAGAAAAGGATAGATCATCTAGACACACAGTCAATAAAGAAACAAGGGCCCTGAAGGATACATGCGATCAGATGGACTTGACAGATATATTTAGAACTCTGCATCCCAAAGCAACAGAATATACTTTCTTCTCGAGTGCACATGGAACATTCTCCAAGATAGATCATTTACTGGGTCACAAAACAGCCCTTCATAAGTTCACAAGAATTGAAATTATACCATGCATACTTTCAGACCACAATGCTATGAAGCTTGAAATCAACCACAGGAAAAAGTCTGGAAAACCTCCAAAAGCGAGGAGGTTAAAGAACACCCTACTAACGAAGGAGTGGGTCATCCAGGCAATTAGCAAGAAATTTAAAAATATATGGAAGCAAACGAAAATGAAAATAGAACAATCCAAACGCTTTGGGAAGCAACGAAGGCAGTCCTGAGAGGAAAATACGTTGCAATCCAGGCCTATCTCAAGAAACAAGAAAACTCCCAAATACAAAATCTAACAGCACACCTAAAGGAAATAGAAGCAGAACAGCAAAGGCAGCCTAAACCCAGCAGAAGAAGAGAAATCATAAAGATCAGAGCAGATATAAACAATATAGAATCTAAAAAAACTGTAGAGCAGATCAACGAAACCAAGAGTTGGTTTTTTAAAAAAATAAACAAAATTGACAAACCTCTAGCCAGGCTTCTCAAAACGAAACGGGAGATGACCCAAATAGACAACATCATGAATGAAAATGGAATTATTACAACCAATCCCTCAGAGATACAAACAATTATCAGGGAATACTATGAAAAATTATATGCCAACAAATTGGACAACCTGGAAGAAATGGACAACTTCCTAAACACCCACACTCTTCCAAAACTCAATCAGGAGGAAATAGACAGCTTGAAAAGACCCATAACCAGCGAAGAAATTGAATCGGTTATCAAAAATCTCCCAACAAATAAGAGTCCAGCACCAGATGGCTTCCCAGGGGAGTTCTACCAGACGTTTAAAGCAGAGATAATAACTATGCTTCTCAAGCTATTCCAAGAAATAGAAAGGGAAGGAAAACTTCCAGACTCATTCTATGAAGCCAGTATTACTTTGATTCCTAAACCAGACAGAGACCCAGTAAAAAAAGAGAACTACAGACCAATATCTCTGATAGATATGGATTGAAAAATTCTCAATAAGATACTAGCAAATCGAATTCAACAGCATATAAAAAGAATTATTCACTATGATCAAGTGGGATTCATTCCTGGCATGCAGGGCTGGTTCAACATTCGCAAATCGATCAACGTGATACATCACATTAACAAAAAAAAAGAGAAGAACCATATGATCCTGTCAATCGATGCAGAAAAGGCCTTTGACAAAATCCAGCACCCTTTCTTAATAAAAACCCTGGAGAAAGTCGGGATAGAAGGAACATACTTAAAGATCATAAAAGCCATTTATGAAAAGCCCACAGCTAACATCATCCTCAACGGGGAAAAACTGAGAGCTTTTTCCCTGAGATCAGGAATACGACAGGGATGCCCACTCTCACCGCTGTTGTTTAACATAGTGCTGGAAGTTCTAGCATCAGCAATCAGACAACAAAAGGAAATCAAAGGCATCAAAATTGGCAAAGATGAAGTCAAGCTTTCGCGTTTTGCAGATGACATGATATTATACATGGAAAATCCGATAGACTGCACCAAAAGTCTGCTAGAACTGATACATGAATTCAGCAAAGTTGCAGGATACAAAATCAATGTACAGAAATCAGTTGCATTCTTATACACTAACAATGAAGCAACAGAAAGACAAATAAAGAAACTGATCCCATTCACAATTGCACCAAGAAGCATAAAATACCTAGGGATAAATCTAACCAAAGATGTAAAAGATCTGTATGCTGAAAACTATAGAAAGCTTATGCAGGTAATTGAAGAAGATAGAAAGAAATGGAAAGACATTCCCTGCTCATGGATTGGAAGAATAAATATTGTCAAAATGTCAATACTACCCAAAGCTATCTACACATTCAATGCAATCCCAATCAAAATTGCACCAGCATTCTTCTCGAAACTAGAACAAGAAATCCTAAAATTCATATGGAACCACAAAAGGCCCCGAAGAGCCAAAGTAATTTTGAAGAAGAAGACCAAAGCAGGAGGCATCACAATCCCAGACTTTAGCCTCTACTACAAAGCTGAAATCATCAAGACAGCATGGTATTGGCATAAACACAGACACATAGACCAATGGAATAGAATAGAAAGCCCAGAACTAGACCCACAAACGTATGGCCAACTCATCTTTGACAAAGCAGGAAAGAACATCCAATGGAAAAAAGACAGTCTCTTTAACAAATGGTGCTTGGAGAACTGGACAGCAACATGCAGAAGGTTGAAACTAGACCACTTTCTCACACCATTCACAAAAATAAACTCAAAATGGATAAAGAACCTGAATGTGAGACAGGAAACCATCAAAACCTTAGAGGAGAAAGCAGGAAAAGACCTCTCTGACCTCAGCCGTAGCAATCTCTTACTCGGCACATCCCCAAAGGCAAGGGAATTAAAAGCAAAAGTGAATTACTGGGACCTTATGAAGATAAAAAGCTTCTGCACAGCAAAGGAAACAACCAACAAAACTACAAGGCAACCAAAGGAATGGGAAAAGATATTTGCAAATGACACATCGGACAAAGGGCTAGTATCCAAAATGTATAAAGAGCTCATCAAACTCCACACCCGAAAAACAAATAACCCAGTGAAGGAATGGGCAGGAAACATAAATAGACACTTCTCTAAAGAAGACATCCGGATGGCCAACAGGCACATGCAAAGATGTTCAACGTCGCTCCTTATCAGGGAAATACAAAGCAAAACCACACTCAGATACCACCTCACGCCAGTCAGAGTGGCCAAAATGAAGAAATCAGGAGACTATACATGCTGGAGAGGATGTGGAGAGACGGGAACCCTCTTGCACTGTTGGTGGGAATGCAAATTGGTGCAGCCGCTCTGGAAAGCAGTGTGGAGGTTCCTCAGAAAATTAAAAATAGACCTACCCTATGACCCAGCAATAGCACTGCTAGGAATTTATCCAAGGGATACAGGAGTACTGATGCATAGGGGCACTTGTACCCCAATGTTTATAGCAGCACTCTCAACAATCGCCAAATTATGGAAAGAGCCTAAATGTCCATCAACTGATGAATGGATAAAGAAATTGTGGTTTATATACACAATGGAATACTACGTGGCAAAGAGAAAGAATGAAATATGGCCTTTTGTAGCAACGTGGATGGAACTGGAGAGTGTGATGCTAAGTGAAATAAGCCATAAAGAGAAAGACAGATACCATATGGTTTCACTCTTATGTGGATCCTGAGAAACGTAGCAGAAACCCATGGGGGAGGGGAAGGGAAAAAAAAAAAAAGAGGTTAGAGTGGGAGAGAGCCAAAGCATAAGAGACTGTTAAAAACTGAGAACAAACAGAGGGTTGATGGGGGTGGGAGGGAGGGCAGGGTGGTTGATGGGTATTGAGGAGGGCACCTTTTGGGATGAGCACTGGGTGTTGTATGGAAACCAGTTTGACAGTAAAATTCATATATTAAAAAATAAAAAAATAAACACACACACACACACACACACACACACACACACACACACACACACAAAAGACTCTGAAGCAGGCTCCAGGCTTCGAGCTCTCAGCACGAAGCCCGACTAGGGACCCGAACTCGAGAACTGGGAGACCATGACCTGAGCAGAAGCCAAGAGTTGAGGTTTAGGGGAATGAGTCATCCACGTGCCCCCTTTTACCCTTTCTAAAATGAGAATCTTCCAAGGGCACATCAGGGCCCATGGTTCAGAGCAATTCCCTCTGATTTTAATTGGGGATTCTGGATGTGTTCTTTTGACAGCACAATAAGTTGGGCCCTAGGAGCCTTGCAACATGCCTTCCAGATCTAAATTGACAACAAGAGATGTAGGTCAGGGGAAGGTACCCAACAGAGGATATTTGTGTGTAGTTAGGGCCAAAGGGTGTGGGAAGGCAGTTGACCTCACGTCTGGGACAAGCACAAATGACGCGACACATTTCCCTCTCAGCCTTCTCCCATTCTCATCTGAAAGGAAACTTTCGTTGTCCTTAGAAGAGCCATTCCCATGCCAATGCTATGTGCTAACTAGGACTTGGTTTGCAGCCCGGGTGAGCCAGTGAGGCTGTCAGTCACACAGTGAGCTCCCAGGCATGCATGGTGAGTTCTCACGCTGCTTCCGTGCCCACCAAGGGAAATTTTTTTCTGACAACCCACAGGAAAGATAGCCCTGCTCTCAGAGAGTACTTACTGCTTGGCCTCAGATTCTGAAGAGCACACAATCCACGCATACGAGCTATGTTCCAGGACCTGGTCAGTGCAGACAGTGGCCCTTCACCATCGAACGCATAACAGAAACGGTTGCAAACACTTGAGCGACAGCCTGGAGCATGGACCCACTACCCCTGAATCCCTGCTGCCTCTGTCTCCTGATGGGAACGGCAGGAAAAACAGCCAAGGCCAGAAGCTGTCCCTCTGTTGCAGAAGGACACAGGCAGACCCATTGCAGACTGGACTTTCCAGAGGTTTTCCCTTTAGAGTTTTAGTGTTTCTCTCGCCTCAGGTGTTCTTCCTCCTTACGCAGGACCTTGCCAGGAAATTGTCATTCTAGACACTTCATTCTCACCTGCGTCCCCGTATCTTCAGTAATGAATCACTTTGGCCATTCACATTTCGGTTTCAATGAGTCCCGTTTTTTCGGTATACAAAGACCCTTGTCTCTGGGTGCCATTCAGAGCCTTTTTCCCAGAGAAATATCCGGACATGTGGAACCTGGGTCCTCGTGTGGCCCTCCCATGTTTCTTTACCAATTTCCCTGTTTTGACTTAGGAGCCATAGAGCTGTCACTCACTCGACCCGTGCCCAGGGATACATTTTCACACCGGCCTGGGCACGTCGCAGGTGGGGCCCAGCAAAGCAGCTCAACCACTCCTTGAGACAGCACTTGCACTTACCCGTCTTGGATTTACCTTCCATGTGGGGCACAGATGGCCCGCAGGACCACAGGTATCATGATTGGGTGCAGGTCACGACCAATAGAGTTTAGAAAGGAGAAAGTCTCATATTCTGAGCATTCTAATCATGCTCACTTGCTGTCCAAGTGCGGTCATTTTACTATCCACTTTACTTTCCCCACATGTGCCTTGGCACATACACTCTGATGATGTCTTCAAGAAAAAGTAGACCCTAGGGAAGTGACGATGGAGAAAGAAGCAACGGGGTAGAGACAGCTCTGCCATGGGGCACCCGCATCCATTTGCTTGGCTGCATGCTCAAAGGCCCAAACATGGGCAAGGAATGCCTGAAATGAGTAGGTGCCTGCTGGACCCATGGGCCATCCTTGGCGCAGCCTCGAGAAGAAAGGACGAGAGTGCTCTGGGCGCACCTCGAGTTATGATGAGCTAAGTCCCCTTAGTTACACAACAGCTACAGAACAAATGTTTTCAGCGTTCTCCTGTAGAGTGTTGGGATTCTCCAGAGTTCCACCTAATCATAATGGGTCCACTGGCCTTGATTCTCCATCAACGACTTATATCTCCGTCACCCTACTAGAGCCTCTCGCGTTTTCCAGCCTCTGGAAAAGGCAAGAAGTAACGTAAAATGGGAAGTTGTTACACTCTCTGAATGATACTCAGGGCAAGATCTATTCCTTTTAAAACAGGGCAACCTGAATGATATGTGAACAGACGAGGCAACGCTGTGCTGTTACCAACCTCTGCATTTCTTGCAGGCATATGGCACGCTGGCCAACACCGCGACTCAGTACATCCTTCTTATAGGTGAATCCTGGCTTTCATCAACACAACCCACCATAACTATCCATTTGCTGTGAGGGTACACATGTGAGAGGCCTTTAGTGCTCCAAACAGGGGCTGGGAGAAGTGAACTGGTAAGGAGGCAAACACCAGGTGCTGCCCCAATGGGCTCCAGCCTAGGTGCCAGTCCCTGCCTTCTACCACAGTCCTTGCAAGGGCGGCTGTGGATCTAGTCCTTGCAGCCAGAACTCTCACTGTGGCTATTGTGGAGTATGCTGAAGGAGGACAGCAATGCACAGGCCAATGCCAAGGTTGCCACACCATGAGCACCGAATGGCTTTGCTGGACCACTGAGGTTGCTCGGGCACTGCCTTGACGCACAGGGCTGTTCATGCCTTGGCACCTGTCCCAGGAACCTCCTTGTGCTTTGTACCTGCACCCACCACCTATGCCCCCTGGGTCCCACTGGCCCCTCTGTGCCCCAGAAGGAAGGTAAACCCAAGTCTGAGTCAGTGCAAGTACAGCCATCAGCAGGGGCTGGCTTGCCTTGCTTGGGGACCCTGTCCAACACGCATAGGGTGGTGTGAAAACAAATCCCTCGGTGTGGGTTTAGTGAGTCTCAGTTCCAATGGCTCCTAAATCTACACGGGGACATAGTTAGACATAAAGCCTTGGGAAGGGAGTGGCATAACCAGGGCCTCATTTTTCAATATTTCAATAGGAATGGGGTCAATCTGGAAAGGGGCTGTGTAGCTTCGTGTTCCCTCCACACAGTAGGTGGCCAGCCCCCTTTCCATCCTCTGGACCAGAAAAATTGCCAATGTTCTAATCTGGGCCTTTCCAATGGCCTAGGCCCCTGAATGACTGCATGGTTTTGACAGCAACTTGCCAGGGACCCTGTGACCTCACCTAGACACGGTCACAAAAATGGGACTAGGATACCCAGCTGAACACCAGGGACCAGCCTCTGAAAACATGGAAGATGGAATGCACCCAGCGAGGAACTACTTTGAAAGTAGAGCAAAGTGGTGAAAATAGATTCACGGAGGCCCAGAGGTCTTAAGTAGGAATCAGAAAGGGCTGTGGTGGTAATGCAGTGACTACAGCAAAAGGCTAGCAAGCTGGCTGTCTCAGGGATAAGCAACACCTGTGGGCTTTGGTGAAGGGGCCCTTTACTGGCTATTCCCGGGAGCTCTGTGAACAAGGGGCCTGCCTTCCTCCTATAGAAAGAGAGGGAATTCCCTGGACCTGGGTCTGTTTCTTGCCCTTTCCTTCAGAGGACAGTGGCAGCAGTGATTCCGCTGTGGCTGTTTGGGGCCGCAGGCTGATGATCAACTGGTTAGAACCTGGCCTGGCTCCAACATTTACTACAACGTCCCTTTTGGCACCATCCAGGGGCTTAGGCAGAGTGCACATGCATGAGCCATCTACTCAACAGGAGGAAGGCACCTCTGGTAGCCAGGGGAGGGTGACCAGCTGGCTACCCATCCCTGCCATGACTCTAGCTGACTAAACACCAAGGCCCCGGGGACAGACGGGCAACCGTCTGGGATACCAGACACTGATCGTGGCCATTTGGCTCAGGAACTAACTGGCAACCCCACACCAATTTTTGGACCTGGACTGTGTACCTGACTCAGACCCATGGATACTGCAAACATGTAGTTCAGAGTACTTTTCTCAGGCTCTGGCTCAGAATGGCCCCCACACTGATCCTAGTTTGAACACAAGAGCAATAACATGCAAGTCGACACCCCGAGGACCAAAGCTTTTCATTACAGAAGTGAATGGGTAGGGTTAGAATTCAGGGCCTCCTGCTATCGCCTGGCAGGCTGACTGTGTGGGCAGGAAGAAACCCGTGAGGGTGTGGTAAAAGGAAACCTCCATTGGCTACACCGGAGCAGGCAATTCTGCAGGAGGTGTGTTTTCTTCCTTCAGAAAGAGAGGCAGAAACGGATTTGCTGGTTTGTCCTGTCTTTCCCATCAGGAAAGAGATGCACCATTGATGCAGAGGCAAGGGGTTAGGCTGCTAGATATTTGGCACGTGTTTGGAACCTGGACCTGATGCAGTGGTCCTTGAAGGAGCCCCTTCTGTGCTGCCCAGGTCCAGAAGCATAGTGTGCCTAGGGGAACCGTCTGTAAGTCGAAATGAAGGGAGGTCCACCCTTCACTGCCCTTACCCAGAACTGGCCAAGCACCAAGCACTCAGGTGTCTCTCAGGGAGAGACAAGAGGGACATTCTTCCTTACACTGGAAGTTACTCTCTGCTCTCCCATAGCACAGGACTAGAGCGAGAGCTTAGCGCCAACCTTTGGGCTCGACTTGGGTGAAGGCAGTGAAAGCCCAGGCATCCCACAATGTGTCCCAAGGCTTGGAAAATAACAAATTGGTTGCAATGGCTCCAAGGGAGACCAAGGCTCTACATTACAGATGCTCTACCTGCACCAGAGCTAGGTTCCAAACACTTAAAGGTCCACAAGCAGAGTTTCAATCACTGAAGGAATACTGTAGAGTCCATCTCTACTTGATGGACAGGGCAGGATAAACGGCAATGGCCAGAAGCATTCCGGGCTTACCAACCTTGTAGATAAACACTGCTTGCAGTTGGGGCATCAGGTTTAGTCAGGGGACTTTTCTCTGGGTGCAACTCGTTGGAGTGTCTTACATTTGAGGTTATGCTCGTCGCTTTATCCTTTGCTTTTTCCTTGTCTACTGGGTAAGAAAGATCGTTGGGCCTCTGTGTATCCACGACCATTTCTGGTCTTTTCTCAAAGTACATTTCAGCTGGTAGGGATTTGGGGCCAGATTTCAGGACGAATTCTTTCTCATTTTAGGTGAGGGTTTGGGTCAAGTTCCTGGACTCTGGGATACTTTGGGCTACGGGGCCTCTCATCTCGTGTGTTTGAGAACCATGCGAACATCAGGAAACCTAGTGCCAGTGGTCGGCCCCAGCAAAGAATGTTGGCCGGTATGCAGGCCCAGAGGAGTTAGAAAACCAGTCTTCTGCAACAAGGAAACTGTGAGCCATACGGTACTTTTTCAGTTGTATCCCGTTCTCATTTGAATTCCAGAAGGAGATTTCCTCTGGACTGGGCTTCCAGGTAAAAACAGGGGTTTTGTTCCCCCTTCCCCGCTGCAGAGTGCTTCCTATTCTGAGGACAGCCAGCTTCACATAGATTCTACTAGTCACTCTATTCTTTGCTTGCTCTCGTTCTCGTAGTTCAGGAGGAACTTTGGCATTCCATGTGTCCATTCCCATTCTGTCACTGGTTTGCTTTCCTTTCTGAATCCTGAGTTCAAATATTTTTCATTTTTCAGTGGGAATGAGAGAGAGAGAGAGAGAGAGACAGAGAGAGAGAGAGAGAGAGAGCTAGCAGGTGTGGGGTAGGGACAGAAAGAGGGAGACACCCGACCCGAAGCAGGCTCCATGCTGTGAGCACAAAGCCTGATGTGGGGCATGGCCTCACAAGGATGAAATCATGACCTGAGCTGAAATCACGACTCAGCCACTTAACCGACTGAGCCATCCATGTGCCCATCCCTTGTGGTTCATCTATTTATATCCTGGTTTCCACTAGGCACAATGGGCCTGTCAATAACTCAGTGGAAAACCAGGGATTGGTGGAAAGTTCCCATGTTGCTCCAATGCTGTCTGAAAGCATTCAATATCTGCTACACAGAAGGATCCACTGACCTCCCCTGTCCCCCCTTCCCCTCCCATACACAGACACATATTGAAGACAAGTTGGCATGGGAATAGCAGAATTGAAACAGTATCTTCTACAGATGCCCGCGTTCTGAAGAGTAGACAATTCACACATTTCCAGAATCCTTCAGGCCCTGCAGAATATGCAGGAAGAGCCCATGCAAGCACCAGTACAACAGAGGCACTTTCCAAACACTTGAGGGTCAGCCACAACCTACAAGCTGCTAACTGTATAGCATGACTGTCTCAGAGGAGAGGGCAAAAAAGAAAAAAAAAAAAAAGAAAAGAAAAATCCAATGCCAGAAACTTTCCATCTCCTTTTGAAGGAACAACACAGGAGGTCTCCTTTCTTGTAGCCCCCACAGTGTTCTTACTGCTGAGACAACCATCTTGCCAAGAGATTATGCTAATTGCTTCCTTTTTTTTTTTTTTTTTTTTTTTTTTTTTTTGCTATATGCCATTATCTTTGGTTCATAAAGAACTTTGGCCTTCTGTGTATTCTCCCCCACCCTGGTGCTCTTTTCCAAGCGCAGTTGTCCCTGTTATACATTCAGGCACACTGTCCCAGAGCCATTTCCTCTACGATTATCTAGGGATTCTGGCCCCGTTCTTGTCACTCTAGAATATGCTGGGCCACAGGATATGCTGAAAAATTGCCGTTCATGAGTCAAAAGGGAAAATGCACTATTGGGGCCTCATCAAAATAACACGCTTCTGCACAGCGAAGGAAACAGTCCTCAATACTAAAGGGCGACCGAGAGAATGGGAGAAGCTATGTGCCAACGACATATCAGATAAAGGGTTCGTATCCAAAATCTAGAAAGAACTTATCAAAGTCGACACGCCAAAAACAAACACTCCAGTGAAGAAATGAACCAAAGACATAAAGAGACACTGCTCCAAAGAAGACTTGCAGATGGCCATCCGACACATGAAAAAAATGCTCAACATCACTCATCATTAGGGAATTACACATCAAAACCACAACGGGATACGACCTTATACCTGCCAGAAAGACCAACATTGACAACGGAGGCAACATCTGAGATTGGCGAGGCTGTGGAGATACAGGATCTCTTTGCATTGCTGGTGGGAATGCAAGCGGGGCAGCCACCGTGGACATTACTCAAAAAATTAAAAATGGAACCTCCCTACGACCCAGCAATTGCACTACTAGGTATTTATCCAAGGGAGACAGGAAGGCTGTTTTGGAAGGGCACATGCGCCCCAACTTTTATAACAGCACTGTCAGCAACAGCCAAAGTATGGAAAGAGCCCAAATGTCCATCGATGGATCAATGGATAAAGAAGGTCTGGTCGATATATACAATGGAGTGTTGCTCAGCAGTCACAAAGAATGTCATCTTGCCTTTTGCAGCTACATTGAAAGAACTAGAGGGTTTTATGGTACGCGAAAGTAGTCAGTCAGAGACACATAACTATCAAGCGACTTCACTCATCTGAGGCTTTTAAGACACAGAACAGAAGAACATAAAGGAAGGGAGGCACAAATAATCTCCAAAGAGGGAGGGGTGCGAAACATAAGAGACTCTTAAATATGGAGAACACACAGAGGGTCCCTGGAGGTGTTGTGGGAGGGGGTGTGGGCTAAGTGGGTAAGAAGGGTTAAGGAATCTACTCTTGAAATCATTGTTGCACTAGAGGCTAACTAATTTGGATGGAACTCGAAATGTAAAATAAAAGAAAATAAATTGCCTTTCAGTACCCTTTTGGCAAAGATAAGCCCAGGGCGTTCCAAGGTGCCCAGCAGGAATGCATGTGTGTACACAGGGTCAGAGGGATCAGGAGGGAGCGATCCTTACTTCTGGGACCAGAGGCACATGGAGCTGGACAGTTGCTTCTCAACTTTATCTCATTCTCCGCTGAAAGGAAAGCCTTTGGCCGTGTGTGTAGCCATTCCAATTCCCTGGCTGTATTGATAATTACGTCTTGGGTCCTAGGCAAGGCCAAGGAGGCCATCCCCCACATAGGGAGTGCCCAGGCATTCCTAATGAGCTCTGACTCTTGTCTGGGCTAAACCAAGAGCAATCAGTTTCTGATATCCCCCAGGAAAGATTGCCTTCCTGGGAGTACTTGGTGTCTGACTGGCTGAGAAAAGAAATGTTGGTTAGCCAACGTGTCTCCCTCCCTGCATGTTAAAGATGCTTTCACTCTGAAGACCACTTGGCTCCCCCGTGGGCACCAGTCGCGAGGACCTTGTTAGCACTGAAATACACCATTCAAGAACTACTGCACCACAGGCCAGTTCAAAACACAACACCAGGCCCCTGGTAACACTGCTGCCTCTCTCCTTTGATCAGGTGACAAAAGGAAAAGAGTGACCTCCCGAAGATTTTCTTCCCTTTCCCGAGTAAGAATAAGGTATCTTGCCATGAAGACTCCTACTGCAAACAGTGGAGGTTTCCCTTTGCCCTTGCCCATAGGTGTTTCTTATTCCTGTCACAGTCAGCTTGCCATGAGATTGTAGGAGCCATTTCATCCACAAAATTATCCCATTTGAATCTCTCATAGGAACACTGTGTCTCTATGTACCTACTCCACCATTGTCCTCTCTTTTGTGTTTTTTTATTACTTTTCAGACAGAGGTAGAGACAGACAGGAAGAGAGAGGAGAGGGAGACAGAGACAGAGAGAGCAGGCAGTGAGGGGTAGAGTGGGACAGATGATCCCAAGGCGTCTCCCTGCTCACAGGAGAGAACTGATGTGGGGGAGGGCTTGCAAACCATAAGATCATGACTTTAGCAATGAAGAAATGTTGAACCAATGAGTCACCCAAGAGCCCCCATACCCCATGTCTTTTAACAGTTTAAAACATTTATTTCACTTTTGAGAGAGTGAGTGAGAAAAAGAGAGAGAGAGAGGGACATTGCAAGCAGAAAAGGGCTGAGAGAGAGACAAAGACTCTGAAGCAGGAGTTCCGGAAGATGGCGGCGTAGGAGGACGCTGGACTCACCGCTCATCCTGCTGATCACTTAGATTCCACGTACACCTGCCTTAAGAACCCAGAAAACCGCCAGAGGTTAGCAGAACGGAATCTCCGGAGCCAAGAGCAGACGAGAGGCCCACGGAAGAGGGTAGGAAGGGCGGCTAGGTGGTGCGTGCTGCAAGGACTGGCGGGAGGGAGCCGGGGCGGAGGGGCGGCTCGCCGGCCAAGCAGAGCCCCCGAGTCAGGCTGGGAAAAGCAGAGGGGCCTGAAGGACTCTGTTCCGACAGCAAGCGCGACTTAGCGTCTGGGAGGTCATAAGTTAACAGCTCTGCTCAGAAAGCGGGAAGGCTGGAGGACAAAGGGAAGGAGAGCTGCTGAGCCCCCAGATGGCAGAGCTCAGCTTGGCGGGGAACAAAGGCGCTCGCCAGCGCCATCTCCCCCACCCATCCCCCAGCCAGAATCCCAAAGGGAACCAGTTCTTGCCAGGGAACTTGCTCGCTCAGCGCAAACACCCAACTCTGTGCTTCTGCAGAGCCAAACCTCCGGCAGCGGATCTGACTCCCTCCCACTGCCACAGGGCACCTCCTGAAGTGGATCACCTAAGGAGAAGCGAGCTAAGCCTGCCCGTCCTGCCCCCGTGCACCTTGCCTACCCACCCCAGCTAATACGCCAGATCCCCAGCACCACAAGCCTGGCAGTGTGCAAGTAGCCCAGACGTGCCACGCCACCCCACAGTGAATCCCGCCCCTAGGAGAGGGGAAGAGAAGGCACACACCAGTCTGACTGTGGCCCCAGCGGTGGGCTGGGGGCAGACATCAGGTCGGACTGCGGCCCCGCCCACCAAATCCAGTTACACACCACAGCAATGGGGAAGTGCCCTGCGGGTCCTCACCACTCCAGGGACTATCCAAAATGACCAAACGGAAGAATTCCCCTCAGAAGGATCTCCAGGAAATAACAACAGCTAATGAACTGATCAAAAAGGATTTAAATAATATAAGAGAAAGTGAATTTAGAATACTAGTCATAAAATTAATCGCTGGGCTTGAAAACAGTATACAGGACAGCAGAGAATCTCTTGCCACAGAGATCAAGGGAATAAGGAACAGTCACGAGGAACTGAAAAACGCTTTAAACGAAATGCAAAACAAAATGGAAACCATGACGGCTCGGATTGAAGAGGCAGAGGAGAGAATAGGTGAACTAGAAGATGATGTGATAGAGAAAGAGGAAGCTGAAAGAAAGAGAGATAAAAAAATCCAGGAGTATGAAGGGAAAATTAGAGAACTAAGTGATACACTGAAAAGAAATAATATACGCATAATTGGTATCCCAGAGGAGGAAGAGAGAGAGAAAGGTGCTGAAGGGGTACTTGAAGAAATTATAGCTGAGAACTTCCCTGAACTGGGGAAGGAAAAAGGCATTGAAATCCAAGAGGCACAGAGAACTCCCTTCAGACGTAACTTGAATCGATCTTCTGCACGACATATCATAGTGAAACTGGCAAAATACAAGGATAAAGAGAAAATTCTGAAAGCAGCAAGGGATAAAAGTGCCCTCACATATAAAAGGAGACCTATAAGACTCGTGACTGATCTCTCCTTTGAAACTTGGCAGGCCAGAAAGGCTTGGCACGATATCTTCAGTGTGCTAAACAGAAAAAATATGCAGCCGAGAATCCTTTATCCAGCAAGTCTGGCATTTAGAATAGAAGGAGAGATAAAGGTCTTCCCAAACAAACAAAAACTAAAGGAATTTGTCACCACGAAACCAGCCCTACAAGAGATCCTAAGGGGGATCCTGTGAGACAAAGTACCAGAGACATCACTACAAGCATAGAACATACAAACATCACAATGACTCTAAACCCGTATCTTTCTAGAATAACACTGAATGTAAATGGATTAAATGCGCCAGCCAAAAGACATAGGGTATCAGAATGGATAAAAAAACAAGACCCATCTATTTGCGGTCTACAAGAGACTCATTTTAGATCTGAGGACACCTTTAGATTGAGAGTGAGGGGATGGAGAACTATTTATCATGCTACTGGAAGCCAAAAGAAAGCTGGAGTAGCCATACTTATATCAGACAAACTAGACTTTAAATTAAAGGCTGTAAGAAGAGATGAAGGAGGGCATTATATAATAATTACAGGGTCTATCCATCAGGAAGAGCTAACAATTATAAATGTCTATGCACCACATACCGGAGCCCCCAGATATATAAAACAGTTACTCATAAACATAAGCAACCCATTGGTAAGAATGTGGTCATTGCAGGGGACTTTAACTCCCCACTTACAGAAAAGGATAGATCATCTAGACACACAGTCAATAAAGAAACAAGGGCCCTGAATGATACATTCGATCAGATGGACTTGACAGATATATTTAGAACTCTGCATCGCAAAGCAACAGAATATACTTTCTTCTCGAGTGCACATGGAACATTCTCCAAGATAGATCATTTACTGGGTCACAAAACAGCCCTTCATAAGTTTACAAGAATTGAAATTATACCATGCATACTTTCAGACCACAATGCTATGAAGCTTGAAATCAACCACAGGAAAAAGTCTGGAAAACCTCCAAAAGCGAGGAGATTAAAGAACACCCTACTAACGAAGGGGTGGGTCATCCAGGCAATTAGCAAGAAATTTAAAAATATATGGAAGCAAACGAAAATGAAAATAGAACAATCCAAACGCTTTGGGAAGCAACGAAGGGAGTCCTGAGAGGAAAATACGTTGCAATCCAGGCCTATCTCAAGAAACAAGAAAACTCCCAAATACAAAATCTAACAGCACACCGAAAGGAAATAGAAGCAGAACAGCAAAGGCAGCCTAAACCCAGCAGAAGAAGAGAAATCATAAAGATCAGAGCAGATATAAACAATATAGAATCTAAAAAAACTGTAGAGCAGATCAACGAAACCAAGAGTTGGATTTTGAAAACATAAACAAAATTGACAAACCTCTAGCCAGGCTTCTCAAAAAGAAAAGGGAGATGACCCAAATAGACAACATCATGAATGAAAATGGAATTATTACAACCAATCCCTCAGAGATACAAACAATTATCAGGGAATACTATGAAAAATTATATGCCAACAAATTGGACAACCTGGAAGAAATGGACAACTTCCTAAACACCCACACTCTTCCAAAACTCAATCAGGAGGAAATAGAAAGCTTGAACAGACCCATAACCAGCGAAGAAATTGAATCGGTTATCAAAAATCTCCCAACAAATAAGAGTCCAGCACCAGATGGCTTCCCAGGGGAGTTCTACCAGACGTTTAAAGCAGAGATAATAACTATCCTTCTCAAGCTATTCCAAGAAATAGAAAGGGAAGGAAAACTTCCAGACTCATTCTATGAAGCCAGTATTACTTTGATTCCTAAACCAGACAGAGACCCAGTAAAAAAAGAGAACTACAGGCCAATATCTCTGATGAATATGGATGCAAAAATTCTCAATAAGATACTAGCAAATCGAATTCAACAGCATATAAAAAGAATTATTCACTATGATCAAGTGGGATTCATTCCTGGCATGCAGGGCTGGTTCAACATTCGCAAATCGATCAACGTGATACATCACATTAACAAAAAAAAAGAGAAGAACCATATGATCCTGTCAATCGATGCAGAAAAGGCCTTTGACAAAATCCAGCACCCTTTCTTAATAAAAACCCTGGAGAAAGTCGGGATAGAAGGAACATACTTAAAGATCATAAAAGCCATTTATGAAAAGCCCACAGGTAACATCATCCTCAACGGGGAAAAACTGAGAGCTTTTTCCCTGAGATCAGGAACACGACAGGGATGCCCACTCTCACCGCTGTTGTTTAACATAGTGCTGGAAGTTCTAGCATCAGCAATCAGACAACAAAAGGAAATCAAAGGCATCCAAATTGGCAAAGATGAAGTCAAGCTTTCGCTTTTTGCAGATGACATGATATTATACATGGAAAATCCGATAGACTCCACCAAAAGTCTGCTAGAACTGATACATGAATTCAGCAAAGTTGCAGGATACAAAATCAATGTACAGAAATCAGTTGCATTCTTATACACTAACAATGAAGCAACAGAAAGACAAATAAAGAAACTGATCCCATTCACAATTGCACCAAGAAGCATAAAATACCTAGGGATAAATCTAACCAAAGATGTAAAAGATCTGTATGCTGAAAACTATAGAAAGCTTATGCAGGTAATTGAAGAAGATAGAAAGAAATGGAAAGACATTCCCTGCTCATGGATTGGAAGAATAAATATTGTCAAAATGTCAATACTACCCAAAGCTATCTACACATTCAATGCAATCCCAATCAAAATTGCACCAGCATTCTTCTCGAAACTAGAACAAGCAATCCTACAATTCATATGGAACCACAGAAGGCCCCGAAGAGCCAAAGTAATTTTGAAGAAGAAGACCAAAGCAGGAGGCATCACAATCCCAGACTTTAGCCTCTACTACAAAGCTGAAATCATCAAGACAGCATGGTATTGGCATAAACACAGACACATAGACCAATGGAATAGAATAGAAACCCCAGAACTAGACCCACAAACGTATGGCCAACTCATCTTTGACAAAGCAGGAAAGAACATCCAATGGAAAAAAGACAGTCTCTTTAACAAATGGTGCTGGGAGAACTGGACAGCAACATGCAGAAGGTTGAAACTAGACCACTTTCTCACACCATTCACAAAAATGAACTCAAAATGGATAGAGAACCTGAATGTGAGACAGGAAACCATCAAAACCTTAGAGGAGAAAGCAGGAAAAGACCTCTCTGACCTCAGCCGTAGCAATCTCTTACTCGGCACATCCCCAAAGGCAAGGGAATTAAAAGCAAAAGTGAATTACTGGGACCTTATGAAGATAAAAAGCTTCTGCACAGCAAAGGAAACAACCAACAAAACGAAAAGGCAACCAAAGGAATGGGAAAAGATATTTGCAAATGACACATCGGACAAAGGGCTAGTATCCAAAATGTATAAAGAGCTCATCAAACTCCACACCCGAAAAACAAATAACCCAGTGAAGAAATGGGCAGAAAACATGAATAGACACTTCTCTAAAGAAGACATCCGGATGGCCAACAGGCACATGCAAAGATGTTCAACGTCGCTCCTTATCAGGGAAATACAAATCAAAACCTCACTCAGATACCACCTCACACCAGTCAGAGTGGCCAAAATGAAGAAATCAGGAGACTATAGATGCTGGAGAGGATGTGGAGAAACGGGAACCCTCTTGCACTGTTGGTGGGAATGCAAATTGGTGCAGCTGCTCTGCAAAGCAGTGTGGAGGTTCCTTAGAAAATTAAAAATAGACCTAACCTATGGCCCAGCAATAGCACTGCTAGGAATTTATCCAAGGGATACAGGAGTACTGATGCATAGGGGCACTTGTACCCCAATGTTTATAGCAACACTCTCAACAACAGCCAAATTATGAAAGAGCCTAAATGTTCATCAACTGATGAATGGATAAAGAACTTGTGGTTTATATACACAATGGAATACTACGTGGCAATGAGAAAAAATGAAATATGGCCTTTTGTAGCAACGTGGATGGAACTGGAGAGTGTGATGCTAAGTGAAATAAGCCATATAGAGAAAGACAGATACCATATGGTTTCACTCTTAGGTGGATCCTGAGAAGCGTAACAGAAACCCATGGGGGAGGGGAAGGAAAAAAAAAGAGGTTAGAGTGGGAGAGAGCCAAAGCATAAGAGACAGTTAAAAACTGAGAACAAACTGAGGGTTAATGGGGGTGGGAGGGAGGGTAGGGTGGTTGATGGGTATTGAGGAGGGCACCTTTTGGGATGAGCACTGGGTGTTGTATGGAAACCAATTTGACAGTAAATTTCATATATTAAAAAATAACAAAATAAACACACACACACAAAAAAAAAAAAAGACTCTGAAGCAGGCTCCAGGCTTCGAGCTCTCAGCACGAAGCCCGACTAGGGACCCGAACTCGAGAACTGGGAGACCATGACCTGAGCAGAAGCCAAGAGTTGAGGTTTAGGGGAATGAGTCATCCACGTGTCCCCTTTTACCTTTTCTAAAATGAGAATCTTCCAAGGGCACATCAGGGCCCATGGTTCAGAGCAATTCCCTCTGATTTTAATTGGGGATTCTGGATGAGTTCTTGTGACAGCACAATAAGTTGGGCCCTAGGAGCCTTGCAACATGCCTTCCAGATCTAAATTGACAACATGAGATGTAGGTCATGGGAAGACACCCAACAGAGGATATTTGTGTGTAGTTAGGGCCAAAGGGTGTGGGAAGGCAGTTGACCTCACGTCTGGGACAAGGGCAAATGGCGCGACACATTTCCCTCTCAGCCTTCTCCCATTCTCATCTGAAAGGAAACTTTCGTTGTCCTTAGAAGAGCCATTCCCATGCCAATGCTATGTGCTAACTAGGACTTGGTTTGCAGCCCGGGTGAGCCAGTGAGGCTGTCAGTCACACAGTGAGCTCCCAGGCATGCATGGTGAGTTCTCACGCTGCTTCCGTGCCCACCAAGGGAAATTATTTTCTGCCAACCCACAGGAAAGATAGCTCTGCTCTCAGAGAGCACTTACTGCTTGGCCTCAGATTCTGAAGAGCACACAATCCACGCTTACGAGCTATGTTCCAGGACCTGGTCAGTGCAGACAGTGGCCCGTCACCATCGAATGCATAACAGAAACGGTTGCAAACACTTGAGCGACAGCCTGGAGCATGGACCCACTACCCCTGAGTCCCTGCTGCCTCTGTCTCCTGATGGGAACGGCAGGAAAAACATCCAAGGCCAGAAGCTGTCCCTCTGTTGCAGAGGGACATAGGCAGACCCATTGCGGACTGGACTTTCCAGAGGTTTTCCCTTTAGAGTTTGAGTTTTTCTCTCGCCTCAGGTGTTCTTCCTCCTTAGGCAGGACCTTGCCAGGAAATTGTCATTCTAGACACTTCATTCTCACCTGCGTCCCTGTCTCTTCAGTAATGAATCACTTTGGCCATTCACATTTCCGTTTCAATGAGTCCCGTTTTTTCGGTATACAAAGACCCTTGTCTCTGGGTGCCATTCAGAGCCTTTTTCCCAGGAAATATCCGGACATGTGGAACCTGGGTCCTCGTGTGGCCCTCCCATGTTTCTTTACCAATTTCCCTGTTTTGACTTAGGAGCCATAGAGCTGTCACTCACTCGACCCGTGCCCAGGGATACGTTTTCCCACCGGCCTGGGCACGTCGCAGGTGGGGCCCAGCAAAGCAGCTCAACCACTCCTAGAGACAGCACTTGCACTTACCCGTCCTTGATTTACCTTCCATCTGGGGCACAGATGGCCCGCAGGACCACAGGTATCATGATTGGGAGCAGGTCACGACCAATAGAGTTTAGAAAGGAGAAAGTTTCATATTCTGAGCATTCTAATCATGCTCACTTGCTGTCCAAGTGCGGTCATTTTACTATCCACTTTACTTTCCCCACATGTGCCTTGGCACATACACACTGATGATGTTTTCAAGAAAAAGTAGACCCTAGGTAAGTGACGATGGAGAAAGAAGCAAAGGGGTAGAGACAGCTCTGCCATGGGGCAGCCGCATCCATTTGTTTGGCTGCATGCTCAATGGCCCAAACATGGGCAAGGAATGCCTGAAATGAGTAGGTGCCTGCTGGACCCATGGGCCATCCTTGGCGCAGCCTCGAGAAGAAAGGACGAGAGTGCTCAGGGGGCACCTCGAATTATGATGAGCTAAGTCCCCTTAGTTAGACAACAGCTACAGAACAAATGTTTTCAGCGTTCTCCTGTAGAGTGTTGGGATTCTCCAGAGTTCCACCTAATCATAATGGGTCCACTGGCCTTGATTCTCCATCAACGACTTATATCTCCGTCACCCTACTAGAGCCTCTCGCGTTTTCCAGCCTCTGGAAAAGGCAAGAAGTAACGTAAAATGGGAAGTTGTTACACTCTCTGAATGATACTCAGGACAAGATCTATTCATTTTAAAACAGGGCAACCTGAATGATATGTGAACAGACGAGGCAACGCTGTGCTGTTACCAACCTCTGCATTTCTTGCAGGCATATGACACGCTGGCCAACACCGCGACTCAGTACATCCTTCTTATAGGTGAATCCTGGCTTTCATCAACACAACCCACCATAACTAATCATTTGCTGTGAGGGTACACATGTGAGAGGTCTTTAGTGCTCCAAACAGGGGCTGGGAGAAGTGAACTGGTAAGGAGGCAAACACCAGGTGCTGCCCCAATGGGCTCCAGCCTAGGTGCCAGTCCCTGCCTTCTACCACAGTCCTTGCAAGGGCGGCTGTGGAACTAGTCCTTGCAGCCAGAACTCTCACTCTGGCTATTGTGGAGTATGCTGAAGGAGGACAGGAATGCACAGGCCAATGCCAAGTTTGCCACACCATGAGCACCGAATGGCTTTGCTGGACCACTGAGGTTGCTCGGGCACTGCCTTGACGCACAGGGCTGTTCATGCCTTGGCACCTGTCCCAGGAACCTCCTTGTGCTGGGGACCTGCACCCACCACCTATGCCCCCTGGGTCCCACTGGCCCCTCTGTGCCCCAGAAGGAAGGTAAACCCAAGTCTGAATCAGTGCAAGTACAGCCATTAGCAGGGTCTGGCTTGCCTTGCTTGGGGACCCTGACCAACACGCATAGGATGGTGTGAAAATCAATCCCTGGGTGTGGGTTTCGTGAGTCACAGCTCCAATGGCTCCTAAATCTACACGGGGACATAGTTAGACATAGAGCCTTGGGAAGGGAGTGGCCATAACCAGGGCCTCATTTTTCAATATTTCAATAGGAATGGGGTCAATCTGAAAAGGGGCTGTGTAGCTTCGTGTTCCCTCCACACAGTAGGTGGCCAGCCCCCTTTCCATCCTCTGGACCAGAAAAATTGCCAATGTTCTAATCTGGGCTTTTCCAATGGCCTAGGCCCCTGAATGACTGCATGGTTTTGACAGCAACTTGCCAGGGACCCTGTGACCTAACCTAGACACGGTCACAAAAATGGGACTAGGATAACCAGATGAACACCAGGGACCAGCCTCTGAAAACATGGAAGATGGAATGCACCCAACGAGGAACTACTTTGAAACTAGAGCAAAGTGGTGAAAATAGATTCACGGAGGGCCAGAGGTCTTAAGTAGGAATCAGAAAGGGCTGTGGTGGTAATGCAGTGACTACAGCAAAAGGCTAGCAAGCTGGCTGTCTCAGGGATAAGCAACACCTGTGGGCTTTGGTGAAGAGGCCCTTTACTGGCTATACACGGGAGCTCTGTGAACAAGGGGCCGGCCTTCCTCCTTTAGAAAGAGAGGGAATTCCCTGGACCTGGGTCTGTTTCTTGCCCTTTCCTTCAGAGGACAGTGGCAGCAGTGATTCAGCTGTAGCTGTTTGGGGCCCCAGGCTGATGATCAACTGGTTAGAACATGACCTGGCTCCAACATTTACTACAAAGTCCCTTTGGGCACCATCCAGTGTCTTAGGCAGAGTGCACATGCATGAGCCATCTACTCAGCAGGAGGAAGGCACCTCTGGTAGCCAGGGGAGGGTGACCTGCTGGCTTCCCTTCCCTGCCATGACTCTAGCTGACTAAGTACCAAGCCCCCGGGGACAGACGGGCTACCGTCTGGGATACCAGACACTGATCGTGGTCAATTGGCTCAGGAACTCACTGTCAACCCCACACCAATTTTTGGACCTGGACTGTGTACCTGACACAGACCCATTAATCCTGCTAAAATGTAGTTCAGAGTACTTTTCTCAGGCTCTGGCTCAGAATGGCCCACAGACAGAACCTAGTTTGAACACAAGAGCAATACCATGCAAGTTGACACCCCGAGGACCAAAGCTTTTCATTACAGTAGTGAATGGGTAGGGGTAGAATTCATGGCCTCCTGCTATCGCCTGGCAGGCTGACAGTGTGAGCAGGAAGAAACCCGTGAGGGTGTGATAAAAGGAAACCTCCACTATCTACACCTGAGCATGCAGTTCTGCAGGAGGTGTGTTTTCTTCCTTCAGAAAGAGAGGCAGAAAGGGATTTGCTGGTTTGTCCTGTCCTTCCCATCAGGAAAGAGATGCACCATTGATGCAGAGGCAAGGGGTTCTGCTGCTAGATGTTTGGCACGTGTTTGGAACCTGGACCTGATGCAGTGGTCGTTGAAGGTGCCCCTTCTGTGCTGCCCAGGTCCAGAAGCATATTGTGCCAAGGGGAACCATCTCTGAGTCCAAATGAAGGGAGGTCCACCCTTCACTGCCTTTACCCAGGGCTGGCCAAGCACCAAGCACTCAGGGAGAGACAAGAGGGACATCCTTCCTTACACTGGAAGTTACTGTTTGCTCTCCCATAGCACAGGACCAGAGCAAGAGCTTAGCGCCAACCTTTGGGCTCGGCTTGGGTGAAGGGAGTGAAAGCCCAGGCATCCCGCAATGTGTCCCACGGTTTGGAAAATAACAAATTGGTGGCAATGGCTCCAAGGGAGACCAAGGCTCTACATTACAGATGCTTTACCTGCACCAGAGCCAGGTTCCAAACACTTGAAGGTCTACAAGCAGACCTCCAATCACTGAAGGAATACTGTATAGTCCATCTATACTTGATGGACAGGGCAGGAGAAAAGGCAATGGACAGAAGAATTCCGGGCTTACCAACCTCCTAGATAAACACTGCTTGCAGCTGGGGCATCAGGTTTAGTGAGGGGACATTTGTCTGGGTGCAACTCGTTGGAGTGTCTTACATTTGAGGTTATGCTGGTCGCTTTATCCTTTGCTTTTTCCTTGTCTACTGGGTAAGAAAGATCGTTGGGCCTCTGTGTATCCAGGTCCATTTCTGGTCTTTTCTCAAAGTACATTTCAGCTGGTAGGCATTTGGGGCCAGATTTTAGTACAAATTCTTTCACAATTTAGGTGAGGGTTTGGGTCAAGTTCTCTGGATTCTGGGATACTTTGGGCTACGGGGCCTCTCATCTCGTGTGTTTCAGAACCATGCGAACATCAGGAAACCTAGCGAAGTGGAGGGGGCCAGCACAGAATGTTGGCCTCTATGCGAGCCCAGAGGAGTTAGAAAACAAGTCTTACTTCGGCAACAAAGAAACTGTGAGCCATACGGTACTTTCTCAGTTGTATCCCGTTCTCATTTGAATTCCAGAAGGAGATTTCCTCTGGACTGGGCTTCCAGGTAAAAACAGGGGTTTTATTCCCCCTTCCCCGCTGCAGAGGTGCTTCCTATTCTGAGGACAGGCAGCTTCACATAGATTCTACTAGTCACTCTATTCTTTGCTTGCTCTCGTTCTCATAGTTCAGGAGGAACTTTGGCCTTCCATGTGTCCATTCCCATTCTGTCACTGGTTTGCTTTCCTTTGTGAATCCTGATTTCAAACATTTTTCATTTTTGAGTGAGAATGAGAGAGAGAGAGAGAGAGACAGAGAGAGAGAGAGAGCTAGCAGGTGTGGGGTAGGGACAGAAAGAGGGAGACACCCGACCCGAAGCAGGCTCCATGCTGTGAGCACAAAGCCTGATGCGGGGCATGGGCTCACAAGGATGAAATCATGACCTGAGCTGAAATCACGACTCAGCCACTTAACCGACTGAGCCATCCATGTGCCCATCCCTTGTGGTTCATCTATTTATATGCTGGTTCCACTAGGCACAATGGGCCTGTCAATAACTCAGTGGAAAACCAGGGATTGGTGGAAAGTTCCCATGTTGTTCCAATGCTGTCTGAAAGCATTCTGCATCTGCTACACAGAAGGATCCACTGACCTCCCCTATCCCCCCTAACCTACCACACCCGCACAGACACATATTGAAGACAAGTTGGCATGGGAATGGCAGAATTGAAACACTATCTTCTACAGATGCCCGCGTTCTGAAGAGTAGACAGTTCACCCATTTGCAGAATCCTTCAGGCCCTGCAGAATGTGCAGGAAGAGCCCATGCAAGCACGAGTACAACAGAGGCACTTTCCAAACACTTGAGGGTCAGCCACAACCTACAAGCTGCTAAATGTATAGGATGACTGTCTCAGAGGAGAGTGCAAAAAGAAAAAGAAAAAGAAAAATCCAATGCCAGAAACTTTCCATCTCCTTTTGAAGGAACAACGCAGGAGGTCTCCTTTGTTGTAGCCCCCACAGTGTTCTTACTGCTGAGACAACTATCTTGTCCGGAGATTCTGCTAGTCGCTTCATTTTTTTTTTGCTATATGCCATTCTCTTTGGTTCATAAAGAAATTTGGCCTTCTGTGTATTCTCCCCCACCCTGCTGCTCTTTTCCAAACTCAGTTGTCCCTGTTGTCCATTCAGGCACACTGTCCCAGAGCCATTTCCTCTACGTTTATCTAGGTGTTCTGGCCCCGTTCTTGTCACTCTAGGATATGCTGGGCCACAGGATATGATGAAAAATTGCCTTTCAGGAGGCAAAAGGGAAAATGCACTATCGGGGCCTCATCAAAATAACACGCTTCTGCACAGCGAAGGAAACAGTCCTCAATACTAAAGGGCGACCGAGAGAATGGGAGAAGCTATGTGCCAATTACATATCAGATAATGGGTTCGTATCCAAAATCTAGAAAGAACTTATCAGGGTAGACACCCCATAAACAAACACTCCAGTGAAGAAATGAGCCACAGACATGAAGAGACACTGCTCCAAAGAAGACTTGCAGATGGCCACCCGACACATGAAAAAAATGCTCAACATCACTCATCATCAGGGAATTACACATCAAAACCACAACGGGATACCACCTTATACCTGCCAGAAAGACCAACATTGACAACGGAGGCAACATCTGAGGTTGGCGAGGCTGTGGAGAAACAGGATCTCTTTGCATTGCTGGTGGGAATGCAAGCGGGGCAGCCACTCTGGACATTACTCAAAAAATTAAAAATGGAAACTCCCTACGACCCAGCAATTGCACTACTACGTATTTATGCAAGGGAGACAGGAAGGCTGTTTCGGAAGGGCACATGCGCCCCAACTTTACTAACAGCACTGTCAGCAACAGCCAATGTATGGAAAGAGCCCAAATGTCCATCGATGAATGAATGGATAAAGAAGGTGTGGTCGATATATACAATGGAGTGTTGCTCAGCAGTCACAAAGAATGTCATCTTGCCTTTTGCACCTACATTGATAGAACTAGAGGGTTTTATGGTATGCGACAGTAGTCAGAGAAAAACAACTATCAAGAGATTTCACTCATCTGAGACCTTTAAGACACAGAACAGATGAACATAAAGGAAGGGAGGCACAAATAATCTCCAAAGAGGGAGGGGGCCAAAACATAAGAGACTCTTAAATATGGAGAACACACAGAGGGTCCCTGGAGGTGTTGTGGGAGGGGGTGTGGGTAACTGGGTAAGAAGTATTAAGGAATCTACTCTTGAAATCATTGTTGCACTAGAGGCTAACTAATTTGGATGGAACTCAAAACGTAAAAGAAAAGAAAAGAAAAGAAAAGAAAAGAAAAGAAAAGAAAAGAAAAGAAAAGAAAAGAAATTGCCTTTCAGTACCCTGTTGGCAAAGATAAGCCCAGGGCGTTTCAAGGTGCCCAGCAGGAATGCATGTGTGTACACAGGGTCAGAGGGATCAGGAGGGAGCTATCCTTCCTTCTGGGACAAGAGGCACATGGAGCTGGACAGTTGCTTCTCAACTTTATCTCATTCTCAGCTGAAAGGAAAGCCTTTGGCCGTGTGTGTAGCCATTCCATTTCCCTGGCTGTATTGACAATTACGTGTTGGGTCCCAGGCAAGGCCAAGGAGGCCATCCCCCACATAGGGAGTGCCCAGGCATTCCTAATGAGCTCTGACTCTTGTCTGGGCTAAACCAAGAGCAATCAGTTTCTGATATCCCCCAGGAAAGATTGCCTTCCTGGGAGTACTTGGTGTCTGGCTGGCTGAGAAAAGAAATGTTGGTTAGCCAACGTGTCTCCCTCCCTGCATGTTAAGGATGCTTTCACTCTGAAGACCAGTTGGCTCCCCGTAGGCACCAGTTGCGAGGACCTTGTTAGCACTGAAAGACACCATTCAAGAACTACTGCACCACAGGCCAGTTCACAACACTTGAACACAACACCACGCCCCTGGTAACACTGCTGCCTCTCTCCTTTGATCAAGGGACAAAAGGAAAAGAGTGAACTCCCGAAGCTTTTCTTCTCTTTGCCGAGTAAGAATAAGGTATCTTGCCATCAAGACTCCTACTGCAAAGAGTGGAGGCTTCCCTTTGCACTTGCCCATAGGTGTTTCTTATTCCTGACACAGTCAGCTTGCCAGGAGATTGTAGGGGCCATTTCATCCACAGAATTATCCCATTTGCATCTCTCATAGGAACACTGTGTCTCTATGTACCTACTCCACCATTGTCCTCTCATTTGTGTTTTTTTATTACTTTTCAGACAGAAGGACAGACAGAGAGGAAGAGAGAGGAGAGGGAGACAGAGACAGAGAGAGCAGGCAGTGAGGGGTAGAGTGGGACAGATGATCCCAAGGCGTCTCCCTGCTCACAGGAGAGAACTGAGGTGGGGGAGGGCTTGCAAACCATAAGATCATGACTTTAGCAATGAAGCAATGTTGAACCAATGAGTCACCCAAGAGCCCCCGTAGCACCATGTCTTTTAACAGTTTAAAACATTTATTTCACTTTTGAGAGAGTGAGTGAGATAAAGAGAGAGAGAGAGGGACATTGCAAGCAGAAAAGGGCTGAGAGAGAGACAAAGACTCTGAAGCAGGAGTTCCGGAAGATGGCGGCGTAGGAGGACGCTGGACTCACCGCTCGTCCTGCTGATCACTTAGATTCCACCTACACCTGCCTTAAGAACCCAGAAAACCGCCATAGGGTTAGCAGAACGGAGTCTCCGGAGCCAAGAGCAGACGAGAGACCCACGGAAGAGGGTAGGACGGGCGGCGAGGCGGTGCGTGCTCCAAGGACTGGCGGGAGGGAGCCGGGGCGGAGGGGCGGCTCGCCGGCCAAGCAGAGTCCCCGAGTCTGGCTGGGAAAAGCGAAGGGGCCGGAAGGACTGTGTTCCGACAGCAAGCGCGACTTAGCGTCTGGGAGGTCATAAGTTAACAGCTCTGCTCAGAAAGCGGGAAGGCTGCAGGACAAGGGAGGGAGAGCTGCTGAGCACCCGGACGGCAGAGCTCAGCTTAGCGGGGAACAAAGGCGCTCGCCAGCGCCATCTCCCCCACCCATCCCCCAGCCAGAATCCCAAATGGAACCAGTTCTTGCAGGGAACTTGCTCGCTCAGCGCAAACACCCAACTCTGTGCTTCTGCAGAGCCAAACCTCCGGCAGCGGATCTGACTCCCTCCCACTGCCACAGGGCCCCTCCTGAAGTGGATCACCTAAGGAGAAGCGAGCTAAGCCTGCCCCTCCTGCCCCCGTGCACCTTGCCTACCCACCCCAGCTAATACGCCAGATCCCCAGCACCACAAGCCTGGCAGTGTGCAAGTAGCCCAGACGTGCCACGCCACCCCACAGTGAATCCCGCCCCTAGGAGAGTGGAAGACAAGGCACACACCAGTCTGACTGTGGCCCCAGCGGTGGGCTGGGGCAGACATCAGGTCGGACTGCGGCCCCGCCCACCAACTCCAGTTACACACCACAGCAAGGGGGAAGTGCCCTGCGGGTCCTCACCACTCCAGGGACTATCCAAAATGACCAAAGGGAAGAATTCCCCTCAGAAGGATCTCCAGGAAATAACAACAGCTAATGAACTGATCAAAAAGGATTTAAATAATATAACAGAAAGTGAATTTAGAATACTAGTCATAAAATTAATCGCTGGGCTTGAAAACAGTATACAGGACAGCAGAGAATCTCTTGCCACAGAGATCAAGGGACTAAGGAACAGTCACGAGGAACTGAAAAACGCTTTAAACGAAATGCAAAACAACATGGAAACCATGACGGCTAGGATTGAAGAGGCAGAGGAGAGAATAGGTGAACTAGAAGGTAATGTGATGGAGAAAGAGGAAGCTGAAAGAGAGATAAAAAAATCCAGGAGTATGAGGGGAAAATTAGAGAACTAAGTGATACACTAAAAAGAAATAATATACGCATAATTGGTATCCCAGAGGAGGAAGAGAGAGGGAAAGGTGCTGAAGGGGTACTTGAAGACATTATAGCTGAGAACTTCCCTGAACTGGGGAAGGAAAAAGGCATTGAAATCCAAGAGGCACAGAGAACTCCCTTCAGACGTAACTTGAATCGATCTTCTGCACGACATATCATAGTGAAACTGGCAAAATACAAGGATAAAGAGAAAATTCTGAAAGCAGCAAGGGATAAACGTGCCCTCACATATAAAGGGAGACCTATCAGACTCGTGACTGATCTCTCCTTTGAAACTTGGCAGGCCAGAAAGGCTTGGCACGATATCTTCAGTGTGCTAAACAGAAAAAATATGCAGCCGAGAATCCTTTATCCAGCAAGTCTGGCATTTAGAATAGAAGGAGAGATAAAGGTCTTCCCAAACAAACAAAAACTGAAGGAATTTGTCACCACGAAACCAGCCCTACAAGAGATCCTAAGGGGGATCCTGTGAGACAAAGTACCAGAGACATCACTACAAGCATAAAACATACAGACATCACAATGACTCTAAACCCGTATCTTTCTAGAATAACACTGAATGTAAATGGATTAAATGCGCCAGCCAAAAGACATAGGGTATCAGAATGGATAAAAAAACAAGACCCATCCATTTGCTGTCTACAAGAGACTCATTTTAGATCTGAGGACACCTTTAGATTGAGAGTGAGGGGATGGAGAACTATTTATCATGCTACTGGAAGCCACAAGAAAGCTGGAGTAGCCATACTTATATCAGACAAACTAGACTTTCAATTAAAGGCTGTAACAAGAGATGAAGAAGGGCATTATATAATAATTACAGGGTCTATCCATCAGGAAGAGCTAACAGTTATAAGTGTCTATGCGCCAAATACCGGAGCCCCCAGATATATAACACAATTACTCATAAACATAAGCAACCTTATTGATAAGAATGTGGTCATTGCAGGGGACTTTAACACCCCACTTACAGAAATGGATAGATCACCTAGACACACAGTCAATAAAGAAACAAGGGCCCTGAATGATACATTCGATCAGATGGACTTGACAGATATATTTAGAACTCTGCATCCCAAAGCAACAGAATATACTTTCTTCTCGAGTGCACATGGAACATTCTCCAAGATAGATCATATACTGGGTCACAAAACAGCCCTTCATCAGTTTACAAGAATTAAAATTATGCCCTGCATACTTTCAGACCACAATGCTATGAAGCTTGAAATCAACCACAGGAAAAGTCTGGAAAACCTCCAAAAGCATGGAGGTGAAAGAACACCCTACTAACGAAGGAGTGGGTCAACCAGGCAATTAGAGAAGAAAGTAAAAAATATATGGAAACAAACGAAAATGAAATTACAACAATCCAAACGCTTTGGGATGCAGCGAAGACAGTCCTGAGAGGAAAATACATTGCAATCCAGGCCTATCTCAAGAAACAGGAAAACTCCCAAATACAAAATCTAACAGCACACCTAAAGGAAACAGAAGCAGAACAGCAAAGGCAGCCTAAACCCAGCAGAAGAAGAGAAATCATAAATTTCAGAGCAGAAATAAACAATATAGAATCTAAAAAAACTGTAGAGCAGATCAACGAAACCAAGAGTCGGCTTTTTGAAAAAATAAACAAAATTGACAAACCTCTAGCCAGGCTTCTCAAAAAGAAAAGGGAGATGACCCAAATAGATAACATCATGAATGAAAATGGAATTATTACAACCAATCCCTCAGAGATACAAACAATTATCAGGGAATACTATGAAAAATTATATGCCAACAAATTGGACAACCTGGAAGAAATGGACAAATTCCTAAACACCCACACTCTTCCAAAACTCAATCAGGAGGAAATAGACAGCTTGAACAGACCCATAACCAGCGAAGAAATTGAACCGGTTATCACAAATCTTCCAACAAATAAGAGTCCAGGACCAGATGGCTTCCCAGGGGAGTTCTACCAGACGTTTAAAGCAGAGATAATACCTATCCTTCTCAAGCTATTCCAAGAAATAGAAAGGGAAGGAAAACTTCCAGACTCATTCTATGAAGCCAGTATTACTTTGATTCCTAAACCAGACAGAGACCCAGTAAAAAAAGAGAACTACAGGCCACTATCTCTGATGAATATGGATGCAAAAATTCTCAATAAGATACTAGCAAATCGAATTCAACAGCATATAAAAAGAATTATTCACTATGATCAAGTGGGATTCATTCCTGGCATGCAGGGCTGGTTCAACATTCGCAAATCGATCAACGTGATACATTACATTAACAAAAAAAAAGAGAAGAACCATATGATCCTGTCAATCGATGCAGAAAAGGCCTTTGACAAAATCAACACCCTTTCTTAATAAAAACCCGGGAGAAAGTCGGGATAGAAGGAACATACTTAAAGATCATAAAAGCCATTTATGAAAAGCCCACAGGTAACATCATCCTCAACGGGGAAAACCTGAGAGCTTTTCCCCTGAGATCAGGAACACGACAGGGATGCCCACTCTCACCGCTGTTGTTTAACATAGTGCTGGAAGTGCTAGCATCAGCAATCAGACAACAAAAGGAAATCAAAGGGATCCAAATTGGCAAAGATGAAGTCAAGCTTTCGCTTTTTGCAGATGCCATGATATTATACATGGAAAATCCGATAGACTCCACCAAAAGTCTGCTAGAACTGATACATGAATGCAGCAAAGTTGCGGGATACAAAATCAATGTACAGAAATCAGTTGCATTCTTATACACTAACAATGAAGCAAGAGAAAGACAAAGAAACTGATCCCATTCACAATTGCACCAAGAAGCATAAAATACCTAGGGATAAATCTAACCAAAGATGTAAAAGATCTGTATGCTGAAAACTATAGAAAGCTTATGCAGGTAATTGAAGAAGATAGAAAGAAATGGAAAGACATTCCCTGCTCATGGATTGGAAGAATAAATATTGTCAAAATGTCAATACTACCCAAAGCGATCTACACATTCAATGCAATCCCAATCAAAATTGCACCAGCATTCCTCTCGAAACTAGAACAAGCAATCCTAAAATTCATATGGAACCACAAAAGGCCCCGAAGAGCCAAAGTAATTTTGAAGAAGAAGACCAAAGCAGGAGGCATCACAATCCCAGACTTTAGCCTCTACTACAAAGCTGTAATCATCAAGACAGCATGGTATTGGCATAAACACAGACACATAGACCAATGGAATAGAATAGAAACCCCAGAACTAGACCCACAAACGTATGGCCAACTCATCTTTGACAAAGCAGGAAAGAACATCCAATGGAAAAAAGACAGTCTCTTTAACAAATGGTGCTGGGAGAACTGGACAGCAACATGCAGAAGGTTGAAACTAGACCACTTTCTCACACCATTCACAAAAATAAACTCAAAATGGATAAAGAACCTGAATGTGAGACAGGAAACCATCAAAACCTTAGAGGAGAAAGCAGGAAAAGACCTCTCTGACCTCAGCCGTAGCAAACGCTTACTCGGCACATCCCCAAAGGCAAGGGAATTAAAAGCAAAAGTGAATTACTGGGACCTTATGAAGATAAAAAGCTTCTGCACAGCAAAGGAAACAACCAACAAAACTACAAGGCAACCAAAGGAATGGGAGAAGATATTTGCAAATGACACATCGGACAAAGGGCTAGTATCCAAAATCTATAAAGAGCTCATCAAACTCCACACCCGAAAAACAAATAACCCAGTGAAGGAAAGGGCAGAAAACATGAATAGACACTTCTCTAAAGAAGACATCCGGATGGCCATCAGGCACATGCAAAGATGTTCAACGTCGCTCCTTATCAGGGAAATACAAATCAAAACCACACTCAGATACCACCTCACGCCAGTCAGAGTGGCCAAAATGAAGAAATCAGGAGACTATAGATGCTGGAGAGGATGTGGAGAAACGGGAACCCTCTTGCACTGATGGTGGGAATACAAATTGTTGCAGCCGCTCTGGAAAGCAGTGTGGAGATTCCTCAGAAAATTAAAAATAGACCTACCCTATGTCCCAGCAATACCACTGCTAGGAATTTATCCAAGGGATATAGGAGTACTGATGCATAGGGGCACTTGTACCCCAATGTTTATAGCAGCACTCTCAACAACAGCCAAATTATGGAAAGAGCCTAAATGTCCATCAACTGATGAATGGATAAAGAACACGTGGTGTATATACAAAATGGAATACTGCGTGGCAATGAGAAAAAATGAAATATGGCCTTTTGTAGCAACGTGGATGGAACTGGAGAGTGTGATGCTAAGTGAAATAAGCCATAAAGAGAAAGACAGATACCATATGGTTTCACTCTTATGTGGATCCTGAGAAATGTAACAGAAACCCATGGGAGAGGGGAAGGAAAAAAAAAAAGAGGTTAGAGTGGGAGAGAGCCAAAGCATAAGAGACTGTTAAAAACTGAGAACAAACTGAGGGGTGATGGGGGTGGGAGGGAGGGTAGGGTGGTTGATGGGTATTGAGGAGGGCACCTTTTGGGATGAGCACTGGGTGTTGTATGGAAACCAATTTGACACTAAATTTCATATATTAAAAAATAAAAAAATAAACACACACACAAAAAAAAAAAAAAAGAAAAGAAAAAGAAAAGACTCTGAAGCAGGCTCCAGGCTTCGAGCTCTCAGCACAAAGCCCGACCAGGGACCCGAACTAGAGAACTAGGAGACCATGACCTGAGCAGAAGCCAATAGTTGAGGTTTAAGGGAATGAGTCATCCAGGTGCCCCCTTTTACCCTTTCTAAAATGAGAATCTTCCATTGGCACATCAGGGCCCATGGTTCAGAGCAATTCCCTCTGATTTTAATTGGGGATTCTGGATGAGTTCTTGTGACAGCACAATAACTTGGGCCCTAGGAGCATTGCAACATGCCTTCCAGATCTAAATTGCCAACATGAGATGTAGGTCAGGGGAAGGTACCCAACAGAGGATATTTGTGTGTAGTTAGGGCCAAAGGGTGTGGGAAGGCAGTTGACCTCACGTCTGGGACAAGGGCAAATGACGCGACACATTTCCCTCTCACCCTTCTCCCATTCTCATCTGAAAGGAAACTTTCGTTGTCCTTAGAGCCATTCCCATGCCAATGCTATGTGCTAACTAGGACTTGGTTTGCGGCCCGGGTGAGCCAGTGAGGCTGTCAGTCACACAGTGAGCTCCCAGGCATGCATGGTGAGTTCTCACGCTGCTTCCGTGCCCACCAAGGGAAATTTTTTTCTGACAACACACAGGAAACATAGCCCTGCTCTCAGAGAGCACTTACTGCTTGGCCTCAGATTCTGAAGAGCACACAATCCACGCATACGAGCTATGTTCCAGGACCTGGTCAGTGCAGACAGGGGCCCTTCACCATCGAATGCATAACAGAAACGGTTGCAAACATTTGAGCAACAGCTTGGAGCATGGACCCACTACCCCTGAATCCCTGCTGCCTCTGTCTCCTGATGGGAACGGAAGGAAAAACAGCCAAGGCCAGAAGCTGTCCCTCTGTTGCAGAAGGACATAGGCAGACCCATTGCAGACTGGACTTTCCAGAGGTTTTCCCTTTTCCAGAGAGTTTTAGTTTTTCTCTCGCCTCAGGTGTTCTTCCTCCTTACGCAGGACCTTGCCAGGAAATTTTCTTTCTAGACACTTCATTCTAACCTGCAACCCCGTCTCTTCAGTGATGAATCACTTTGGCCATTCGCATTTCCGTTTCAATGAATAGCCTCTTTTCGGTATACGAAGACCCTCATCTTTGGGTGCCATTAAGAGCCTGTGTCCCAGAGAAATATCCGGACATGTGGAACCCGGGACCTCCTGTGGCCCTCCCATGTTTCTTTATCTACCAATTTCCCTGTTTTGACTTAGGAGCCATAGGGCTGTCACTCACTCGACCCGTGCGCAGGGATACGTTTTCCAACCGGCCTGGGCACGTCGCAGGTGGGGCCCAGCAAAGCAGTTCATCCACTCCTAGACACAGCACTTGCACTTACCCGTCTTGGATTTACCTTCCATCTGGGGCACAGATGGCCCGCAGGACCACAGGTATCATGATTGGGTGCAAGTCACGCCCAATAGAGTTTAGAAATGAGAAAGTCTCATATTCTGAGCATTCTAATCATGCTCACTTGCTGTCCAAGTGCGGTCATTTTACTATCCAGTTCACTATCCCCACATGTGCCTTGGCACATACACACTGATGAAGTTTTCAAAAAAAAGTAGACCCTAGGGAAGTGACGAGGGAGAAAGAAGCAACGGGGTTGAGACAGCTCTGCCATGGGGCAGCAACATCCATTTGCTTGGCTGCATGCTCAATGGCCCAAACATGGACAAGGAATGCCTGAAATGAGTAGGTGCCTGCTGGACCCATGGGCCATCCTTGGCGCAGCCTCCAGAAGAAATGACGAGGGTGCTCTGGGGACACTTCGAATTATGATGAGCTAAGTTCCCTTAGTTAGACAACAGCTACAGAACAAATGTTTTCAGCGTTCTGCTGTAGAGTGTTGGGATTCTCCAGAGTTCCACCTAATCATAATGGGTCAACTGGCCTTGGCTCTCCCTCAACGACTTATATCTCCGTCACCCTACCAGAGCCTCTCGCGTTTTCAAGCCTCTGGAAAAGGCAAGAACTAACGTAAAATGGGAAGTTGTTACACTCTCTGAATGATACTCAGGGCAAGATCTATTCATTTTAAAACAGGGCAACCTGAATGATATGTGAACAGACGAGGAAACGCTGTGCTGTTACCAACCTATGACTTTTTGCAGGCATATTGCACGCTGGCCAACACTGCGACTCAGTACATACTTCTTACAGGGTAATCCTGGCTTTCATCAGCACAACCCACCATAACTATCCATTTCCTGTGAGGGTACACATGTGAGAGGCCTTTAGTGCTCCAAACAGGGACTGGGAGAAGTGAACTGGTAAGGAGGCAAACACCAGGTGCTGCCCCAATGGGCTCCACCCTAGGTGCCAGTCCCTGCCTTCTACCACAGTCCTTGCAAGGGCGGCTGTGGACCTAGTCCTTGCAGCCAGAACTCTCACTGTGGCTATTGTGGAGTATGCTGAAGGAGGACAGCAATGCACATGCCAATGCCAAGGTTGGCACACCATGAGCACCGAATGGATTTGCTGGACCACTGAGGTTGCTCGGGCACTGCCTTGACGCACAGGGCTGTACATGCCTTTGCACCTGTCGCAGGAACCTCCCTGTGCTGGGGACCTGCACCCACCACCTTGGCCCCCTCTTTCCCACTGGCCCCTCTGTGCCCCAGAAGGAAGGTAAACCCAAGTCTGAGTCAGTGCAAGTACAGCCATTAGCAGGGGCTGGCTTGCCTTGGTTGGGGCCCATGTCCTACACGCATAGGGTGGTGTGAAAATCAATCCCTGGGTGTGGGTTGAGTGAGTCACAGCTCCAATGGCTCCTAAATCTACACGGGGACATAGTTAGACATAGAGCCTTGGGAAGGGAGTGGCCATAACCAGGGCCTCATTTTTCAATATTTCAATAGGAATGGGGTCAATCTGGAAAGGGGCTGTGTAGCTTCGTGTTCCCTCCACAAAGTAGGCGGCCAGCCCCCTTTCCATCCTCTGGACGAGAAAATTTGCCAATGTTCTAATCTGGGCCTTTCCAATGGCCTAGGCCCCTGAATGACTGCATGGTTTTGGCAGCAACTTGCCAGGGTCCCTGTGACCTAACCTAGACACCGTCACAAAAATGGGACTATGATACCCAGCTGAATACCAGGGACCAGCCTCTGAAAACATGGAAGATGTTATGCACCCAGCGAGGAACTACTTGGTACTAGAGCAAAGTGGTGAAAATTGATTCACGGAGGGCCAGAGGTCTTAAGTAGGAATCAGAAAGGGCTGTGGTGGTAATGCAGTGACTACAACAAAAGGCTAGCAAGCTGGCTGTCTCAGGGATAAGCAACACCTGTGGGCTTTGGTGAAGGGGCCCTTTACTGGCTATACCCGGGAGCTCTGTGAACAAGGGGCCTGCCTTCCTCCTTTAGAAAGAGAGGGAATTCCCTGGACCTGGGTCTGTTTCTTGCCCTTTCCTTCAGAGGACAGTGGCAGCAGTGATTCCGCTGTGGCTGTTTGGGGCCCCAGGCTGATGATCAACTGGTTAGAACCTGGCCTGGCTCCAACATTTACTACATCGTCACTTTGGGCACCATCCAGTGGCTAAGGCAGAGTGCACATGCATGAGCCATCTACTCAGCAGTAGGAAGGCACCTCTGGTAGCCAGGGGAGAGTGACCAGCTGGCTACCCTTCCCTGCCATGACTCTAGCTGACTAAGCACCAAGCCCCCGGGGACAGACGGGCTACCATCTGGGATACCAGACACTGATCGTGGTCAATTGGCTCAGGAACTCCCTGGCAACACCACACCAATTTTTGGACCTGGACTGTGTACCTGACACAGACCCATTGAGCCTGCAAACATGTAGTTCAGAGTACATTTCTCAGGCTCTGGCTCAGAATGGCCCCCAGACAGATCCTAGTTTGAACACAAGAGCAATACCATGCAAGTTGACACCCCGAGGACCAAAGCTTTTACTTACAGAAGTGAATGGGTAGGGTTAGAATTCATGGCCTCCTGCTATCGCCTGACAGGCTTACTGTGTGGGCAGGAAGAAACCCGTGAGCGTGTGGTAAAAGGAAACCTCCATTGGCTACACCTGAGCATGCAGTTCTGCAGGAGGTGTGTTTTCTTCCTTCAGAAAGAGAGGCAGAAAGGGATTTGCTGGTTTGTCCTGACCTTCCCATCAGGAAAGAGATGCACCATTGATGCAGAGGCAAGGGGTTCTGCTGCTAGATGTTTGGCACGTGTTTGGAACCTGAACCTGATGCAGTGGTCCTTGAAGGAGCCCCTTCAGTGCTGCCCAGGTCCAGAAGCATAGTGTGCCAAGGGGAACCATATCTGAGTCGAAATGAAGGGAGGTCCACCCTTCACTGCTCTTACCAAGAGCTGGCCAAGCACCAAGCACTCAGGGAGAGACAAGAGGGACATCCTTCCTTACACTGGAAGTTACTGTTTGCTCTCTCATAGCACAGGACCAGAGCGAGAGCTTAGCGCCAACCTTTGGGCTCGGCTTGGGTCAAGGGAGTGAAAGCCCAGGCATCCTGCAATGTGTTCCAAGGCTTGGAAAATAACAAATTGGTGGCAATTGCTCCAAGGGAGACCAGGGCTCCACATTACAGATGCTCTACCTGCACCAGAACCAGGTTCCAAACTCTTAAAGGATCACAAGCAGACCTTCAATCACTGAAGTTATACTGTAGAGTCCACCTCTACTAGA